>NC_080860.1:10252697-10563901 GCF_030435755.1 Ochotona princeps | reverse complement strand
ATATGAAGTGTCTGATGGACATTTCCACACAACCTGAAAACGCTGAACAAAGGAAGATTTTGTCCTGGATATCACAGAGCAGGGTGGCTCAAGACTTCCCCAGGCTACTCAGAACTGTGCACAGAAAACTTAGAAATTATTTCTGGAACTTTTTATTTAAAACTTTAGGATCACTGTCAACCAAGGTTAAATAAAACTGGAAAGCAAGCTTACAGGGCGGTGGATCACCACATAACAAAAGAACCTGCAGGCTTTAAATCCATACACAAGAGCTCTGTCCCTCCTAACTGCTACTAACTCATCTCAATCTAGGGGAGCCTGGGTTTTAGACAAAGCCAGGAGGATCTATAAGGACAGTTTAGTCCTCTAGGCCACCGACTCACCACTGTCCACACCCTGCCTGCCCACACACTGGCACCCACAAATGTTTTGACCACTGGTTTGTAAGCAGCACATCTGCAGACTGAGGCTTTTTAAAACAGCTAGTCACTGCTCTTCCTCACAGTGCACAGACAGTATGTTGCCTTCCTGAACATTTCTTTCTTGCAACAATGTAGCAAACATCAAACAGAAAACCCAATAATCTTTTACTGAATGCTTTTCTGTTAAGACAGGTTTTTTCCCCCATCAGGATGGGTGTGGTCTCTGCTCACACAGAGTGCACATCTCACAGTGACCATCACAGATTTCCGCCACTGCCTTCTCACCCGTCAGAGCTCATCTCAGACATCGCCTCCTCTGAGAAGCTGTCCCTGCCCACCCTCTCTATCGGGCCATGGTGAGTTAGGCTGCTGCCTGCAGCACCAGCATCCCATATGGGCGCTGGTTCGAGTCTCAACTGCTCTGTTTCTGATCCAGGTCTCTGCATGGGAAAAGGAGTGCAGGATGGCCAAAGCGTTTGGGCCCTTCCCATCCATGCGGGAGACCTGAAGAGGCTCCCGGCTCAGCCCTGGCCTTTGCGTCCATGCGGGGAATGAACCAGCAGACAGATCTCTCTCTTTCTCCTCTCTGTGAAACTCTTTCAAATAAATAAATCTTAAAAAAAAAAAATGCCACTGTCAAAGCCACAATAGTGTTACTTTCAGATTTAGAAAGTGAATTGTTTTCTCCAAATATGTTACCCTGAGTTTCAAAAGTAATACTCACAGAATGTTATTAATTACAAGATAGCTTAACATTTAATCAAATGAGCAATTGAAGATGTCTATCCCTAGGATATACGCAACAGCAACCAGGGGATATTGGGTGTCACAAAACACCAGCCTCAATACCCAGCAAGGTCAAGTTAACATATGTATATATATGTATGTGTATATGTATATATATATTATTTGCTGGGTGCTGCAGATACTTGAGGTTCGTCTGTTATGGAGACAGTGTGATCACACACAGAAATCTCATCGACATAATGCAGATGTAATGATGGCTACTGTTTATCAAGCACTCACTACATGACAGGCACTGTGGTTATTAGAGCATTTACATGCATTATTTCACTGACTCCTCAAAACACCATTAGGGGGCCCGGCGGCGTGGCCTAGTGGCTAAAGTCCTCCCCTTGAACGCCCTGGGATCCCATATGGGTGCCGGTTCTAGTCCCGGCAGCTCCACTTCCCATCCAGCTCCCTGCTTGTGGCCTAGGAAAGCAGTCGAGGATGGCCCAATGCATTGGGACCCTGCACCCCAATGGGAGACCTGGAAGAGGTTCCTGGTTCCAGGCTTCGGATTGGCGCACACCGGCCATTGCGGCTCACTTGGGGAGTGAATCATAGGACGGAAGATCTTCCTCTCTGTCTCTCCTCCTCTCTGTATATCTGACTTTGTAATAAAAAATAAATCTTTAAAAAAAAAATAAAAAACCATCATTAGGTACTAGTAATAACTTGCTGTTTTTGTAATTCAAACAGTAAGAACAAAAAAGTTAATTTCCCATGTTCAAGCAACTAAGTCATGTTTGATATGCTAGTAGCAGCACTGGTATTTGATCTGGCTGCAAAGTCTATCATCTTGACTGCTGTCTTAGAAATTGGCAATTGAGGAGCTGGCACTGTGGCTTAGTGGATCAAGTCACTGCTTATGATGCTGGCATCCCACATGGGCACCAGTCTGTGCCCCAGCTATTTCATTTCCAATCCAGCTCCCTGCTAATGTGCCCAGGGGAAAGCAGAAGATGGCCCCAGTGCTTGGGCCCCTGCACACAACTGGGAGACAGGACAAAGCACTTGCTTGGGGATTTGGCCTGGCTCAGCCCTAACTATTGCAGATACTTGGGGAGTGAGCCAACAGGTGGGGAGATCCCGCACTTCCTGTAACTGTGCCTTTCAAGGAAAACACACACACACACACACACTTAAATCTGAAACGGAATTGAAGGAAATCTCCTCAGACTTGAGCTGGAAGATAACTTAAGTCATGGATCTTCCCGTCCCTCAGATGTTCCCAAGTGTATAACGAGAACAACGCTTAACTCTTCCCCCATCTCGATACAGCCCAGCAATACAATCCTATTTTTAGATCTGAAAGGACCTTGTCCCCCACAAAAATGTGTGCATCAGTGTTCATGGCAGCCTTATTCACATTATCCCCCAGATGGAAACAACTCAAATATCTGTCACCTGACAAATGGACAAAAGATTTATGCTCATACACATGGAACATTCTTCAGGCATGAATTGGAATGCAGTGCTGACATGGCATAGTCTGGCAAGGTCCTGACAACACTAAGTGATAGAGCTGGGCACAGTGGTCTGCCTATGGCTGATTTCACTCTCATGCAGAGTTTACAGTACACAAAATCACAGCAACAATTGAATGGCTTCAGTGTTTAGGAATGAGGGGTGACTGAGTGGGTACCAATCTTCTTTTGTAGTATCTGCAAAATGTTATTTCATGAGGCAGTGCCCATGGCTCATAATTTTACTTTAAAAATCCACATGGAACACTTTAAAAGGTGTGTATTGGGGGGAGACATTTGGTTTAGCAGTGGACACCTGCACCCCATATTCCCAGCTCCTGAGTCCAGCTTCTCGCCTGCACAGACCTTGGGAGGCAGCCCATGATGGTTCAGGGCGGTTGGGTCCCACTCACTCACTCACGGGAAGACCTGGATTCAGTTTCTGGATCCTGGTCGCAGTTGGCCCAGCTCTGGCTGTTGTAGACATTGGGGAACTGACCCAGAAAGTGGGGGAGCTCTCTAAAATTTGAAGGGATGTTTTTAAAAAGATAAACGCTATGGTATGTGAATTATAACTGCTACATTATTTAAAATACATGTGAAAACACTCCAGATGATATCCCAAAAATACTGTACTATGGTATTTTCGATATTAGACATTTCTTGACTATAAAAATAATTACAGCCCTCTGTATCTGCAGTCTCCACATCTCTGGATTCAGCTAACCAATATTCAGGAAAAAAATCATTGCTCCTGCACTAAACACAGATTTTTTTTTCCACTTGTCATTATTCCCTAAATAATACATGATTAACAACTATTTACACAATATTTAATTGTATGGAGTACTATAATTAATCTAGAGATGATTTAAACATGAGAGAATATGTACAGGTTATACAAAAACAATACAGCAAGGGATATCAAGCATCCACAGAGGTCTGGAACCAACCCCCCACCACACCCGTGGACACAGGGAGAGAACTCTGCACATTTCAAGCAAACCTTAGCCATCCGCTATCTCTGCTGGTTGCCATCTTGTCCTAACAGAATCTTAACTCACTTCAAAGTACTGAACTCCTCTTGCTTTGGAATACTCAGTTAATAAAATGATAATAAAATGCAATTTAAACTTGCTGCTGGTAGCAACCCCAGGGACTTGTCCTGCTTAAAAGGAAAGGGGGGGATGGTATCCAATGTGATAGCCTAGTGGCTAAATCCTTGCTTTGCATGTGCCAGGATCCTATATGGGCGCTAGTTTGTGTCCCTGCTGCCCCACTTCCCATCCAGTTCCCTGCCTGTGGCCTGGGAAAGCAGAAGAGGACGGCCCAAAGCTTTGGGACCCTGCACCCGTGTGGGAGACTTGGAAGAAGCTCCTGGCTTCAGATTGGCTCAGCTCTGGCAATTGTGGCCACTTGGGGAGAGAAGGACTTTCCAATAAAAACATAAATGTTTAAAAACAAGGAGGGGGTGGGAAGGGAGCCACAAAACAGCAACGGCCTTTATTCAAGGCCACAGAAGATAACAAGAATCTAGGTCTAGTGGAAATGGTATCTTCCTACACTGCTTTGGGAACAGCTTGTCGGGATTTTCTACAGAGATTCAAGAAACAGAACAACTATAAAAACACTGCTTTAGTAAAATAACCATCAACACCAAAACAATCCTTATTTCATATATAATTTAATATAAATTTTCATTTCATTGCTGTACGTGGCACAAATTTTTACCTCCATTTTAAAACAAACTGAGTCACCAACAAGATCACCCAGTTACTTACAAGTACAATCAAGTCCAGACTCTATTGTCTTTCATACTGTGCTTTTGGTTTTTGCAGTCAGCCCTCTCAGCTTTTACTAGACCAGAAAGTAGGGTCAGGACTGCTTTTGCTCACCTCATAATGGAACTTGAACTTAACCCTCAAGAAATCTTAGCTTCCCCTTTAATTGTTCTGGTTTGCTTCATTCGTTCCCTAAGTGTCCATCAGGAACAATAGCTCAGAATATGCATTAATGTCTTAACAAATAAACCAATCCCAGGCCTTTCTGGTTCATATTTCACAAGTAATGAGAAGACTAAAAACAAAACAAAAGAAAAAAAAACCTTAAATTTTTACAAGGATCAAGATTCATGTCCCAGATGCTGAAAAGGGTTTTAGAAGGAAATCAAAAATGCCGTTAATGAGTTGGTCCCATGAAATGACTTCTTCAACTGGCCAACTTCTGCCTGCCAGCCGATCCAATGTGGCCAGGCTCTCTAGAAGGAACCCCAGGTAAACCGGCAGTTCTGTCTTCCAAGTCCTCACTTTCCACAAATAAGTTGATACTTCCCTGCCACCATCTGTTTTCCAACTATAGAAATCATTTCTGTCTTTCTTCCTCCCTCTCCATCTTCTCCCTCCCACACTGGTAGCGTTTACTTCACACTTCCTTGTGAGGCATGAAGGTTTTCGATGGTCTCAGAACACCAATGGGAAGCACACAAACTAGGGAAATAACTTCATATCCTGACTCCTTCAAATCAGAGGACGATCCAGGACTCTGGTGCACACGGCGCAAGCTGGGCCTTCCCCAAGATGGAAGACCATACATTGACCACACTGACCAGGCCATGCTTACAACAGAACATTAGAGCTTACGGATGAGCTGTTCTTTTTTTCCAGTAAATGAAGAGTTAGTTCTGTTATTTTTCACATGTAAGGACTGAGGCACAGAAGTAAACAGAGGTCTTAATTGTCAAATGGAGGTGGATTTACAAATCAAGGTAGTAAAAGCTTTCCTGTATTAGTTAAAAAGGTATGTCCTACATTTCAATTAGGTCTCTATTGAACCTAAAATCTTCTTTTTGCAATTTTACAGTCTTGACCTTAGTTAATACTTCAAGGACATCACTCTATTCAAGTAGTTTTTACTTAATGTGAAACTAAAGCACAATTCAGACAGTACATTCACAAATGCAACATTAATGAAAACTGCTGTTCTAGCAATGTTCCCTAAGTTTTTCAGTTTAAAGACAGCACCATTAATATATGAACTAAATGAATTAATATCATTCACTAGCGACTTTAAGAAATCAAACTTTCAGAGCCACAGAACAATAAGGAACTTCAGAAACCATTAAGCACAGCTTCTTCATTTAAAAAATGAGCAAACACCCAAGTCAAGTGAGTGTCACAGACTGACAGGTCTTGGTTCCTGACTCCCAGTTGGGGATGGCAGAAGCTCCTGTAGATGGAACACTTACCTTGCTGGTATCAAAAGCGAAAGGCATCAAACACTAGCACTGCTCTTACCATGCACCCCTGCAGGACCCACATCACAGAGAAGCCACTTCACTATTGATCCCGAATCCACCACTCACCCTGCTGAGCTGATCCAACAGTCTTTGGTTCTGTTCCGACAGTTCCTGGACGGCCCGGGTTTTCTCTCGATCTGCTTCCCGCAGGTGAACCTGCTGCCTCTCCAACTCATCCTGCAGCTGTTTCACGTCACTCTCCAGTTCAGACACTCGCCCTTCCCATTCTCCTTCCCGGTTCTCAAATCGTCTTCTCAGTTCATGCTTCTCTTGTTCTAAGTGCTGGGTAAAAAAAGAAAAAGAAAAAAGTGAATAAGATTTAAAATCTGTATCCCACAGCCTTTTTATACTCTTATTGCACTCATTCCTCTTCTACCCAGTCAGCACACAACAAAACACTGCCAAATAGGACAAGCCTCCCAATTCACAGTTACAAAAATATCTCCTTGATGCAGCACAGGGAAGGAGCTGGTTTCACAAAGGAACATCTCTCCCACTGAAAACACTCAATGTTATCATGTTTATTCTTATAGGAGGGCATGAGACTCCACATTTTGGAATTCACTTGAAACTCTGCAAGTTACTTAATCAACTGGTCATCTCCAGCAAGCAATTATAAGTGAATCTCATAACCCAAATCACTCAAGTACTTTTTTGAAGAGACCCTTTTTTGAATCAATTATTATCTACAGCAGGCTCACAGGCTCTTGAAATCACAGACTTTCCAGAGATGAAAAGAAACCCAGAGATCTTTTTTAAAAACATTTGAAGATCAATTTATCTATACGAAAGACAGAGTTAC
Source organism: Ochotona princeps (assembly GCF_030435755.1). Classification (NCBI taxonomy): domain Eukaryota; kingdom Metazoa; phylum Chordata; class Mammalia; order Lagomorpha; family Ochotonidae; genus Ochotona; species Ochotona princeps. The sequence goes on along the minus strand of NC_080860.1, from coordinate 10,557,130 downwards.
AAAGAAGGAGTCAGAGAGCTTCCATGCATCGGTTTACTCCCTAGATGGGGGTAACCGATATCAGGAACACCATTTTTGGGGGTCTCCTTGTGAGTCCCAAGTGCATTAGCAGGGCTCTGGGTCACAATGGAGCAGTTTGGATTCCAACCAGCAGTGCCAGTCTGCCCTCCCCTCCCAGAGACCCTCTAGATTATCTTAAAAACGGGGCAAAGCAAGACAAGCAGTTAAAAGTGAGTAGTGCAAGGCCAGAACTGGTAAATGGGACAGCTGGTATTCATGTCTGAGTCAAGTGACTAACGTCTGAAAGGACAGTTCCGTCAATGTCTGCCGCTATCTTCCATATAGCACTTGATTTCCCAAACAGTACGGCAAGCTCGGGTTCCGGCCTACTTTAAATCATGGTCTATTAACAAGAAGTATGTATTTATTTCTGATTTAGTTTTTTTGTTTGTTTTTTGATAGAGAGATCTTCATCTGCTAGTTCACTCCCCAATGGCCACCTTAGCAAGGGCAGGGCTGGGCTGGAGCTTCTTCCAGGTCTTGCCCCACTCTTGAATGGCAGGAGCTCAAACACTTGGGCCATTTCACATTACTTTCCAGGCCATTAGCAGGGTCAGAAATGAGTACCAAGGACATGAACTAGTGCCCATATGGGATACTGGTATTACCGGTGGAGGTTCTCCCACATGGATACAGGGTCCCAAGGCCTTGGGCCAGTTTCAACTGCTTTCTCAGGCCACTAGCAGGGAGCTGGATGGGAAGTGGAGCAGCCAGGATTACTGCACAGGCACCCATATGGGGTCCCAGCACACACAAGGCAAGGATTTAGCCACTAGGCTATTGCACCAGGCCCACAACCCTTTTCTTCACGGAGTTTTCATTCGACTGGCCGAGAGTGATAAAATATAAACTGTGAAAAACCAATGTGGCACACAGGAAAGATGCAGATGAAGTAGCAGCTCAATTATAGTCATAAAAATGAATCCTTTAGACTGAAGGAAATAAGAATATATTTTTGTTATGGTAAGACTAACCGTTCTCTTGCTTTAAAAGCATATACCGGGGTTGGCAGTGTGGCCTAGTGGCTAAGGTCCTCACCTTGATCCCATATGGCCGCTGGTTCTAATCCAGGCAGCTCCACTTCCTCTCTATCTCTCCTCCTCTCAGTATATCTGACTTTGTAATAAAAATAAAAAAAAAATAAATCTAAAAAAAAGAAAAAAGAAAAGCATATACAGTATCTAAGTATACACTCAAAGAGTACATGAAATGTACAATAGAGACAAGTCTTCCACTTCCGGTGCTCTCAGAAACGTCCTGCCGTGACTGTTAAAACTAGACCCGCCTGGACCCCGATTCTTAAGACTGAGACTCACCCAAGGATGGGATAGGGTGTTGGCATCCATCTATGCTCATACACTTGTTTCTACAGGAAATTCGGATGCACTGAAGGGTGAAGCCAACAACTGAGACTGTTTCCACAAACTAAAACGAGCATAGGAATCTTCCCTTTCAATGAACTCAGCTGTCTCGGCCTTGGAAAGCCACACTCACTGGAAGGAAGCGTCTCTGCCAAGCCTCAAGGGCCATCTTTATAGTTGTGCAGGAAAAATGTGTCCCATTACGTCACTTTTGAAATACACCTAGTAAGTGAGATTATCCCCGCTCATCCTACCATCCTGCTTCTGTCGCTGAGGGACTTGAGACTGTTTCAAAAGTCACTTATCCTCCAAACATGAAAATTTACCATGACTGAGCACAGTCAAAACCACGTGCCAACACAGTCGTCCAAAATGAAAATTCTGAACACATTAGCAAAGGCAGTTTTCACTGACTCCAAAGTAGACTGCTTTAAGGGGATAATTCATTTCGCTTTAGTCACTCTAAATATATTTAATGAAAAAAAATCACATTCATTTACACTTCACATAGCCTCATTCCGGAGTCAGCAGAAGCAGCAAAATCAAGGAAGGGACCTGGATCCATCAGTGGAAGTTTCTGCTCTGTGCTTCCCTTAAATTGCAGAAACTTCCCCCCAAAAAACTGAAAGTTTTTTTGTCACTTAGAAACTTCACAAACATGGAATACAGAAACAAATTCTAACTGCAATTCTAAAACTGATCTTTAGTTTTATTAAATTTTTCCAAAATATTTTTAAAAAGATTGAACAGAAGGCAACTGCAAAAAAACCTCAGTAATCACAGTGTTACTGAGAGGCCAGATAAATTAGGTTTGTGTTCTGAAAGAACAGAGACTTAAAAATACTCAGCAAACAGCTGCTGGTGAACATCCCAACCAAGCAACTAAAAACAATCCAATTCACCAAGGGGAGGGTCTGTGAACAGGTGGTACTCATGGGGCAGGGTGGGGGGAAGAAGGAATAAAACAAGTGACACTTTTTTCCTACCTAAGTCCAGGACATGATTTTTGAAAGAAAATGTATAATGAGAAGACAATGAGCGCTGCATGCAAAATCAAGAGCCCTGGATGCTTCCCTCACTCACAGACTCCCACAGTGTGGATGCATTTCTCACCTGTTCTTCCCTGCTGTTAACACACTGCCCTAGAGGGGGCCAGCATTGTGGTAGAGTGAGTTAAGCCACAACCTGATGACACACTGGCATCCCATATGACCACTGCTTAGGGTGCTGACCACCCTTCTCCTAATTCAGTTCCCCACTAACAAGCCTAGGAAAGCAGTGGCCCCTTGCTATCCTTACATGAGACCAGGGTGGAGTTCCTGGCTCCTGGCTTTCGCCTGGTCCTGCCTCAGCTGGTGATGCCAACTGAGAAGTGGGAAGTATCTCTCCCTCTGTTAACCCTGCCTTTCAAATAATTAAGTCTTAAAAAAAAAATCCTAGAACCCTGAGAATTTTGGACTAGGAAGAAAGAAAGAAATAACTGAGGAAAGAGAGTTCTGCAATAATAATCCAATTTTATAAAGGAAAACAAGAGGAATGACCAATCTTTGTATGACAAATATTTGACCTGAGGGAAAAATGTACATAAATTCAAGTTACTTGGATCATATTCTGGAAAGAAAAAAAACCGAAGGACTTGGCTGTACATAAGTTTTTATCTGGAGATACAGAAATTTTTTTTGAATGCCTTTAGAATTTTAAGCATATGGGGCCCGGCGGTGTGGCCTAGCGGCTAAAGTCCTCGCCTTGAAAGCCCCGGGATCCCATATGGGCGCCAGTTCTAATCCGGGCAGCTCCACTTCCCATCCAGCTCCCTGCTTGTGGCCTGGGAAAGCAGTTGAGGACGACCCAATGCATTGGGACCCTGCACCCGCGTGGGAGACCCGGAGGAGGTTCCAGGTTCCTGGCTTCGGATTGGCGCACGTCGGCCCGTTGCGGCTCACTTGGGGAGTGAATCATAGGACGGAAGATCTTCCTCTCTGTCTCTCCTCCTCTGTGTATATCTGGCTGTAATAAAATGAATAAATCTTTAAAAAAAAAAAAGAATTTTAAGCATATAAAAACCTGATTCATACACTTAAATGAGTAAGATGGAACGTAGTTCAGAGTGGGAGAACATCCAAAATCTTAAAGTTCCCCAATGATGTGAATGGATGTTTTAACCCTGAAGCTGTACTGTTAAAATCTCCTACGGATCAGTGACTGTGCCTGCATTCCACTCTGGGGTACCTGCTTCTATTCCTGGCTTGGTCTCCTAGCACCAGGTTCCTGGGAACATAGATCCCAGGGGACGGTGGTAATGGCCCAAGCCACAGGTTCCTGCCACCTCCACGGGAGACCCAAACCATGTCGTCAGTTCCTAGCTCCGCTCAGCTCCAGAGGTTATAGGCATCTGGAGAACATGAACTAGGGGATGGCATCTAATTTTCTGTTAAACTATTAAACAAAATAAATACAAGTGCCTTTTAAGTTACGGTTACTTTCATTCAGCTTCCTGGTAATCTGTTCTTGGAGAAGGTGGATGATGGCTGAGGTTACTAGGCTCAGGCCACCCTCATCTCCCATGGGAAACCTACATGGAGACCCAGGCTGCTGGATTAACCCTGGTCCAGCCTTGGCTGCTGAGAGCATTTGCCTGGGTAAGAGTGGGGGTTGACCAGCACATGGACAATCTCTCATTCTGCTACACTGCCCTTCAAAAGTAGATTAAACTGAGCTGAAAAAAAGCAGTAGAAACATGGTTTAAAGACTGTATTAGGGGGTCCACATGATTGCTCAATGGTTAATCCTCCCCCTGCAACTGCTGACATCTCATATGGGTGCCAGTTCGTGTCCTGGCTGCTCCACTTCCCAGCCAGCTCCATGCTTATGGCCTAGGAAAGCAGCAGAGGACGGCCCAAGTCCTTGGGACCCTGTTTCTATGCGGGAGAGCAGAAGATGTTCCCAGCTTTGGTTTGACTGAGCTCCAGTCATTGTGGTCATTTAGGGAGTGAACCAGCAGATGGAAGACTTTTTCTTCTCTGTAAATCTACCTTTCCATGAAAATAAGTAAATCTTAAAAAAAAACCAAAAAACTGCATTAGTCTTTAAACCATTAGAGACTTTAAATGGGTAAAATGCCTGAGTATTTAATGTTTTAAGACAAAAAAATGTTTTGGATTTGACACAAAGAACTGGAGAAGTAGTTCATGTTAATTACTAACTAGAAAAGACTTTAATAAATGATCAATTTGTCCTTAAGTTAGAAGGACACCAATTTCGTAGCAGGGAGCAGAGAGGATTAACACCAAAATCAGCTTCATTTAATAGTGATGCAACCATTCTCTCAATACCAGGTCTGTTCATCTTCATCAGTTCATCTTCCAAACTAACCTGGAAAAGAATGTGACTGTTTCCAACATTCTGATAGTTTCTGGGAAATTATGCTGCTTAAAGTAAGGGCCACTCCATCTGGCATGGTAGCATAATGCCTCAAGTCCTTGCCTTGCATGCACTGGGATCCCACATGGGTGCCAGTTCGTGTCCCTGCTGCTCCACTTCCCTTCCAGCTTCCTGCCTGTGGCCTGGGAAAGCAGTTGAGGACGGCCAAAGCCTTGGAACTCTGCATCCACCAGGGAGACCCAGAAGAAGCTCCTGGCTTCAGATCAGCTCAGCTCTTGTCATTGCAGCTACTTGGGGAGTAAACCGGTAGATGGAAGATCTTTCTCTTTCCAATATAAGTAAACAAAAAAAATTTTTAAAGGAGCACTCCTAAATCTCTGAATGTAAGCTAATAACATAATGGAAAATACAGAGGTTGTATTAGGGTTTTGAAAGCGCAACATTCAGAAATTTGGGTTGCTCAAGAAATACACTGTGAGGAAAACTCATTTGCAGGTATTAACAGTGTTCTGTAAGTGTGAGTTTACCTCACATAATAAAAGAACTTACAAGAAATTATTGGTTGTCTAAAATATCTGTACTTTTGACAGTACACTAAAAAGCTTTAAAACACTTCTCTGATGATTTAAAAAAAAAAGTACGTGGGAGCAACAGTATAACTGAACCTCTATCACTCATTAATGATGCAGATTCGGCCTCTTAAAAACAAATGCTTGGATTTGGTCACGCCTTATTGTGAAAGCACACATCATCACTTAGCACTCTAACCTTTTTTCAGTGAGCAGGTCCAAACTGAGCTGAGAACTTAAACTTTCAATAGTAAGAGTTCAAGTGGCCATCCTTACAGGCATGAACAGCTCTGGGCTTCTGGCGCTATTTGTTATTGTCCATCAGGTCAGGAACAAAATATCACAGATCATTTATTCTTTTACCATGGAACCTTTTTTTGTTTTCACATAATTTTGGAATTCTTTTCCTTTGCTGACTACACACACGGCGGCTCTGGGTGGAATCCAGGATGTGTATGTATAACCAATCAGCCTTACCACAAAATCTGCCACTAGTCACCCTGCTAAGGACGCTGGCTGTCTCTTGGGCCAAGCCGCTCACCGAAAGGATTTCCAATCTCAGGAAGCAATCTCTGCCTGCGGTACTTCTTTCCAGAGCTGGGTAACTGAAGTCTTGTCCTTTATATTCCTGGACCTCTACTTCAAGGGAAATGAAACGATCCCTTTCAGGAGGCTGCTTTTTAGCGGAGTGGACCGATGGGTCTCACAGACGGGCTTGCAGACAGCTATCTGGCGGGTTCATCGGCTGGCAGGCCCAGTTAACAGGCCAGGGGAACTACCCAGCCCCTGCCGGGTCTCCTTTCTCCCCCTGGACTGTACCAGTGATATGCCCCCCGCGCTGCAAACACACACAAACATTTAGAACTGTTCCTGGATCCACATTCTGTCTGTGCAACAAGTGGCAGAGCTATGGCACCCGATAAGGCTTAAACTTTAAGACGTTATTCAGGTTTGCACTACACTCTCACACTCTCGTTCTATGAAAACAAAAAACAAAAAACAAAAACATAAAGGCAGAAAAGATTGAATTTTCGCACCCTCCACTGTCACAGATGACTGCCATCCCCTTCATTTTTTCCTCAAACCTTTTTAATTGTTTAGAAATGCTGGCATGCAGTAGGGCAGTCAAGGCCCTACTCTGGTTCAGGGCAAGCAAGCAGACAGGGAGAGCTCCAAACGACTTTAGTCCAAGGAATGGGCAAATACCGGAGATGCCTTAAAAGATATTTACAACAATTGAAAAAAAAACAAAACCCTCCCACAGTTCTAATATGGTCCTCACGGGTCGGGTTGTATTTAGACTTCCAACCGCAAGCCTGAGAATTAGAACTCAGGGGGAAAAAATAACTAAATACCCAGGTCCAAATTAAACTCACGAACAGCAGTCACACGCTGAGCCTGCGCGCCCCACCTCTGCTGGGGACGCACATTTCCTAAGCCCCGGGTATCTGAAAGCTATAAAAAGCTCCTTCAGGGGCACTTGCTTCCCACAACTCTGAGCTGCCTGCAAGTTAAGACAGACAAGGGCATCTAGAGAGAGGCCTTAATGCCCCAACTGGAAGACATTAAGCTAACACTCTGATTAGAGATTAACCACTTCCCTCAAAACCTGCACGGTGTTTGAAATGCTTCCCGGATTTCTCACCTCGGCGCTGTAAAAATTAGTCATACTGTAAGCTCTATTTTAGAGCCTGTGTACCCCGCACGCATAGCACAGCTCACGGCACCCGACCTGTTTGCCGGTGGCAAAGTCAGGTGCATTCAATTCTTGTCCTCATCTGACCATCACAGAGAATCCAGGCTACTACCTCCCGTTCGAGGAATTCGCTGGGACGCGGGGCAAGGCACAAAGAGGGTGGGGCGAGTGTCTCCCCCAACTACCCAGGGCCCTGGAGGGTAACCCGGGCTGTCCCCTTCGCCCCGCCCCACTGCCCTTCCCCCCCGCCCCCAGGTCCTCACCTCGAGCTTGTCCGTCAGCTCCTTGTGCATCTGCTCGTACTGCCGGCTCATGTCCTGGTTCCTCTCGAGCAGTGCCTTGCCCAGCCGGGCCGCCAACACCAGATCCTTCTCCTTCTGCCGGATCACCGAGAGCAGCTCGGGGTCCTGGGCGCAAGGTGGCTGCGGTGCGGTCCCTTCCTCGGCCGGAGGCTCGAGCTCGGCCTGAGGATGCTCCCCGGCCGCCAGCAGCGCCAGCTCCTCCTCTAGCGCCACTTCCAGGTCCCCGGGACCCCCGGGGAAGGAGACGAGGGCGGCGGTAGTGGCGGCGGCGGTGGTGGCGGCGGTGCTGCGGGCTGCGTCGCCGGCCGCGACGGGCAGCTCCATGCAGCAGGCGCTGTCCGGCTCGGCGGGTGCTGAAGCGGGACCGGCCAAGCCCAGGCACAAGGCGGACATGGCCCGCGCGCACCCGCGCGCGCGTGGATGTGTGTGTGTGCGTGCGGGAAGAGCCCGCAGCGGTGCGGTGCGGTGCGGTACGGCCCGGGCCGGCGCGCGCCAGGCTGCAGCGGGGAGGGGCCCCGCCGCGCCGCCCCGCGCCCCCCGGGGGTCCCCGAGCGCCCTGGGCGCGGCGCGCACCGGCCCGCTCCTCCCCCGCACCGGCGGCACGCGCCCCCGCCCCCGGGGGGCTCAGCTGCTGCTAATGCTGCTCGCGCGCCTAGGGGAGGTGGGCTGCGGGAGGAGGAGAGGGGGAGAAAGGCAAGCTTGAGGAACGGGGGGGTGGGTGGGAGGATGCGAAGCCGGGGAGAGGAGGTAGCGAGGAGGGACCCCCCCTCCCAAAAAAAAAAAGCCGCCGCCGGGGTTTTCTCAGCCGCCCTGTTGCTGTGGCGGCTGCCGCCGCTGCTGCTGCTGCCGCCGCCGGCCCGGCAGCGCCTCACGGGGCGGGCTGCGCTCCGCTGTGGCCGCGACGCTCGCTGCTGCTGCCGGCGGCCGCTCTCGCCAGCCGCGCTCCATGTCCCTCACCTCGGCGGCAGCAGCGGCAACGGCAACGGCGGCGGTGGCTGCTGCTGCTGCTGCTGCTGGGGCCGAGGCGGCGGCTCCACATCGCGCGCCGCCCAAAAGCCCGGCCGGTTCCCTTCCTGCCGTTCCCCAACCCGCCCCCTACCCCACACACACAAAAACAAAAAACCGCTCGTCTCTCGCTCGCCGGGCCGGCGCAGCCGGCCCGCACCCCACCCCACCGCACCCCAAAGCCCAAGCCAGGCCCGGCGAGCCGGGCTTCCGGCCGCGCCCCCTCTCCCCGCCCCTCGCCGGCGCCTGACGCGCGCGGGCACCTGTTCGCCGCGCCCGCGCGGGATTCGCCGGCTCCGGAGTCTCCTCAGCGGCACCCAGGTGGCGCCGGCGACTTTAACCCCTGCGCTGCCTCACGCCGGAGGGTGGGGAGAAAATACGAGAAAGAGAAGCTGTCGGGGGCGTTGTGTGTGTGTGGGGGGGGAAGCCCCCCGGGGCGGCTGCGCGCGCACCACGCACGTACACCTGCGGAGCCGGCGCATCGCGTTCACCACCTCGCCGCCTCTCGAGGCGCAGCCACGCCCCGCCCACCTAAAAACTCCCACCTCACGACGGAGCTCCGCCCCTAACACGCGCACCTACGGGGCGTGGCCACGCCCGCAGCCTCGTTCTCGCCTCGGGTCGCCCTCCGCCCCCTTCCTCCCTGGCTTCGCTGTCTCTCGTGTGGCTCTGGGTCAGGGTGTCGGTCAGCCTGGCCGACACCTGCCGGGTGGTCTCTCTGTGTGTCCCAAGGGCACCGGAGGACATTTGCTCTCTTAAGAGAGGTGGCCTCGCTCCCCCCACCCCCGAGAGAGTCCGGGTTGCGGCATTTCAGTGTGAGCGCCCACAGGGGCGAAGCCGTCAGGAGAGGGCGCTCTAGCGAGGCAGGAAGGAGGCAGGATGACTCAGGAATATGAAGGACCGGGCTTCGTGAGGAGAAATCCGGGAAGGGGCTGCATGAAGATGGAGTCAGGACACAAAGATTTTCTTTGATCATAACTGCCGTTTTTCGGGCTCTTCGTGCATTCCTTGCCTGGCACTGCGTGTGCATGATCGTAAGTGATCATTTTTAACATTTTTTTAAAATTCTTTATGTGAAAGGCAGAGTTACAGAGTGGGTGAGTGAGCAAGCGTGTGTGAGAACTTTCAACCGCTAATTCACTCACCAAATGGCCACCACGTCTGGAGCCAAACCAAGCAGAAGTCAGGAGCTTCCTTTGGGTCTCCCATGAGGGTGCAGGGCCTTGGTCCACCCTTTTCTGCTTTCCCAGGCCATTGGCAGGGAGCTGGATGGGAACTGGAAAACAGCTGACATTTAAGCTGGCTCCCCCATGTGATGCCCAGTGTCAACAGGTGCAGGATTAACTTTCTACGTCAATCTTAATCTGCACAAACAACCCATATTGTCATTCTTTCGACTTCACAGAGGAGGGTGTTGAGATCTGAGGGGTGCCCTCTGTCTGCCCAGATCATCAGCTGGTGCAGTGAGGGTTGCCATAGCTCTTTGTTCCGTTTTCCCTTTGTAAGGTAGCCGGTCTTAAGGAAGATGATCACCGATTAGGGTCCAAGATTGGTTGGCTCAGTGAAGGAGGAAGACGTCCTGCAATGGTTACAAGGATCCAGGAGCCTCGTGGGTGACCTGCAGTCAGCTTGGGAGTGGCCTCCCTGTACTGTCTGTGGAGGATGCATCCAAGAGCCAAAATCGAGCCTTATTTTCTTTTTCCTCTTGACTCGTTTCAGCATGACCTGGCACTTTGATTCTGTCCATCTTATTTTTCTGAAAGGCCAAGTCTAAAAGAGGTATTTACATCACTCCCCCAAAGCCTGCCAGCTATTTAAACTGGTCCGGACCTCAGGTCTTGGTTCATCCACTTGTGTGGAAAGGAGGCAGAGAATCAAGCAGTTCCCTTGGTTAGAGCTGCGTGTTGTCAATGGCCCATAAGATCATCTCAGCATTGACATTTTCCAGCACTTCATTAGTTTATTATAGTTCTTAGATTTTCTCTGATTTTAGAATCACTTTATGTTACTAAAAATTACTGAGGATCTCAAAATCCTTTCTTATCCATAGGTTTACTTGCTGATATCTACTCCATGTTTTTTTAAAAAGCAAAACAATCTTTTAAAATAAAATTTTATTATTTATTTGAAAAGCAGAGTTCCAAAGGGAGAGACAGAACTTCTGTCCACTGATTCACTTCCCAAATGGCTGCAGGAGCCAGAATTGGACCAGGTTGAAACCAGGAGCCAGAAGCTTCCTCTGGGTTTCCCACAAAAGTGTAGGGGCCCAACACTTGGGTCTTCTCCCACTGCTTTCCCAAGCATAAGAATGGGGAGCCAGATGGGTAGTGGAGTAGCCATGACTTGAACTGATACCCATGGGACATGCCAGCTCCGCAGGCGGGTGGTTTTACACACTATGCCACAGAAACATATGAGTGGGCATTTTGGCACTGTGATAAAGATGTTGCTTGGGATTCCTGCATCCCATATCTTAGTGACTGGATTTGAGTCCTAGTTCTGCTTTCAGTTCTGGCTTTCTGCTAGTGCTCACCCTTGGGAGGGATCCCATGTGGGCTCCAGTTCTAATCCCAGCAGCCCTGCTTCCCATCCAGCTTCCTGCTTGTGGCCTGGGAAAGCAGTCAAGGAAGGGCTAAAGCCTCGGGACCCTGCACTCACATGGGAGAGCCGTGTGGGTGACCTGCTTGGGAGACCTGCGTAGGAAGAGGCTCCTGGCTCCTGGTTCCTGGCTTTGGATTGGCTCAGCTCTGGCTGTTGTGGCCACTTGGGGAGTAAACCATCTGATGGAAGATCTTTCTGTCTCCCCGTCTCTCTGTAAATCTGACTTACCAGTAAAAATAAATAAATATAAAAAAAAACAATGTGGATTTTTCAAGGTATATTTAACATACATACATACATGTGTTTATTCATTTACTTTACTTGAAAGAGTTACACAGAGAGAGATCCATCTGCTGGGTCATTCTCCAGATGGTACAATGGGCAGACCTGGGCCAGTCTGAAGCTGGGAGCCAGGAGCTTCTTCCAGCTCTCCTGCGCGTGCGTGCAGGAGCCAAGGCCTTGGGCCATCCTTCGTTGGTTTCCCAGGCCATAAACAGGGAGCTAGATCAGAAATGGAGCAGATGGGACTTGAACTGGTGCTCAAATGGAATGCTGACACTGCATGCAGAGGATTAGCCTGTTATGTCGCCATGTCAGTTCCTAACTGATTCTTTTACCCATATATGATTGATTCTATAATGGCCTGCCCTGGTCACTGAGTTATGCACATTTCTCTAAATTTTCTCCACTATGGAAAACGTCACATTCATTTTTGTCACTTCAGATCTCATAATAAGTATCTTTAAAGCATGAGGGGGGAAGCTGTTACATTCACTGAGATAGACAGGAGTTTTCCAAAGTTCTTATTTTCTTCAGAAAACTCAAATGTTAGTCATCAGTAACAAATGTTGACCACCACTTGCCTTGAGGTGACAGTTTCCCTCGTTCATTCCTGAGAAAATAACTGGCCAGTACATCCAAACCTAAATGCTGTAGTGTGTCGGTCATTTGTTCCAGTAAAAACGGTATTCTATGGAAAACATGGCTGCTTCCCTCCCAACTCAGACGGCAGTACAGGTACCTTCCCTCCAGGCCCTTGATGTGTTTCAGTACGCAGAAGTGCTTTGCGAATCCTTTCTATTTGATCATGTGGAATACTGAAATGGTGTGTGCTCGGAGGTATGGAATTTATAATCACTACCTCATCAGGAACCTTCTTTACTGAAAATACCCTTTTCCCTCTATGAACATGTGGGAGGGAAGAATCACGTGTCCACCAGTACGTCTGGATACCGCCGCTTTGATTGATGCTAAGAGAGCAGTACTGTCACCCACCATTGTTTTGCACCATCATTGAAAACACCAAAAGTGTCAAAAGGCAAAAATGTGCTGGGTGCAATGGTTAAATCTCCCTATAGGTCACCTGTATCCTGGTTTGGATTCTGGCTTCTCTCCTTGTCATCCAGCTTCCTGCTGAGGTTCACCATGGGAGGCAGCAAGTGATGGCTCAAGTTCTTGAGTCCCTGCCAGCTACAATGGAGACCTCACCTGAATTCTGGCCTCCGGACTTTGGTGTAGTCCAGTCCTGGCTGTTGTGAATATTTAGGCAGTGACCCAGAAGATGGAAGATGGAAGGTCTTTCCTCCTTTCAAAGAGAATGAAAATAAATTTTCAAACAGATATTATGAGGTAAATGGATCATGACAAAATATTTTTATCATTATTAATAAAATTAGATTGACTGTGATCACAACCATGATAAAATCAGTTTTGACTTGAAAGCCTCTCTGGGACTTGCAGGATCAGTGTATGTACTCCGAGAACTGCTGGTTTAGAGCTACTCAGGCTTGTCAGGTCAGCATTGAGGTCACGAGATGAACCTGCACCTGCCTGCTTGGAAATTAGTGCCTGGATTTAAAACTCAGGCAATGCAAGCATGTGACAGCCTGTAGACTTCTAAGAAGCTTCTTACTGCGTTTATCCTGCTTCATGCCTGAATAGCAGCTAAGATAGATGTAGTGTCATGTTGCACAACCTGTATATAGCATGATCTCATTTAATCCTCACACGAACCCTATGAAGGGTACGTTACACAGGGATGCTGATAGCCCTAACTCCAAAAGCCTTACTCTCCACTACTGTGCTTCACGTCCCATTTTTACCTTTTAAGTATTACCCTGTTTAATATATTTACCTTGGTGTTGATTTGGGTGAACTTGAACATGACTCACTTAACACACCTTGGATGGATTTCCGCAGAAGTGCTGTAAAATCACGAAAGGGTGGCGCAACATGAAATTTTCCTTCTTAGGATCCTGATAGCTCCAAATGTGATAACACTCTTACAACTTGCCCAGTTGTTTGCTTCCATTAACATCTTGATCTGGGTCCCGGCGGCGTGGCCTAGTGGCTAAAGTCCTCTCCTTGAACGTGCCGGGATCCCATATGGGCGCCAATTCTAATCCCGGCAGCTCCACTTCCCATCCAGCTCCCTGCTTGTGGCCTGGGAAAGCAGTCGAGGATGGCCCAGAGCCTTGGGACCCTGCACCCGCATGGGAGACCCGGAAAGAGGTTCCAGGTTCCTGGCTTCGGATTGGCGCAGCACCGGCCGTTGCAGCTCACTTGGGGAGTGAATCATTGGACAGAAGATCTTGCTCTCTGTCTCTCCTCCTCTCTGTATATCTGACTTTGCAATAAAAAAATAAATAAATAAATCTTTTTTAAAAAAAATCTTGATCTGAAAAAAAAAAAACCCACAGAAAGGGTAAAAGACAAAACATTTTCCAGAAAATTTGTTTTCGAGAAGTAGAGTGTTGAGGAGACGGGAGGAGCTGGCAGAACACAGAATGAGCACAGTTCCAGTTCTGGGCTTGTATTTTTGTGCCACAGTGATGAGTGTGTGTGTATGTGTGTGTGTGTGTGTGTTAAGCTGTATGTTTTCTTTGTGAAGAAGTAGTTGTGGAAACATGAAAATCTCAAGAATTCCTAAAATGTTACCCAAAGCTCCTTATGTAGATATCTATCTATATATAGATATAGGCATATAGTTTGAAGATGAGTTGACTCAATGTCACATAAAATGCAGAGTGTATATCCTTGACGGTTCTCAAGTTTTAGAAAGAAAATACTACTTTTCAGTGCCTGCTGTTCATCACCATCGGTCTTTACTCAGTTTTCTGCCCTGCCTGCTGTGAGGCCAGTTTCCCTGCAACCCAGAAAGTGGATTGAAGCTTCATTTTGTCCCTATCCTGAGACACATCCCTGCCCTGCCTCCCTCTCTTCTACCTTCTGTACCTCCTCACCCTCATCCCTGCCAGCTTTGCTCTTCCAGGTGAGAACTCCTTGGTCCCAAAGATTGGCTTTCTATCCAGGTCCAGATGTCTTTTTCTTTCTTCCTGTTATTTCCTCCCCACTATTGTTTTCAACCCCACATCTGTTACTAAGAGGATCGTATTCAAGCTCACCAGAGTACCCAGGCACCAAATGCAGTTCTGATGCTCTTCTCCCTGAGTGGTTGAGGATATGGACTCACAGGATGAAGCTGTCACTGTTAATACCGGCGTCCCTTGTGAGCCCGGGGACTCCAGCTGCTCTGCTTCAGGCCAGCTCCCTGCTAATGTACTGGGAAATCAGTGCCAGATAGCCTGGGTGCTTGTGATCCTGCCACCCGTGGGAAAGACTTGAATGGAGTGGCAGGCTCCTGGCTTCTGCCTGGCCCAGTTTGTGGCCATTTGGGGACTGAGCCAGCGAGTGAAAGATCTATCTGTGTCTAGCTCTCCCTCTGCATCCCCCTCTCTCTGTAACTACCTTCCAAGTTTTAAAAACCTTGGGCCCGGCAAAATGGCTCAGTGGCTGAATCCTTGTGTTGCAAGCACCAGGATCCCATAGGGGCGCCAGTTCTTGTCCCGGCTGCTCCATTTCCTATCCAGCTCCCTGCTTGTGGCCTGGGAAAACAGTAGAGAACGGCCCAAAGCCTTGGGACCCTGCATCCGTGTGGGAGACCTGGAAGATGATCCTGGTTCCTGTCTCCTGGGGTCAGATCAGCTCAGCATTAGCTGAGCTAATGTGGGCCATGTGGGGAGAGAAGCAGCAGGCAGAAAATCTTTCTGTCTCTCCTCTCCACAAGTCTGATCTGCTTTTCCAATAAAAATGAATCAGAAAATTTAAAAAATCTTAGAAAAGAAGTGAGAATATAGATTCACAAGCTAGTCTTCCTGGGTTGGAATCCCACTTCTGCCACTTTTGGGTGACTTTGGGCCTCTATGTCTCTGTTTCCTCATCCATAAAATGTTAATCATCATAGTACTTACTTAATAAAGTTGTTCTTGAGATAGAAAGACTTAATACATAGAAAGCACTTTAACAGAGTCTGACCCATGGTCAGTACAATGTTGAGTGTTTGGTAAACAAACAAATAAACAAATAAATAAATAAATAAATAAATAAATAAAATTGGGGCTGGCACTGTGGTGCAGTAGGCTAAGCCTCCACCTGTGTTACTAGCATCTCATATGGGCATTGGTTTGATTCCTGGCTGATCCACTTCCACTCCAGCTCCCTGCTAATGTGCCTGGGAAAGCAATCCAGAAAATGAACCCAGTGTGGGATACCCAGAAGAAGCTCCAGGCTCCTGGCTTTGGAATAGTCCAGCTCTGGCCATTATGGTCATTTCAAATAAAAATAAATAAATCTTAAAAAAATAAACTGAACATAATTATCTCCTTCTGATGCTATGATCTTTTCTAATGTTTATGTTGTTCTTTTCCCGTATATACCTGTTTCCTTTCAAAATAAATTTGAGTTAAAAAGCAAGCCAACCCAAGGTCCGGTGTGATGGTTCAACTAGCTAATCCTCCCCTGGCAAGTGTCCACATCCCACGGAGACTCCGGTTTGTGTCCCGGCTGCTCCAGTTCCCATCCAGCTCCCTGCTTATGGCCTGGGAAACCAATGGAGGATGACCCAAAGCCTTGGCATCCATGTGGGAAACCCAGAAGAAGCTCCTGGCTCCCAGCTTCAGATCCACTTAGCTCTGGCTGTTGCCTGTTGTGGCCATTTGAGGAGTGAACCAGCAGATGGAAGAGCTTTCTCTGTCTCTCTCTGTAAATCTACCTTTCCACTAAGAATAAAAAAGCAAGCCAACTCCAATAAAAAATAATCAAGGGTACAGATGGCATTAAATGGGAAAATAATCAGGATGGTGGTATGCCAATGACTAAAGTTGGGATGCAGTGGAATTATGGGAGTGCCAACCTGGGGTTCCTAGATTTGATCTACCATGAAGCAGCTGTGTATGTTTGAGCACAGCTGGATCATCATTCCTTCATTCTTTAAACCAGTGTGTCTGAGCTTGGGGTGACTCGGTGTTTTGGAGGCAGAGGCAGGCATACCACCAGGCACCCAGGAACACGGGAAACATTGGGAGGCATTTGTAGTTGTCCCAGCTGGACAGCACAGGTGCTCCTGGTCGAAGTCAACACTCCTGCTTCATTAACATCCTACCAGGTGCTAGGCAGGACAGTCTGGAGTCAAGTGTCCATAGTGCCAAGGATGAGAAACTCTTATTATAAGTGATGGGCTTCTGTAATTTGACTGTGGGCTTTGTCTCTTGAAAAAGGTACAGATGGAAGCCCTCTGTAAGAAGCTCAGATGGAAGCCTAAGGGTGCATTTGGCTTCACTTAGAAATTTCCTCCAGAAAACCAGCCTGTAGCAGAGCCATAGCATTCAGGCAAACAAATACATAAACAAGCAGCGTTTTTGCTTTGGGCTGAATTGTTCTCAACATTGACTAAATTGCTTTCTGTTCCCTCCCTCCTTCTACTAATGATTTAGCTGTCCTCGTTGCCCAAACTCATCAGAAAATGATTGCTTTAGATTCGGGTTGGCTATTTTTGGTTTTTCTGTTGCTCACATCAAAAAAGATTTGTGGTTTAATTTTCTGTGCGATCACATTGTCAATGATCTTGGCCTTCCAACACACTGCTGATGTGTTTTGCTACATACATCATTCGTCTGAAGCTATTTTGAAACATTTCCTAGTTCTATTTCATCTCAAGAATTTGCTAAACATTTGTTATATCTTGTTCTTTCTGCATCACATTCTGGTTTAATCTCTTGGCAGGCAAGTTATTTATACTTTCCAATACTGCTCATACCAGCTCACGCTGTTTCTTAAGCGAATTTCCTCCCATATTTTTTTTTCTGTCAATTTCAGTGTAAACTGATTGTAGAAACTGGATATCATTTAGTTGCCAGGACAACTAAACACATTTGCGAGTAGATAGGGTAAATGTTTTTAATCTGTTTTTCATAGTTTATGTTATCGTTGCTAGTATGCCCCCCCCCCTTTTAAAGGGATTTATTTTAGTTTAGTTTAGTTTAGTTTAGTTTGAAAAGCAGAGTTGGAGGGCAGGGAAGTGAAAGAAACATGAAGAGTGGCCTGGCCTGGCCAGGTAGAAGTCAGGATGCTGGAACTCCATCCAGGTCTCCCATGTGGGTGACAGGGATCCAAGCCCTTGGACCCTCTTCTGCTGCCTTTCTAAGTGTGTACATACTAAGCTGGATCAGAGTGCTGGTGAGGCAAGAGGTAGCTTAATGCCCTAAGGCCAACCCCAGACAAATTCAGTTTTTTTTTTTAAAGCTGTAAGGACATGTCAGTGACTTCATGGTTATCAGTTGGTTAATTGAGAATTTATCAAGTAACCATTGGGAGTTAGTGAGTTTGGTATTAGCATTATCTGAGAATGTTAGGATTTTAGAAAATTTTAGAAAACATAGTCCCTATCTTCAAGGAGGATCCTGTATTTATATAAGGAAACGGTCAGACTAGGCATTCATTGGTCTTACCATGGCTTGCCCATAGCACATGCCATAGGAAATGCAATGATTTAGAACATGATTCTCATGTGAGCCCTGGCTCAAGTTAAGCCCCTACACCCCCTACTTACTAGCTGAATAACATCGGCCTCTTTTTACAGGCATTGTGTAAGGAAATAATTTTGATCATTAGTGGACTCTTATTTATTTGTATTTGAGTGACACAGAGATAGAGAAAGAGAGAGAGAGACATTCCGTCCACAGGTTTGCTCTCCAATGCCGCAATGTCTGGGTCTGGGCTGAGACTGGAGTTGGGAACCAGGAATGCAACCACATTTCCCAAGTGGATGGCAGGAACCAGTCCCCTGGGCTATCTCAGCCAGCCCCTGTTGCTTGCGTTAGCAGAAAGCTGGGGTCCAGGACTGGAGCTCATACTGAAATCCACGTGCTTTTAGTGGGATGTGTGTGTCTTAACCAGTGCCTTCACTGCTAGGTGAAATGCCCATCTAACACAGTGGCTACCACACACTAAAAACTGATACATTTTTATGGTGAGTAAATAATGTGTAAAAAGAAAGCACTTAGCACATTGCCAACACATAGTGATCACCCAAGAAGACATTAAAAACAAAACCTAAAACCTTCTGTCTCAGAAGGCTGGATTTGTTATGTGTGAGAGTGGTCTTTGTGGTTTGTGTTAACTTCTTCACTTAGAATATTTATCATACCATTGTAGAAATCATTGGTGTGTGTGTGTGTGTGTGTGTGTGTGTGTGTCCAAACAAAGATTCTGTGATCTGTGCCCTCAGAAAGTTTCTAATTCCATAAGGAACAGAAAATAGGGGCAGAAATAGCTGTTATTATAGGCAGTACTGGAAGTATATTAAGCAGTATATTAAAAGCATTACAAAATATGCAGTACATTTCTAGGATTTATAGAACGGGGATCCTTCTGGGTACCACAGTATAAAACAAAAGGCTCATGTGTTTTATATGATCACCGTGGGCAAGCAATTCAGCACCAACCTTCTGCACATTCCCTCCCATGTCCTCTGCCCTCGACTAACCCCTGCACACATTTGACACGGTTTGTACAAAAGATTGTGATCAAACTGATCATTGGCTACTACTCTCACTGTGGCTTGTCCATTGCTCACCCCACAGGATGGAAAGCAGGTGTAAGTGTGAAAGGAAGCGTGCCTGCTTTATGAGGCCATTTTCCCATCTTCTCCAACACCCACCTGCAGCACAGGGCACCCGACCCACTCCACCCGCTCATTCTTGCTCTAATAAAGGAGAGGATTAAGGAGAGAAGCAGACCTTGCCAGTGGGCTTAGGAAATAATTGCACAGAAAGCTGTGTGCACATTTGATTCTACATCTGCACTTGCAAAAATCAAGAATGCAAAAGCTCATGTTCAAGAGGCCATCCGAAATCACCCGATTAAAGGAAGAGATGGCAAAGACTCAAAAAAAAGTGGTTACATAATTTAATTTAATTGAAGGAAAACCAAGAAATACATCAAAGGTATAAATCTGCATTTCCCTGGGGTCTCAACGGAGTGATTCAGCATTTTTCTTTTTCTTTTTTGGTAAGTGGGTCAGAAAACTGCTAATCTTATGATGATTTTGTTCAGCTGCACTCAGCTGGTAGATTTATTTCTTGCAATCTTTTTTTTTTCTTTTAAACCAGGCGTGTTAAAATTGTCAGAGTTGGTGTCAACCCAATGTCAAGTTACTTTCTTTATCAGCCGTGAATACAGGGGTTATTTTCTGGATTGAAAACTCTGTCCTTTTAATTGGTGCTCGGTGACAGTGTTCTTAATGGTCTTGTTTTGAAATGCTGCCCTCTGTGTGGCACAATGTTATGGTTTAGCTGATACAATGTTACCAAGTGAGAGTTTGCAGCAGAATTAACATTTGACAGCACAAACCCGTTGTACTGGAAGGACAAATGCAGGAGCTGATACAGCAGTGGTTTTGTGAAAACAGCTGTTAAAAAAAAATTGTACATTAGCCTGGAAGAACTACTTTTCTGTTTGTTCTTGGTGGTGTTCAAACATACAAACCATCAGGTTTATTTCTCCACTGTTTGTAAGCACAGTGGTGTTAACTACGTTGGCATTGTGCAGCACTCACTGTTGTCCAGATACAGAACTCTTCATCTTGCAAAACAAACTCAAGCATCCACTCAATAGTAACTGTTATCTTTCCTCTCTGCAGCCCTTGGCAATCTATTTTACCTTCTGCCACAGGAATAGGTCTACTTTAGATATCTTACATAAGTGGAATTTTCCAATATTTGTTATTTTTGTGACTGCTTTATTTCACTTGTTGTACTGTCCTCACAGTCCATCCATCTAGGTAGCGTATATCCAAATTTGTTTGTTTTTATCTCTGAGTCATAAATAATTGTATCTGTTTATCTATTGGTCATGTATTTATCCCTTGGGAGGTTATTACTTGGCTTGCTTCTACCTTTTTCTCCCGAAAAACTTTATTTATTAATTTATGTTTGTAAACTATTTATTAATTTGTATTTGTTTTATTTGAAAGGCAGAGACGTGGCAACAGAGAGAATCTTCCATTCACAGTTCACTCCCAGATGCTTGCCAACAGCCAGGGCTGGGACAGGCAGGAATCAGGAACTGGAAACACAATGCATGTCTTCCTGTGGGTCTCATGAACCAGGTACCTGAGCACTCACTGCAGCATCTCAGGGCGCATGTTAGCAGCATGCTGAAAACTGCAATAGAGGCAAACTCCAGCGCTGCGATACGGGATACAGGCGTTCCGGGCAATGTCTTAACTGCCATGTCAAGCAACATCCCCAAATTAACTTTTTGTATAATACCATTTTCATGATTTTTTGAAGTACCTTTATATATCTTTTGAGCTCCTGCTTTTGAGTTATTTTGGGTACATCTTCAGAAGTGGAATTTCCAGGGCGTGGCACAGTGGCTCAGTGGTTAAATCCTCCTGTTGCACATACCAGGATAACATATGGACACCAGTTGGTGTCCCAACTTCTCCACTTCCCTTCTAGCTTCCTGTTTGTGGCCTGGGAAAGCAGTGGAGGGTGACCCAAGGGACCCTGCACTTACGTGGGAGACCCAGAAGAAGCTCCTGGCTCCTGGCTTTGGATCGGCTCAGCTCTGGCCGTTGCAGCCAGCGGGGAGTGAACCAGCAGACGAAAGATCTTTCTGTTTCTCTATGAATCTGTCTTTCCAATATGAAGTCTTATTAAAAAAAAAAAATGGAATTTGTAGAATGAATGGTAATTTGATTTTTAATTTGTTTGAGAAATAGTCATTCCTAAAAACTGGCAAGCTGTTTTTGTTGTTGTCATTAGTGGCAGAACTGTTTTTAAGACCTCTGACATGGGGATGTATTCATTCATTTCTTCACTCTCATTCTCTCCATGAACATCCCTGAGGATTCGCCCTGTAGAATGACTCCACTAGGCTCTGTGAAGTTCATGAATATGACACCTTTGCTGGTGCAAAAACAAAGGGATCAATACAATGACTATGCAATAAACGAGAATAGAGAGCTACAGTCACTCCCCCAGCCAGAGCAAGAATTGCATCCAGCCATTCATCACAGCTAAAAGCTCTTTTTGACTCCTGGAAGGGGAGATACTCTATTTGGAAGCATTGAAAAAGAAGCTTCCATACAGAGGTAAACATTCAGAGTCCTATGGAAGCATAGCTCAGCAGTGAACTTCTATTGTTGCTGACTCATTGGTGAGTCTGTGCTGAGATGTGGTGTATCCAGAAAGCTAACCTAAGGGATGCTGTTTTAACCCATTCATCTAACTCTCCTTGCCTGAACCCTACGCTCCTGACACTGTGTCCAGATTGCAGTTTGGCTCCTTTGCCTGCAAATAGAGAATGATTTGGGTCCTGCCAATACCAGCAAGAGTTTCCGTTGCTTTTCATAAATATGAATCAGCTGGATCTTAGGTCTAAGCATTGGACTTTGTAAGCTCTAATTCATTAATATGAATCCAATTCTAAAACATGGACTCATTCTTGATGTGCTGAGAAAAAAATCAGATTTCTGAGTTTAATAATCTGCAGGCCAGAGCCAGGCTCATAGCAAGCACTTTGTAAGTGTTGAATATTGTTACTGACAGGAAATCCTCCAAAGCAATACTGTTGTCTTATGAGATCTTCTGACCTCATAGGCTTCTTTTCCATTGAAATCTGCATAGCTCCTTTTCTCAAAGTGCAAGCAAACATGGGGAGTAATTATCTGGGTCATCTCCTTCTTGCGGTCCCTTTACCTTACTCCCCAGAACTCCATACTCCTCATTTTTCACTCTGATAACACAAAGCCAGTGTGCAACAGATAGAGCCCCTAGCTCCGTTTTCCAATAACCTGACAGAGTCACTGTAGCAACTATGAGAATTATACCATTGTCGATGCAATCATGACTAACCATGTAGATCACACAAATGGATGTTTCAACCTTCCTGCAAATTTATGCCAACTTTGAGGTTGTCGAATTTAACTGACTTAAAAGAGGCCAAAGGAGACAAAACTGTTGGGTCTTTGGACCCATTTGATGTCACTTTGTCTATCGTCTTCTTTCCTGTCCCTTTGAAGAATTCTGGGTGGCAACATTTGGTACAGTGGTGAAGCTGTAGGACACCCACATTCAAAGGTGGAAGGTGTAGATTTAAGTCCTGCCTCTGCATATGACTTAGCACAGGCCTGAGCATCATCAGACAATGGCTCAAATATCCAGGCCCCTGCCACCCATGAGAGGAACCTGCATAGTCCTGGCTTTGTTCTGGCTCAGATCCAGTTGCTGTGAACATTTAGGGGAATGAGCCAGTAGATGGGAGATATCTTTTTTCCTTTCATATAAATAAAATAATTAAAAACAAAAGTTCTTTCTTTGCCATGGACCTAGAATTTCTTTTTTATTATTATTTATTTTAATTTTATTAAAGGCAAATAGATAAGAGAGATATCTTCCATGTACTGATTCATTGCCCAAATGCCCACAACAGTTGGTAAGAGCAAGAACTCAATTCAAGTCTTCTATTTAGATTGTAGGGACTCAACTACTTGAGCCATCACCTGCTGCCTCTCGGAGTAGCATTAACAAGAAACTGGATTGGAAGTGGAGTGGGCATTCCAGCCCAGCACTGTCACATGGGACATGAGCATCCCAAGTGACATTTTTTAAAGGATTTTATTTATTTTTTGGAAAGATATATACAGAGGAGGAGAGACAGAGAGGAAGATTTTCTCTTCTTTGATTCACTCCTCAAGCAGTCACAATGGCCAAAGCTGAGCCAATCCAAAGCCAGGAGCCAGGAGCTTCTTCTGGGTCGCCCTTGTGGGTACAGGGTCCCAAGACTTTGGGCCGTCCTCCACTGCTTTCCCAGGCCACAAGCAGGGAGCTGGATGGGAGGTGGGGCTGTGGGGATGAGAACCGGTGCCCATATGGGATCCTGGTGTGTGCAAGGTAAGGACTTTAGCCACTGGACTACCTAGCTGGGCCCTCAAATGACATCTTAATCACTATGCCAAATACCACCCCCAAGGACTTTAGTTATTATATGATTTCATAGGATTTTCTGAGCTCTAAAGAGATGTATGTGAGCATGGGGGACACCGGGGCTAGATTAGAGGTTTGGATGTGGTCAGGCACAGAATGATCATTGGAAGGTAGTTTGGGGCCAGAGGAACCAAAGAATAACATGAAGTAGAACCGACCGCAGCCTGGGCCAGATGAACTTTCATGTGGCATACAACTCGGCCAGGAGGAAGTGAAGCAAAAGGGCAGGCTAGTCCTCATTCACTATGCTAGTTTCTAATGAACACTCGAAGTAGCCAATGGTTCAGAGAATCGCTAAATGGAGCTGGTAAACAAAACCCACAATGAAGATACTTGTGAATAGGATTATTTAAGCTGAAAGATGAACTAGCCTACCCTGTTATTTCACACAAGGTAACGATCAACTCTAATTGCATTGAGGGATTTTATTAAATCTCTAAAGAACATTTGCTGGAAATATAGGTTGTGGCACTCTGTAATCACATACTGATTTTGCTGGCTGTGGATGGTTTTTAAAAATTAGTGTGCGTTGGAGATGAAATTGGCAGACAAGTCTTGGGCTGGGTCTCGTGGGGACATTGGAATGCAGGGACCCTATCCTGTTTCTATAAGCTCTGCAGAAATGTTTCAATAAAATCAACTCTGGAAGATGCAAAATAAATAAGTAAATAAATAAATAAATAAATAAATAAAAATTGGTGTGTGGGGGAGGGTGGCCCAACACATGGCTTGGTTGACTAATCCTCCCCTTCAAGTGCCAGCATCCCATGTGGGCACTGGTTTGTACCCAGCTGCTCCACTTAATAAAAATAAATTCATTAATTAAAAATTAATGTGGGATTGGGCCCGGTGGCATGGCCTAGCGGCTAAAGTCCTCGCCTTGAAAGCCCCCAGATCCCATATGGGCGCCGGTTCTAATCCCGGCAGCTCCACTTCCCATCCAGCTCCCTGCTCGTGGCCTGGGAAAGCAGTCGAGGATGGCCCAAAGCTTTGGGACCCTGCACCCTCGTGGGAGACCCGGAAGAGGTTCCAGGTTCCCGGCTTCGGATTGGCGCATACCGGCCATTGCGGCTCACTTGGGGAGTGAAACATCGGATGGAAGATCTTCCTCTCTGTCTCTCCTCCTCTCTGTATATCCGGCTTTCCAATAACAATAAAATCTTTAAAAAAAAATTAATGTGGGATCATGCATTTGGTCCAGTTGGACATCTGCATCCCGTGTCTCTCTGTTTCTCTCCAGTAAACAGGACAACAGGCATCATGGCCCAAGGGGGTCAATGGTTGCTAGGGACGTTAGCACTCTTTTTCCTTGTATCTGAGTTCAAATCCCATTTCACTTCGAATCCAGCTTCCTGCTAATTCTCTCCCTGGGAGGTGGCTGATGACCACCAAGTACTTGGGTCCCTGTCACCCATGTGAAAGATCTGGGTGGAATTTTAGGGTTCTGGCTTTGAGCTGACCCTTCCTGGAAACGTGATTGGAACTAAGGTTGATGGCTCTGACTTGCATGACAAAGGGTACTGCTCACTCCTCTCTAGGTAACTGCAACACAGAAAAATTCTCCAGTTCCAGGAAAGTGGTCCAGGGTTCTTGTCTTCAGAGGCACTGTGTGTGGTTCTCATAAGTTTGAGATTCTAGGCTGAGGTGATGTGAACTTCTGGGTGGGAGCAAATATAGGGAACAGGAATGTTAAATGAAGGAGCGTGTGAGTGGGAGGTAAGAGCAGGACCTGCAGCTCCAGCAGCCTTCAAGCTTTTACAGGATCAGAAACTCAGAATCCTCTATTTTTCTACTTTCTTTTTTCTTTTCATGTTTTTAGTACTTCCTTTGTTTACTAGAGGATCTTCTTTTGAAAATTGCAGCTAATCTCATCTTTGCTAAAGGGAACAAGGGAAAATGGGTTCTATTGTTGAGAGGAAGAAATTTTTTTTTTTTTTTTGAAAGGCAGTAAGACAGGACCAAAGCCAGAAGCCTAAAGCACCACCGGGGCCTCCCATGTGGCTGGCAGGAGCCCAAGGCACCTGGGCCATCCTCTGCTGCCTTCCAAGGAGCATTACAGCGAGCTGGATCAGAACCAGGGCAGCAAAGGATTAGAACCTGAGCTGATCCTTCAACATGGGATTCTGGTTTTGCCGGTGGCAGCTTAGCTCGCTGACCCACACCAGGCACACCCCCACTTTTTTTTTTTTTTATCAGTTTTCTTCTTTTGGAGGCTAAAAATCCAAACAGCAAAGCGCTGTCTCCAATGAGAGTCCCCTAGCAGGTGTCATGTGTGAAACTAGAGGGATGGCAGGTTAATGCAGGGAGCCAGAGAAGTAAGGATGGGCTACACTAAGCCTTTTGTAAATCTTCTCTCGAGGACTAAACAGGACCAGGATGAATACCAAAAGCAGATCCTACAGTCCCAAGCATCTCCCTTGAGGCCTTTCTCTCTCTTTTTTTTCTTCCAAAGATTTATATATTTACTCTGAAAAAAAATTACAGAGAGAAATCTTCCATCTACTGGGTCACTCCCCAAATGACCACAACAGGAAGTGCCGGACAAGGTTAAAGCCAGGAGCCTGGAGCTTATCTGGGTCTCCCGCATGGCTGGCAAGGAACCAGGTAGTTGAGGCATCAACCATGCTTTCCCAGGCCACAAGCAGGGAGCTGGGTGGGAAATGAAACAGCCAGGATATGAACTGGTGCCCATATGGGATATGGCTGCTGGAGGCAGAGGATTAGCCAATTGAGCCATCACATTGGCCCAAAGGGGTAAATTTCTAAGCTCTCCAAACCAGGAGGGGTCTGACTGATGTCCTGGACCTGCCACCTGGTGAGCAAGGTCAATCACTTTGAGTATTGATACCATATCGATCACTCCTGCTAGCAGTCAGATATTCAGCCATGACCAAGGCAGAGCATCGTTCACGGTACCTCTATTCTTACCCATGTGGTCATTCATTCTATGGGCCCATTGTGCAAGAAGAGAAAGCAGTAGACAAGAAACCCCAGCAAAGACAGAATTTCTTATTCTTTTCTGAATAGTCAATATAAGAATTACTCGGTAAACACTTAAGTTTGAATTATTTACTCAACAAACATTTACTGAGTTCCTACAGTGCAGTAACAACCAGATAAGAATAGTAGCTGGGACTGGCATTGAGCTAAGCCTCTGCCTGTAACACCAGCCTTCCCATATGGACTCCAGTTCATGAAGCTTAGTAGGCCAAGCATCTGCCTGTGAGCCAGCCTCCCATACGAACTCCAGTTCAAGTCCTGGCTGCTCCACCTCTGATCCAGCTCCCTGCTAATGGGCAGGGAAAGCATCCATCCCATGTTGCAGGTTGAATTCTCTAGAAACAGATATTGGGAAGGTGTTTAAGGAGTGGGAGAAGGCAGATGTCAACTGCCGAGCCTCCCAACAGAGCATTGGTGAAGCCAGCAGGCAGCTCTGTACCCCTGTCCTGCTAGCTTACAAGCAAGAATACCGTCTTAAGGGAGGCTGAACCCAAAGCAGCTGACAGCTGGAGGTCCTCTGCTGACTGCACTCCTCACAGCTGGAGAGCAAGTCTTCGTTTAAAGCGAGATCCAAGCAGCTTCTCTCTCTCTCTCTCTCTCTCTCTCTCTCTCTCTCTCTCTCTCTCTGTTCATATCCCTCATCTCCCTAAAGGTTCACACTCCAGCGGGCTTCTCTTCTGAGGGAGAATTCAGAGGTCGAGTAGTTGTGGATGCACCACAGCACTTGCCACCACAACTCGTCTCAAGGTCACACTTGACATCCTCTTATCTCCTCCTCCACTGCCCATTCTATGTTTCCCCCAGCCCGGCAGGCAGGCTTTGATATCTTCCATGGGGAGAACTTCAGATCATCTCTAGAGCTGAGCAGGCAGGGTGTTGATTAGGAAAAGCTCTCTGCATCCACCTCTGGGAGGGTGAGGGAAGCAAAACAGGTCACAGGGAGGAGCTGAAATTTATCACCCATGAGATTTCTGCTGACCCTACATGGAGCTTGGAGGCTGGGCTCTCTAATCTATAGAGTTGTCCCGGCTGGGGTGAGAACATCAGGGCTTTTACTAGCCCCTGTGTTGGCCTCTCGTTAGATTCAGGCTGCCCTGGGGTACTAGGTGGGATGCTGGGCACAATGGTGTTTATAGCAGAGAGGGTTTCCCAGACAGGGCTGACAGCTGAGTCCGGGTATGTGGTGCCAGTCCTGAGGCTTTCCCGGGCATCCAGAGAAATGTCATTCATTTCTCCGAAGTGGGGAGCAGAGTGAGCGCCAGCCACACACCTTCCCCCATTTGTGTCCAGGACCCGACCCTCATCTCCCTTTGCCTCTGCAATTTCATGGAATTGTTTCTCACCAACTCTAATCTTCAGTGTTTTAAATTTTTTTCTTTTACTTAAAAAATATTACAGGAAAAGAACAGAGGTATAAATTCTGAGATAAGTCCCTCCCTCCCTCAATCCCCCTTCTTCCTTCCTCTTTCTTTCGTTCATTCTTTCTATTTCCTGCTTAAACGTTTGCAAATATAAAATGTCAGTCCACTCTGTAATCACAGGCTTAACACAGCACTAACTGTTAAATTCAACAAATATCCTCCCTCTTCAAGCGCTGGAATCCCATATGGGTGCCAGTTCACGCCCTGGCTGCTCTGCTCAAGCTCCTTGCGTGTGGCCTAGGAAAGCAGTGGAGGACGGCCAAAGCCTTGGGACCTGCACCTGCGGGGGAGACTTGAAAGAAGATCCTGGCTCCTGGCTCCAGATTGGCTTAGTTGTGGCTGTTGTGGCCATATAGGAAGTGAATCAGCAGATGGAAAATCTTTCTGTCTCTCCTCTGTAAATCTGCCTTTCAGATAAAAATAAATAAATCTTAAAAAAAAAAAAAGTAGGAAGACCACAGTGTGCCACAGGATAAACAAGGTCTAAAAACAACAACCAAATCACAAGGCGCCTGTCTCATTCCTGGTATTCTAGTATTCTGTTAACTCCCACATATGCTGAGTAGTATCCTCTGATGTATATCTTTTTTTAATTTTAATTAAAAATTGTAGTACATAAATAGGTAGCAGGAGCAGGCGTTTGATCTAGCATTAAAATGCCGCTTGGGATATTGCTGTCATATTGGCATGCCTCGGTTCAAGGCCTCACCTGTATCCTCAGTCCAGCTAGTGTGCCCCCATGGAAGGCAGCAGGTGGTGGTTCAAGTCCTTGGAGTTCCTGCCATTTATGTGGGAGACCAGGGTTGGGTTTCAGCCTGGCTCATTCTCAGCTGCCATGGGCACTCAGAGAGTCAATCACCAGTGGGGCGATTCTCATTCTCTCTCTCTCATTCTCTCTCTTCCTTTGACGTACATGATCCCTACCCACCTCCAAACAGAATAGGGATTTACTTGGCTCATGACTGTAGTGCCTGACAGGTCTGAGCAGCATGACTTGTGTCCTGGAAACATCAGCCTGGCTGCATCACAAGATGGCAGAGAAGCGGGAAGTGGCAAGGCCCCAGGAGAGAAGGAAACACACAGCAAGGCTTAAAGAAAAAGACAGCGGTCAGGCCAGCATGGCTGTTTTCCCAACAATCCTCGGGAAGGCACTTCATTTCCCCTGTGTTCCTTGTAAAGACATAATCACCAGCCCTCCCTCCTCCCCCTGCCTCTTTAAAGACTCAACCTGGGGACCAAGTGTCCGGCACATGAATCCTTGAAAAGATAAACCATATCGAACTGGTAGCATCCTGGCTTTTGTTCTTTTCAATATATGCCCAGATTTAGTGCATTAAAATAAAAAGATTGATTTCTTTTCATTGGAAAGGTATATTTACAGAGAGAAGGACATATGGAGAGAAAGATCTTCTTCCCACTGGTTCACTCCCCAAGTGAAGCCAGGAGCTTTCTCTGGGTCTCCCATGTGGATGCAGGGTCCCAAGGCTTTGGGCCATCCTCCACTGCTTTCCCAGGCCACAAGCAGGGAGCTGGATGGGAAGCGGGGCTGCCAAGACTATAAGGAGGGACTCTGAGGACTGAACCCACTATCCTGGACTCAGGGGCCATCTTGAATGCCTTGAATGCCTGCAAACCCAGAACTGCCTTAATCGCCTAGGTCTCAGTCCCCTTGAATACCTGGGTACCCAGCATTACAGTAAACCTCCAGATCTCAATCCTCTTAAGGCCCACTTGCCAAATTAAGCTTAGTGACCTTCAGCTTTAAACTGTGCGCTCCACCAATCCCCTGAGGCATATATTCCTGGTGTCTAGATACAGCCGCATCTGCCAATCCCTGACCCCACATCCCTATTCCTCTACCCACGAGGCCATAAAAGATGTCTCTTCCCTTTGTTCTGTCTCTGCTCTGCTCTCACTTTCTCTCTCTCCCTCGCTGAAATAAAGGCCTCTCGTGTGCCACACTTGCTGTATATGGCATCTTGGGTTTGTGAAAAAAAAAAAAAAAAAAAAAAAGCTAACAGGGACTAGTGTGTGTTTATCCAAAGTGGGTTGAGCTCTCCTGGGCATCATTCCTTCCAGGCTCAGCTAGAGGCGATGATGAATGACCTCATTCTCTATTAGTTCACAACACTTGGATTGGGTCAGGCGGATGCATGTTAGCCTTGGTTCACGATTAATTCTGAGCCCGTGTTTGCTGTCCAGTCCTTTCTGTTTTTTTCCACCCAAGGGAATGAAAGTATCTGTGAAGGAAATTTCCCACCTGCTGCTTGAACCTGGCTTCACATTTTGTCATGCCAACCTCCAAGGTTAGTTAATTACAAACAGGACAGCTTCCACAAGGACAGACACTCAGGTGAAGAAACAGGTTCGTTCCTAAGTTGTTGCTGTTGACTCTCTTTGTGTTGATGAGAAAAAATAGGGGCTGGCAAGAGAGACCGAGGCGTGAGCTGGGGGCGTGGAAGAAAACCTTGCCTGGCATCTAACAGTTCGTCGTTTTGTCACTGTTGTTGTAGGCTTCAGCTAGGCCACAGCTGAGCTTGCGCATGGCAGAAATGAAAAACGTGTGCTTTACTTTTAAAATAACTCGGGCTTCCCGGCAAGGATGTACACTTAGCCTTCAGGGTGGATTTCTTGTGTTTTGGTTAAAGGTGCTGAAACCTAATCAGCTTGACTCAAGCCAGAAGTTAAAAGCAGCATCAGATCCTTTGAGCTTTCCTGCCCTGCGGGAAGCCAGCTGAAAGATAGAAAGTGATCAAAGTCCATGTTGAACTCATTTTCTTAGGGGAATTCTCAACTCTGAAATTCACCCACGCAGACTGTGTGCCATTGGACTACTGATACAGAACAGGTTCCATGGCAACATCATCTAGGTGCATCCTGTAGTGAGAGGAACTTGACCATGGGTGATGGTAAAGAGGCTACGAAATAAATAACAGAAAGATTTTCTTACCACAGAAGGCTCACTTTTAATCATCATTGGAAATAATGATAGCTGACTACATCAGACATGTTCTGGAAAGAGAATCAACCCTAGAAATTATATTGCTAAAGTTCAATGATTGGAGATACCAAAGTTGGTAACTGCTCTACGTCGGCTGTGGTTTCAGTGTGCCCTTCAAAGGTTTGCACATGAGGGGTTTGGTCCCAGAGTGAGGGCCACAGCTGTAGGGCCCTGCAAGCAACCTGAGCTATTCATTTCATGAATAAGTAACTATAGCAAACTGATCATGAGTTGAGGAGGTTACACGCATTGGTGACTTTCATATTCCAGCCCATAGAAAGAAGCTGGTTTTGGGAGAGGAGGCAACTATGGGCCATGTACCTGAATACGGACTTAGAATCCTCCTCTCCTGTTGCTGTGGGGTTCAGGGCAAGCACTGGCTTCATTTGCATAGCCTAAGAGAGGCTGCCAGTTCCAGAACCAGCTGCCAAGTCTGTGAAAAGGAGGAAAAGAGAGGAATCAAGCAGACAAGTGGTTGAGATGGCGCCTTTCACTTCCACTCACTCACACGGTTAGGATGAGAACCTGCTCACCTGACCGCTATTAGAGTGGGGGAGACTGGGCAAGGTGATTTGCAGATGGACAGAAACCCTTGGGTGGAAAGAGAGAAAGAGAGAGAAAATGTAGGGCATCCATTGGAACAACAATGAATACTTTAAAAAATATAACTATGTCCCATTTTTTCAGATAAGCAATGCATGTCCCTAAGTGGGATGTAGTTATTCTAAAAAGCTATTCATTGTTTACCTGAAAGTCAAATTGAACTGGGAGTTCTGGAACAGAGGGATATAAAGGGCTATGCCCTTGAGCCAAAGTTCATGAACTGCTGCTGAATTCTCAAAACTCACCCTGGTGCATTCCTTTTTCTTTTTATTTTTTTAAAAAGATTTGTTAATTTTTATTGGAAAGGCAAATAGAGAGAGAAGGAGAAGCAGAGAGAAAGATCTTCTAGCCACTGGTTTACTCCCTAAGTGGCTGCAACAGCCAGAGCTGAGCCAATCCAAAGCCAGGGGCCTGGAGCTTTTTCCGGGTCTCCCATGTGGGTGCAGGGTCCCAAGGCTCTGGGCTGTCTTCTACTGCTTTCCCAAGCCACAAACAGGGAGCTGAATGGGAAGTGGAGCAGCCAGGGCATGAACCGGTGCCCATGTGGGATTTTGGCACATGGAAGGTGAGGATTTAGCCACTAGGCCATTGCCAGGGCCAATGCCTTCCTTTTCAAAATTTTAGTTCTCCAACTCTTCTGTTTCCATAAAATATCTCTAGTGTCCTCGCAGTAACTTCCTCTCCCTCTCCCCCTACCCTTCCCAGGCTTTTTTTTTTTCTTTCCTTTCATGCTCATGTTGTCTCATAGAACATTTCCGTTCCTTGCATTCAAAAGTTTGCAAACCAAATGTGTCCTATATCCAAGTTTAACCTTGAAAGAGGCATAAATGACAACAACTCCAGGGAGGAGTATTTGTCATTTTGAGACATCTGTCGAAGTCATCACATTTGTCAGCAACAGGATTGAATGTGCTCACACGGTTTGTATTTCATTGTTGTTTGTAAAGATACTTACACAAGGCCTGTGCTATTCACAAATGGGGGAGGCACGTATTGATGCAGAGAGCTGTCACCTCCATTTTGGAAGGTAGAATTTGAATACATTTCTACTAGGATGTTGGCCAAGGAAAAAAATTAACCAATGGAGGTTTTATTTTGCTCTTCTATCCGGGTTGACAAAGGAAGGAAGTGGAAGAGGAGAAACAGAGGGAAACTAGAAAGACAAAGAAACTGGAGGGAGAAGAAAAAGCCTAGGCTTTCTATAAAGATACCAGTTGGGAGGTGTGCATCTCATATCACAGTGCCTGGTTCCCGGTCTGGGATCCACTGCTGACCCCATCTTCCTCCTGACATGCATCCCGGAAGGCATCAGGTGCTGACCAAAGCGGCTGGATCCCTGTCCACCCATGTGGGAGACCCACGTGGAGTTCCGTGTTGCTGGCTGGGGCCTTGGCTATTGTGTTCATCTAGGGGAATGAATCGGGATGAGAGATGTCTGTTTTTCAAGCAACTAAAATAAGTTAATATTTACATTTAAAAAAAGGAGACGACACAAGAGAGATATGTCTTGGTAAAAGGTTCTGATATTCAGGGAACAACCATCGTTGGATGATAATAGATTTGGCAGATGAACTCATAAAAGATGTTTTAAATTTTTCAAATTTTATGTGTTTATCTGAGAAGTATATATGTATAGTATGTGAGAGAGAGAGAGCGAGAGAGAGCTCCCATCTGTTGGTTCACTCCCAAGAATCCCACAATGACTTGGGGACCTAAAACACAGAGCCAGAAATTCAACCCAGGTCTCCCACAGGGGTGGTTGAACCCAACTACTTGAGCTGTTACCAACAGCTCCCAGTGTGTGCAGTGGCAAGGGGCTGGACACAGATGCCAGAGTCAAGAATCCAGGAAAAATGTTGTGGAATGTGGCCATTCTAACTGGCATGTTAACTACCAGCCCCAATGCCTGTCCCAGGAGAGGTCTTGATAAAACTCAAGAAAGATACTTCTGGATACCTGAGGGACGACAGCACAATGAGAAAACAAGTGATCGTGGATCTTCATCTCTGGAAAATTGGAGGGGAAAGGGAAAACGACTGATTTGTCTGAGACAGATTGGGGAAGCTTGTCAGATTCTCCAGCGTCCTTGTACTTGTCTTTGGAGTTCTGTGAGATTTTTCTCCCCCTCATCATCGTGACTTGCCAAGGCTGAGCTCATTGCTCTACTGCCCCCATGAGTCCCTGGAAGGCAGAGTTTTTGGAGACCTTTGTGGGGGAACCCTCGTAGCACAGACACAACATCTGATGCCCCACACCCTTCAGAAGTACAATTTGGGGGGCCGGTGTGATAGCTCAACAGGCTGATCTCTGCCTGTAAGCAGCATCAGCATCCCATACGGGTGTTGGATTGTGTCCGGCTGCTCTGCTTCCCATCCAGCTCCCTGCTTGTGGCCTGGAAGGGACATGGAGAATGGCTCAAGTGCTTGGGCCCCTTAACCCCTACGGGAGGTCCGGAAGAGGTTCCTGACTTCAGATCAGTTCAGTTATAGCCATTGTAGGCATTTATGGGGAAGTGAACCAACAGATGGAGGACCTCTGTCTCTAACTGTCCTTCTCTCTGCAAATATGCCTTTCTAATCAAAATAAACAATTTTTTTAAAAAAAAGAAAGGAAATACAAGCCAAGACTCATAACCTACTCAGAAATGTGGCATACCCAACAGTCTGTCATACACACACACACACACACACACCACCCAAGTTCTAATTATGCAGAACAGCAGCAATCATATTCATGGTTACCTCTTGTGAAATTGAAGCGTGACACTTCAGTGGCTGCCAGGTGGTGCTGAAATAAACGGGGACACTTCACCTTGAGAGCTGAGTGAAGTGTTAGGAAACAAAACAGAAATCAATGATTTACAAAGTTGGATCTCCTGCATTTAAAAAGTTCTGAGCCCAGTGACATCATAGCCTGGAGATGTTGAGTCTTTGGAGAGTGTGATGGGGGGACTGAAGTTGTCACTTGAAATCTATTGGTTTACTCCCTAAATGCTGGCAAGTACCAGGACTGAGACAGGCTGACATCATGAGCTGAGTGCTCAATCTGCGTCTCCCACTTGGGGAGCAGGGCTGAGGGAACTGGAGCCAACACCTGCTATCTCCCAGGCTGTGCTTTAGCAGGAAGCTGGGATTGAGAGCGGAGTCAGGACTCTGATATAGGCTCTCTGATACGGCATGCTGGTGTCCAACATGGTGTCTTACCTGCTGTTTGGTGGTTTTTCTGAGCTCTGAGTACAAAGGAATTATTTCCAACTCAAACTGACTTCCTGAACTGAGAGACCGAAAGTATAAGAAGTATAATTATACACTGACATTTCTAAAGCTTTAGACACAAAAAAATGTAAAATAGCCCATGCAACTTATTACATAATGCTTGTGTGTTGAAGTGACACTGTTTTGACTATAATATGTGTAATAAAATGTCTCATGGACCTGGCGCGATGGCTCAATA
Source organism: Ochotona princeps (assembly GCF_030435755.1). Classification (NCBI taxonomy): domain Eukaryota; kingdom Metazoa; phylum Chordata; class Mammalia; order Lagomorpha; family Ochotonidae; genus Ochotona; species Ochotona princeps. The sequence continues at coordinate 10,522,348 of NC_080860.1, read as the reverse complement.
GGCTAATCTTTGCCCTGCAAGCACTGGGATCGTATCTGGTCACCGGTTCACATCCCAGCTGCTCAACCTTCCATCTAGCTCCCTGCTTGTGGCCTGGGAAAGTAGGAGAGGATGGTCCAAAGCTTTGGGACTCTGCACTTGTGTGGAAGACCCAGAGAGAAGCTCCTGGTGGCTTTGGATGGGCTCAGCTGTGGCCGTTGTGGCCACTTGGGAAGTAAATCACTGGATGGAAGAATGCTCACTTTGTCTCTCCTCTCTGTAAATCTGCCTTTCCAATGAAAATAAACAATTGTTTAAACCATGTATCACACATGCTGTTGTTGTTGTTGTTGTTTTGCTTTTCTCATTCTGCTACTTGAAAATTTAAGCTTGCGTAGATAGCACTGCAGCAAGATTGGGTGGAAGGCAGGAACCAGGGCACTGTTGGATTCTCTCATGTGGGTGATGAATCCTTGAGCCGTCACCTACCAATTTCTAGGAAAGAAGAATAAGCTCATAAACATGGGAGCTGAGCAGACTCTTGATATGGGTCCCCACCGTGCACAGCTCAGCAATCCCGACAGGAAGTGAACCTTGCAGAAGCCTGGAGTCCTAGAGGGAACAAAAGAGAAGTCTTAGAGAGCTGTCTTTGTGTTGTCTTCCCCAGGAATTCTCACTGAGTGAGGCAAAGACTCAAGTGCAGAGAGTTTGGGAGGTGATGCCAGGAGGCAGCAGTATGGGGTGCCAGAAGGGGAGACACAGAAAGGAAGAGAGCCTTCGGGCACTAGGAGCTCATCGCTACTGGGGACCTCTGGAAGATGTACAGAGTGTGGCTCAGTGCCAGGCCCCTGGAGGGCAGAAGGAGCTGGTGTATTCAGTTACCAACTCCCAGCCTCCAATGGGTGGAGGCTGTAGTTAGGGACATGAACTTTCTGGGTCCTATAGGCTGTCCTCATTGCTGGCCAGGTGTGCTTCCATGATCAGAACAAAAGCCTCATTTAGGGAGTCACGTGACCCTTGTTGGGTGTAGAGAGGTGAGTGTGGAGGGGTTCTGGGCAGGACCCCAGTCGAACTGGCTTATACCAGCAATGACGCCGTGTTTACCTCTGTGTGAAACTTCCTTCTGACCCCATTGCAACCCTCATTCATGTTTCAACTTTCTTTTTTTTTTTTTAAGATTTATTTATTTTATTACAAAGTCAGATATACAGAGAGGAGGAGAGACAGAGAGGAAGATCTTCCGTCCAATGATTCACTCCCCAAGTGAGCCGCAACGGCCGGTGCTTGCGCCAATCCGAAGCCGGGAACCTGGAACCTCTTCCAAGTCTCCCATGCGGGTGCAGGGTCCCAATGCATTGGGCCGTCCTTGACTGCTTTCCCAGGCCACAGGCAGGGAGATGGATGGGAAGTGGAGCTGCCGGGATTAGAATCGGTGCCCATATGGGAACCCGGCGCGTTCAAGGCGAGGACTTAAGCCATTAGGCCACGCCGCCGGGCCCATCTTTTTGTTTTTCTTCTCCTATGTGTAATTCATGCTAGCTGGCTGGTTTTTTTTTTTTTTTTCTTTTTTTTTTTTGAATGTATCCATTAAAAACAGCCTCAAATCTTCTTATTCTGTGATCCTGGAACAGGGAATCTTTACCTGTGTTAAATGCACTCATAGATAACATTTGATGATGATGATTATTATTATTTGTGTAATAGGAGAATATAGCACAAAGATTCACAGAACTTTCCAGAAACTTATTCTGTGACCAGATACAAAGAAATCATCCCTGACCTGCTGCCTGTCACCCAGTAGGCTATTAGAACAACCAGAGAGAATCCTATATCCCAAGACATCACAGAGATCATCCGCCGGAAATCCACCATTCTACTAGAACTGCGCATTTCATAAGCTCAAGGTTGCCCTTCAATTGCCATCTTCTGGGTGTTTTTCTTTTCATGAGCACTAGCTTGGAGGTAGGGTCTAAAGATAGAGCTGCAGATAGTGTTTCAAATGGGTACCCAGCAGGCTGCGTATGTCTAAGAACATCCAATGGGCAATTCAAAAGCAGCCTGCTTATGAGCTTAATCTGGGCTTGTAAGTGTCCTAGCAAACTGTGCCTAATAAACACTCCCGTGGAGATAGGAATTGCCAGCAAGGCTGGAAACTGGGCTCCCCAGGAATTTCAGATGCTGGGAATGGCGCAATTTCTTTACAGTCTATGAACCAGAAAAAAATTGTGCTAGGTCACAGGCATGGAGGCATCTGGGGGTTTGCACTGTCATGTTTTTCCCTTCAGAGTCAGGCATGGTAGTTTTATTTCATGAAACACTAACTAGAGCTAGAAATAAAAAAAAATTAGTCTAGTCTTTGGAAGTCAAACTCATGCCATTGAATTTATTGGTGTTTATGCATTTTAAAAAATAAATTATTTGAAAGGCAGAGCGAAGCAGAGAGAGAGAGAGACTCTGATAATTCATTCCCCAAATGGCCACAACAGACAGGTTTGGGCCAGACTAAAGCCAGGAGCCAGGAACTCCATCTCAGTCTCCCATATGGGTGGCAGGGGCCCCAAATACTTGGGCCGCCTGTTGCCACCCAGGTTATCAGGAAGCTGGATTGAAAGCAAAGCAGCAAGGACTCAAAGAAGTGTTCCAGCTCAAGATGCTGGTGTTGCGGGCTGCAGCTTAAGCCTGCTGTGCCACTACACCAGCCCCTTTGATGTGTTTTTAATTGATAAATAGTTCATGTAATATAAAGTTCATCTTCTTAAAGAGTAAAAACCAGTGGTTGTTAGTCCATTCATCACTAATTACAGAATCGCCACGACTCTCTAACTCTAGAACATATTCTGCCCCCACCAAGAAACCTTGTACCCAGTCCCCATGCTTCCCTCCTCCTGTCTCCGGCCACTAAGCTACTTTTTGTCTCTTGGGATTTACCTATTCTAGAATTAGGGTTAGGATTACGTTTAGGGTTAGGTCTTTCACACCTGGCTTCTTTCATAGAGCATCATGTTTTAAGGGTCTACCCATGTTGTAGTACAAATCAGTACAAATTAACCATTGTGCTAAACCCCTGCCCCAACAAATACTCGACTTTTCACGTAGTTTTGTCTTTTCTAGAATGTCACAGATTTAGCATCATACAGTATGCAGCCTTTTCCCACCGGCTTCTCTCACTTAGTCATGGAAGTCCTCCCACCCATTGCACCCTGTGGCTTTTTGTGGCTTGGTATTTCATTTCTTGGTATGCTTGGCTATTCTGCAGCACTAGGCCACATTTATTTTCCCACTTGAAGGACATTATGTTTGCCTTTGGCTTTTGGTAATTATGAATAAAGATACTCTCGACACTCACAGGTTTTTGTGAGGATGTGAGGATTCAAGTCATTAGGAGCACAGGCGGCTGGGACACACAGGAAGCTGCCCACCTGTTGTTCAAAGGGACTGTCCTAGTTGGCATTCCTACCAACAGTGAGTGAGTATTCTTGTTTCTGCGCATTCCTCTCCTACCCAGCATTTGCTATTTAACTTCTTCAACACCAGTCCAAACGTTCATAGGAATGTAGCGGTGTCTTGTCTTTTCAATCTGCAGTTTCTTAACGGCATTTGATGCTGAGTGTCTCCTCACATGTTTTGTTCATTTATGTATCTTTATGGAGAGGTGTCTGTTTTTTTCGTCTATTTAAACAGTGCCTGTTGTTTCCTGATATTGAGTTTCAAGTGTTCTCAGGGAAATCTGCCAGCAGGCCCCGAGGCCATCGAGGGGTGAGGTGATCCTGTTTTTCAGCCATCTGGTGGAGGAGCTCCAATTTATTGTGCATGAATTACAAGCTTATAAAGGCTAGGGAAGAGAAGAGCTGGAGGGTGTCTCCTGACAGTCCCCTCGGCCAGTAATGGCACTGTAACTGACTAGAAGGCATGTTATATACCCTTAGACCCTCCAGTCATGTCAGAGGTCACATTCTGCACACAGGGCTTGGAGCTGCACCTCAGCTCCGGGGCACAGTGCGATGAGTGAGCCACTCGTACCAGGCGATCTCCCACAAGGTGTTTTTTGCATATGTTGGATCTAAGCCCTTGATATAGGTAAACAAAAATATTTTCTCCCAGTTTGTGGCTCGATTCTGCATTCTCTTCCTCCTTTCCTCATCTTTTTCACATGCTTTTTAAACAGTTGTAACAATGAGGGGGCAGAATTAATCTGGTTTTTTGTTTCCTGCTGCTTATACTCTAGTTGAGGAGACCAAATTATCTGATACAGTTCCCATATACTAGTTTTCACTACTTAGGTTATTTTCATTTGTATTTTATTTGTTTTTATTGGAAAAGCAGAGAGACAGAGAGGAAGGTCTTTCATCCACTGCATCACTCCCCAAGTGGCCACAACAGTCAAAGTTGAGCGGCTCCAAAGCCAGAAGCTAGGAGCTTCTTCTGGGTCTCCCATGCAGATGCAGGGCTCCAAGGTCCCTTGATTGCTTTCCCAGGCCACCAGCAGGGAGCTGGATGGGAAGTGGAGCAGCCGGGACACGAACTGGCACCCATATGGGATCCTAGTGCATGCAAGGTGAAGATTTAGTCATTAGACTATCACACCAGGTCCGACTAAAGTTATTTTTTTAAAGATTTATTTATTTTTATTGGAAAGACAGTTTTATAGAGAGAAGGGAAGACAAAAAGAAAGATCTGTCATCTACAATTTCATTCCCTAAATGGCTGCAATGGCTGGAAGCTGAACTGAGCCAAAGCTAGGGGCTAAGAGCCTCTCCTGGGTCTCCCATGTGGGTGCAGGGTCCCAAGACTTTAGGCTATCCTCTACTGCTTTCCCAGGCCACGAGCAGGGAGCTGGATGTGAAGTGGAGCACCCTGGATACAAACCTACTCCTATATGGGAACCTGGTATGTGCAAGGTGAGGATTTTGCCATTGAGCCATTGTACTGGACTCTACTTAAATTAGTTTTAATCTAGCTGCTACAAGCACTGACATAGACCAAAAAAATTATAAAAGAGAAACCACCCTAAGCTGCAAAAGTCATTAAGGAGGAGAGAACTTTCTGGACTAACCTTGAAAATTAGGTAGCATTTATGTAGTATTTTCCCCTGTCTGTAATACCCCCAATCAACTTAAGAAGGCCCATTCAGGGCCCAGCATGGTAGCTTAGTGGATAAAATAATTGCCATGTACACACTGGGATCCCCTGTGGGCACCGGTTCTAATCCCGGCAGCTCCACTTCCCATCCAGCTCCCTGCTTGTGGCCTGGGAAAACAGTCTAGGACAACCCAAAGACTTGGGACCCTGCACCCATGTGGGAAACCCGGAAGCAGCTCCTGACTTCTGGCTTCGAATGGGCTCAGCTCCGACTGCACAGCTACTTGGGGAGTGAACCACAAGATGGAAGATCTTTCTGTCTCTCCTTCACTCTGTAAATCTGACTTTCCAATCAAAATAAATAAATCTTTAAAAAAAGAAAAGGCCCATTCTGTTGAGTGAGTGACCTGTCATCTACTGCATGCTTGATGGTTTCAGGGTCCATGTTTGCAGATAGAGAGGGAGGAGGGAGAGAGAGAGAGATCTTTCAACATAGAAGATAATAAATGTTCATAAATATTCAAAGCTGGACATGGTGAGCAATAGGGAGGGAGAGAGAGAGAGAAAGCGAGAGAGTGGGAGGCCTGTTATCATTTGCTGTGATTCTTTCCCATGACCCACTGAGGCCTCGGTAATCTCTAGTGAAACCTGTGAAATTCTTGGGTCAATGGTCAAGAGGTTGTGTCTCCATTGACGGGGTAAAAACAGTGTCAGCTGAGGCTGGAAGGAGAAACACCAGGCTTAGAAAAGACACTGCAGGGCAACCAGTGTCACATGTTCAACCCAGAGGAAGGCAGAGGTGGCCTGATGGGAGACCACAGACTGGACTTGTGTGTTGTGGCTTCTCTTTCTCAGCTGTCCCCAAGACAGTGGCCCTTCCCCTGTGAGAAGACCATCTGCTCCTGCTAGGAAAACTCCAGATAAGGCTGTCCATTCCTGAACCAATCACTGTCTAGGTTTTCCAAAGGACAGTGGCAGGGGTGGTGTGAGGTGGCACAGAATGGATGTGGAGACGGGGGAAGACAGAGGTGACCTCTGCATTGCACTGTAGACAGTCTCCCCAACTTGTGTCTGATGTGGCTGTGACCTGGAAATGGTGGAGAACTATTACCAAGAGGCCAAATGGTAAACCTTGTATTTTAAGCTCGAAGATCAACCAACAGTCATCTTGAGTTGGAAACAGATGCTATGGGGTCCCCAGGTTCCATCTCTCGGTGTTCACATCCTTCTGGAACATCCTCCTTATGAATGGAGACAGGGCCTGAGCCTTGCTTGTGATGAATGAGTCTGGCAAAAGGGATCAGATGTCTCTCTCGTGGTTATGTTACATAGATTGTCATATCTGTCTTGATGGTAGACATTCTCTCTTGCCATTTTTGATAAAGCAACTTGCCTTACTAAGGAAAACCCAAGTGGCAACGGCGATGACACCTGGCCAACCCCCAGAAGGCTGGTAGAGGAAGACACGGAAGGACAGAAGCTTTTGGTTGAACAGGTTGTAAGGAACAGAGTTCTGCCAACAGTACATGAGCCAGGGAGAGAGTTTCCTTTTGCAGGTGAACCTGGGAGACCTCAGCTCTGGCCAACACCTTCATGGCTGCCCTGTTAGAGTCGAGACACTGGCTAATTTGTCTTCATACTTAGAATCCACAGAGATTGTGAGCTTATACATGTGTATTGCGTTAAGCCTCTAAATTGGTGGCACGGAGTCATGGAAAAAAACAGCCAGGGCATCTAGCTAAGGAATCTTCAGTCCCGTGATCCTGGCAGGTGCGTGCTGTGAGTCACTTAAGTCATAGGAAATAGAGTGAAAACCTTGCTTCAACTCAGACCAAGGGCTCTACCTACTTCATGGTTCTTGAAGAGATACCAGATTGTTCCACCACACACTGAATTCCATCCTATCCATACAATGAACCACACCATGGAGAAGCCTCAGAGCCATTTTACCATGTGGCATTTCTGGATAGGTTTGTGACTGAGGAGTCGGGACAGCGCTGTGAGTGTAGATGACAGCCGCAGCTATATTGGGTGGTTTTTCTTCCTTGGCAACCCCTTATAAAAATTACTTGGGTTTAGTATCATAAAGTTAGAATCCAGGGATTTCAGTATAAACTGAAATTAGCAGGATTTAGGACTTCTTAAGTGAACCATGCTCTATAGTGGATGTTGTCAGAGCCATTCCCTTATTCTCTTATTTTCCTGCCTCTTCGGCGGCTGTGGGTCCATCCGTGAGCCATCTGCATTCCTCTGATGGAGGGATTATCTGAATGCTGGAGGCTGCTTTCCCTGCCCGGGTAGCAGAGATGAACGTGCCAGTGAGCTGGAGGCTCTGGGAACAGACTTCAGCTGCTTCCTCCTAGGGCTTGATGTATAAACACCCCAGCCCTGCCCCTCAGGGGCATCTCTCTGAGGTGCTGTCTGCTCTAGTTAACTCTGAATTTCCCTCAGAAGGATAGTTTTTGAGTTAGGTTCCCTGAAAGTAGATGCTTCTAGGGAGTCTGATACAAAATGCTAATTAGAAATCAATCCTGGTTAGGAAGAGGGGATGTTTAGCCTAGAGTTTAAAAAAATACCCATACCAGGGGCCCAGCATGACAGCCTAGTGGCTAAAGTTCTCACCTTGAACACGCCAGGATCCCATGTGGGCACAGGTTCTAATCCTGGCAGCCCCGCTTCCCATCCAGCTCCCTGCTTGTGGCCTGGGAAAGCAGTCAAGGATGGCCCAAAGCCTTGGGAGTCTGGACCCACGTAGGAGACCTGGAAGAAGCTCCTGACTCCTGGCTTCAGATTGGCGCAGCTCTGGCCATTGCGGCTGCTTGGGGAGTGAATCATCTGATGGAAGATCTTCCTCTCTGTCCTCTCTGTATATCTGAATTTCCAATAAAAAAAATAAATCTTTAAAAAAAAAAACCCTCCCACATTAGGGGTATCTGGATTTGATTTTTGGTTCTACCTCTCAGCTCCAACTTCCAGCCAGTGCAGACCCTAGAAAGGAAGCAAGGATGGCTCGGGGGGTTAGGCTCCTGGCCCCCAAATGAGAGACCTGCACTGAGTTCCCAGCTTGTTGCTTTGTTCCCAGCCTTGCCTGCTGTGGGAGTTTAGGGGGATGGACCCGTAGAACCACATGTGCATGCTTCTCCTCTCTCTGCATGGCAAATCAATACATCACGTTTTTAGGACCATATCCTAATTTGCATGATTTTGATTTTATGATTGTCCTACCACTGTTTGAAAGCGAGTGAACCCTTGACGAGAAACACAAACAGGGCAAAAGGGTTCATTTTGACCTTGAACGTCATCACCTCATTTATTTTGAGGGAGACATCACATTGTAGGGCTCCGACAATTTTCAGGGCCGCCTGTCCCGTCAACTCTCCTTCTCTGCTTCTGTCCCGGTGCTCACGGTCAGAATACACCTGCACACCACCCCCATGGGAATTCCCAGTGTCCCAGCAGTGACGGTCCCCATCTTCCTCCCACTTAGGAAAGCATATTCAATGCTGGCAAGGATGGGATTGTTATCAGGATACTGTGTTATGTAAAAGAGCTGACTCATGTGCAAGCTCCTCTTAACCATGAGCGTCAAGTCAGCTGTGACACCGTTCACGACTGATCAAATGCAGGAACTGCTGATCTTCCAAACCCCAGAATGACACCCAAGAGTCGTTTAGTCTCCTGGTATCTTCATCTTCTCAGCTGAAAATGGGAGTGGCCAGGTCTCCTTCTCTATGTGGTTGAGCTGTGGTGGATGACAAATGAGATAGTGAGTGTGCAAACATGAACATCTGAAACAGTATATACATGTAGTGTATGGGTTCAGCACCGACTGTGACTCCTAATTCCAGCTTCCTACAAACACACACTGTGGGAGGCAGTGGTGATGACAGGTGTAGTTGGGTCCCTCCTCCCATGCAGAAAAAAAAACCTCACTTACATTCTTGGCTCCCAGTTTCAGCTCTAGCTGTCAAGGACATTTGGAGAGTAAATCAACTGAGACATAATATTCTCTTTTTCTGCACTCCCCACCCCTTGCTCTCTCTCTCTTTCAAACAAACAAACAAAAAATTAAATATTTATTTATTTGAAAGGAAGAGATACATATTTTAAAAATTTTATTTCTTTACCTGAAAGAGCTACGAGGAGAAAGGGAGGGTACTACTCAAGAGAGAGAATCTTTTATCTGCTCATTCACTCTCCAGCTGGCCGTAAAAGGCTGAGATCCTGCAGCCAGAAGGTTTTCTGGGTCTACCACATGGGTGGCTATCTTCCACTGCTTTTCTCAGATCATTAGCAGATTGGAGGTGCGGCAACTGGGATGTGAGCTAGCACCTGCTTGGGATGCCATTGTTGTAGGGGGCAGCTTTACCCACCACATAAGGTGAATGCAGGGTCACGATGCTGACCCTGGTATTAACCTTCTCTCCACTGGCTCACTCCCTAAGTGGCTGCAATAGCTAGGCAGGGCCAGGCTAAAGCCAGGAACCAGGAATTCCAGCCAGGTCTCCCACATGGGTGGAAAGGGCCCCAATTCTTGACTTCCTCTTTTGCTGCCTTCCTAGGCCCAGTAGCAAGAAGCTGGATCAGAAGCAGAGCATCCAGGACTGGAACCAGCACTCTGATGTGTGATACTGGATTCTTAACCCCCTAGACCACGATAGCAGCTCTCAAAATAAATTTTAAAAACTAATAATAAAATAAAAAGAATTTCAACAAATAAGGCCATCTATATATGACAGGAGAGAATTATGTCAGAGCCACATCAGAATTTACATAACAGGCCCGCAGGTGAATCTGCATCTGCTTTGCATAGGGATTCTTAGCTCAGCATATTTGCAAGTCAAAATGTCATTAGTTCTCCTGGTTGTTGTCTTTTTAAAATTATTATTAAAAAGATTCATTTGGTTATTCATCTGAAAGGCAGATTGACAAAGACAGGAGAAACAGAAAGAAAAAGGAGTCTTCCATGTGCTGGTCTGCTCCCATAAATGGCTGCAGTGGTCAGGAGCCAGGAGCCAGGAACTCCATCCGGGTCTTCTATATGCGTGGCAGGGGCCCAAGGACTTGGGCCATCTTCAGCTGCCTTCCCAGGAGCTTGGACAAGGAGCTGGAATCGGAAGCCGAGTACAAGTGCTCTGACCCGGAAAGCGGCATTGCAGGTGGCAGGCTTCCCATGCTGTGTCAGGGTCCAGTCCTCTTTCCTGGTTGCACGGTTTACCTCTTTGCTAAGATGTGCTGGTCAGAGCCTCACAGTTACAAGGGGCAGGGGGAAAAAAAGGTTGCAAATTGGTTTGAGCCTTGTGATTCTGACTCCTGCATCCCACATCATAGGACCGGGGTTGGCTTCCCTCTGGCATCAAAAGGAAATCTCTGTGCTTTTCACCCAGGCAGCTCTCTGGATCAGGTCAGTTTCCTCCTGAGTTGGGGCCGTGGAAAGTGGACTGCAGACCCCTATTTTCACGGCTTGTGACCAGGAAGGCTAGGTGCCCTCCATCTCTGACCTGTCCCTCCAGATCAGTCAGAACAATCTCATCTTTTGTCTTGGTCTGTTCAGGTTGCTCTAACAAGCGTCTGAGACCAGGTCATTCATCAGCCACAGAACTCATTGAACCAAGACACCTTTGGTCCGGTTGTTGTAGTCCAGGGACTAAGGTCTAGACTGAGCCAGTGAAGCCCAAAACCCACACCTCTGCTTCCTGAGCCAGCAGCTTCCCCGTACATGTCTATGAAGGGTAGTTGGGGGCTGGCAGCTACCAAATCCATGCCTATCACTGGGGAAAATACAATTTTATGCACTGTCAACCCTTAATTCTTAATGAATCTATCACACACTTCCAAGACTATAAATAACAAATCCATTCCCCTTCCTTTCCAATGCAAATATTTTGAATATTTTAATGATTGCCTTCCAAAGCCTACTTTTCAAATCACCCCTCCAAGTCTTGTGCCAGCGGATACTCCCACAAACAGATGGTGCCGGGCAGCCTTGAATTACACGCCCATCTATCTTGATGATTTTCAGGTGAGGACATTTCTCCCTCCCCAGGGGAACAACAGCAGTATTTGGTTGTCACAACTGGGTGAGGGGGTACCACTGGCTTCTCATGGGTAGGAGGACAGAATGCTGCCTGGCTTCCTAGAATGAATAGGACAGCTACCCACAGTAGATAATTATCTGGTTTTAAATGTCAATAAAGCTGAGACAGAAAAGCCCTGACTGTGCAAACAGAATCCTCACCAGCGGAATGTAAACTGGTCGGAACTAGAAGACTCCGCCTGACAGTCAGGCTTTGGCAGCGTGCAATGTGCTATAAGGAGGGAAAGAAAAGGGGGAACTCTCTCTGCCCAGAGTCCAACTCTGACTCCACTAGATATTGGTGTGGCTTGGGGAAAATCATGCAACTAGCCGTCACGTGCGGATTTATAAAATGACTAATAGCACCACCTTAGAGAGTTGCTGTGAAGATGTGTAGATTAAGTAGTTACCATACATAAAGAACTTAAAATGGTGCCTAGGACAGGCTGAGTATTCTTTATCTGAAAACATGTAGTTAACTATTTTTTTTAAAGATTGATTTATGCTTATTGCAAAGTCAGATATGCAGAGAGGAGGAGAGACAGAAAGATCTTCCATCTGATGATTCACTCCCCAAGTGGCCACAGTGGCCAGAGTTGTGTTGATCCGAAGCCAGGAGTCAGGAGCCTCTTTTGGGTCTCCCAAGCGGGTGCAGAATTCCAAGGCTTTGGGCTGTCTTCGACTGCTTCCCCAGGCCACAAACAGGGAGCTGGATGGGAAGTGGAGCTGCCAGGACACAAACTGGTGCCCATATGGGATCCTGGCATATGCAGGGCGAGGATTTTGACCACTAGGCTACTGTGCTGGACCCATAATGCTTTTTTAAAAAATTTATTTATTTATTTATTTTACTGGAAAGTCAGATTTACAGAGAGAGAAGGAGATACAGAAAGAAAGATCTTCCATCCACTGGTTCATTCCCCAAGTGTGGCTGTAAACAGCCAGAGCTGAGCCTACTGACTGCTCTGGTCACTAGGCTACTGCGCCGGGGTCCAGAAGGATTTTTTTTTTTTAAGATTTATTTATTTTATTACAAAGTCAGATATACAGAGAGGAGGAGAGACAGAGAGGAAGATCTTCCGTCCGATGATTCACTCCCCAAGTGATCATAACAGGCGGTGCTGCGCCAACCTGAAGCCGGGAACCTGGAACTTCTTCCAAGTCTCCCACACGGGTGCAGGGTCCCAAAGCTTTGGGCCATCCTCGACTGCTTTCCCAGGCCACAAGCAGGGAGCTGGATGGGAAGTGGAGCTGCTAGGATTAGAACTGGCGCCCATATGGGATCCTGGTGCATTCAAGGTGAGAACTTTAGCTGCTAGGCCGCACCACTGGGCCCCAGAAGGATTTTTGAATTGGGGACTTTTTGTGAGCTTTTGGAATATTTGTGTATAATGAGATGACTCGGGGGTGGGACCCCAGTCTATACATGAAATTTATGTAAGTTCCATATACAACTTCCACATAGAACCCTAGGTCATTTTTTCCAATGTTTTTAATGCTTCTGACATTTAAAAATGTCATTTATTTGAGAAGCAGAGAGAGAAAGCTCACAGCTTCTGGTTCACTCCCTAAAAGTCTGCAACAGAGTGGGAACCTTGCACTCCATCCAGGTCTGCCATGTGGGTGCCAGGAAGGAGTCACGTGGACAGCCACCTGCTGTTGACCAGGGTCGGTATTCGCAAGAAGCTAGAGTTGGGAGTTGGAGCTAGGACTCAAACCCAAACATTCCAACATGGGACACAGTCACCTTAATTTGGGTCGGACCCAACGTCCAACTCTGTGGTCTGACACTTGACTGTGACCAGTCACATGAGGCCACACTGATGCTCAGAAAGTTCCAGATTTTGGATGATTTTGGACTTTTGGACTAGTGACTCTGCAACCAATGCTGTGCGAGTGTTTTCAACACTCTGCCGCTTTCTGAGAATCCGATGTCAGACTAACACCCAATATGAAGTTTTAAATGAATACTAAATTGTTTAGTGTGGGGTGATGTTGAGGATCTTTGGGTTTAAGTACCTGAATTTTCCGAAAAATAATATTTCCCATAAATCTTAGCGAATGCCTTGGTCTGTACATCAGAGTCCTCTGGAGTTAGGAATATTCGGGCTTGACCAAGTTCCTAGTCCACAAGCCAAATGCAGCTAGTCTTCTGTTTTAAATTTTTTAACTTTTTTTTAAACTTATAAAATTTATTTTAGAAGCAGAGAGAGAGAGAGAGAGAGAGAGAGAGAGAGAGAAGAGTAGGCGAGAGAGAGAAAACCACTTACTCATAGGTAAGTCACAGATATCGAAGACAGCCAGGGCTGGGTGGGAACTGGAAACAGGAGCCAAGACCTAGACCTAAATCTCCCTTGTAGATGTCAGGAAATCAATTATCTAAGCCATCACAGCCGCCTCCCTTGGTCTGCATTAGCAGGAACCTGAAGTCAGGAGCTGGATGTGGGATTCGAACCCAGGGGCTGTGATGTGGAGCACACAATCTCACACACACACACACAGAGAGAGAGAGAGAGAGACAGAGAGAGAGAGAGAGAGAGAGAGAGAGAGAGAGAGAGAGAGAGAGAGAGAGGAGCATCCTATAAACCAGACCAAATGCCCACTCTTCTGTTTGGGAAAAAGAGGATTTTACTGGAAGCCAGCCACATCTTTCGGTCCCGTTTTGCCTAAGGAGACTTCTGAGCCTTTCTGGAAGACGTGCAGTCACCTTGGCAGACTCCAGGGGTCAGCACAGAGGCTGCAGGACTTGCTAAACCGAAAACCGATCGATCCTTTACAGAACAAATGTACCAACCCCTAGATTGCTGCTACTCCAAGTGTGATTCACAGACCAGCAGTGTTCCGTCTCATGAGAGCTGGTTAGAAGTGCAGAGTCCCGGGTCTCCCCAGACATCCGCAATCACTCGGTCTGTCACTGTCCCTTCCAAGGGCCCCGTGAACAAAATGCAATGGGGGGAGGGGGGCCGCAACGTGGAGGATACTGGCTTTGGGAAGGTTCCCTCCAACATCAGGATCCTTGATTGTTTGTCTCTCACTGAGCTGAGCTGTAAAGTTTAAGCATTTCCCTTTAAACCAACAAATGAGAATTGAAAGGAACTTAAAAGGTGTCACTTCTTCCTTCTCTCTCTTGGTCCAGTTTTCTTAGTCACTCCTCAGGGTCTGTGCTTCTGCAGGGTGGGAGGAAGCTGTATTTTCTGTCTTCTACTCCTAGCAAAATCAGAGAAATGACAGCTGTCTGTTGGAGTCATTTAAAGTGTCAGAGAAGCCGCGTTTTCCTCTCCTATGAACTCTGCCCTGGACCTATGTGAGCTGAATTTCCGTTTCCTCATCTGTCACATGGGCGTACCTCAAAGAGGTAAAATAGGGATACGTTGAAATGTTGTAGCTGAAAATGCTTTATCACGGTGAGAAATCATCTATAGATGGCTTGGACCCAGAAACCTGAACACAATACGTACCGCCTTATTGTTTGTTGGTGGGCAGTTTTTTCCTGCGGGAACTGCTCCAACCATAGCCACCAGATGGCAGCAAAGAGCGAGCTTCCCCTTGGCTGTTCCCTCTGGTTTGCCCTGGGGGTTGAGGGGAAGAAAAATGGTTTTTCTGGCTTTTTCTAACAGGGGACTGCCTTGTCACTCATTCCTTCTCATCTTGCCACCTTCACGACCCCACGAGTCTTTTCCCCATTCTTCCTCTTAATGCCAACTAAGGGAATGATTTTTTTTTAATGCACTGAGGAGATTTGAAGTGACAACAATCTGTGTTCACAGCCAAGTCAATATGGATCGGCCATGGGATTAAACCTAGGGAATTTATGAAGTACTGTTCAGGCAAAAGGGATGGAGACTGATGAGGCAATGGAGGAAGAAAGGAAAATATTAAAAATATTGAAATAGATTTGTTCTTCAGTCCCATTCCAGAAACTGGAACATTTACACCTGGCTTGGGAATACAGCTACAAGGAGTCTTCAAAAATATGTGAAATCAAATGATGTTTATTTTGGTAGAAAAAGTTCAAATTGCATGCTTAGTTTCTTCATATGATGCATTTTCTATGAAATTGTCTTTTAAGGGTTTATTTATTTATTTGAAAGGCAGGGTTAGCAAGAGAGAGTTCCTATCCACTGGTCCACTCTTCAGATGGCTGCAAGCAATGGCGAGGACTGGGCCAGGTGGAAGCCAGGAGTCAGGAGCTAGGAACCAGGGGCTAGGAAATCCAACTAAGTCTTCCACATGGGTGGCAGGGACTCGATTCTTGGGATAGCTTCAGCTGCCTTCCTAGGAACTTCAGCAGGGAGTTGGATTAGAAGCAGAGCAGCTGGGACTGGAATGTGGGCATCACAGCAGGCAGTTTAACTGGCTATGCCATGATGCCAGTCCCTTTCCTGGTTGCATGGTTTACATCTTTGTGAAGATGTGTTGGTCAGAACCTCATAGTTCCAAGGAGGGCAGAAAGCCAATGCAAACTGGCTTGGAAATGGTCATTTACCTTCGTGGTTCTGACTCCTGCATCCCACATCATAGGACCTGGTTGGGTTCTCTCTGGCATCGCAAGGATTCCTGGGCTTCTTACCCAGTCTGCTCTCTGGAGAGTGGCTCCGGTTTCTCAAGAGTGAGAGGGAGAGCGAAGGAGAGAGAGAGAGAGATTCCATCCACTGGTTTACTCCCTAAATGCTGTGATTTTCAGGACTGAACCAGTCCAAAGCTAGGAGCTAGGAGCTTTTTCCAGGTCTCCCATGTGAGTGCAGGGGCCCACCAACTGGATGCCCATATGGGATACTGGTGTTGTCCCGCTATGAACATGTTTAAGGCCTCTTGTGTGTGCTGACTTCAAAAGTTTTTGTACCCAAATCAAAACTCTTGACTTCATTTTTGTAAGAACAATTTTGTTTGAGAGGCAGAAAGAGAGGGAGAATTGCCAGAAAGAATAGAGACAGAAAGAGACTTACAAAGAGAAAACTCCAATCTGTTGTTTCATTCCCTAAACGTTCACCATGGTTGGAGCCGGGCAAAGCTCAAGTCAGAAGCTGGGGTCTCAGTCCAGGCTCTCCCACATGGTGCAAGGGACTCAACTACTACGCCATCATCTTCTGCCTTCCAGAGGCTTCCCTGGTGGGAAGCTGGAATCAGGAAGGAGAACTTGAACTGTGGGAACTGCGCATCTTAGCTGCTGGGCACATGGCCTTCTTTTTTTTTCTTTTCTTTTCTTTATTTTTATTGGAATGTCTGATTTGACAGAGAGAATAAGAGAGAGAGAGGAAGATCTTCCATCCTCTGATTCACTTCCCAAGGGGCCGCAATGGCCAGAGCAAAGTCAGGAGGGTGGAGTTTTTTCTGGTTCTCCCATGTGGGTGCAGGCTCCCAAGGCTTTGGGCTGTCCTCAACTGCTTTCCCAGGCCACAAGCAGGAAGCTGGATGGGAAGTGGATCAGCCAGAATATGAACCAGCACCCATATAGGATCCTGGAGTATGCAAGGCAAGGACTTTAGCCACTAGGCTACAGCGCCGAGCCTGCCACATGTAGTCTGTAAGTATAAATGACAAATCACAGAAATATCCGTGGGGCCCATAATTTAGACACCTACAGCGGTCGCTGAATCCTATGTACGGAGTGCGGTTTCGCTGCTGTTATCGCAGAATCCATGCCCTTCCTGATGTCGAAGCCTGGCAGTTATTAGACTTGTTGCTCCATCTCATTATTTCCGCCATGAATAAAATCATGCACATCTCCCAGACTGGGCTTTTTAAAGTATTTGGATAACTGGATTTCAATATCACGGGTTCCTTTCTAACCCTGTGTGATTTATCTCAGGCTTTCAAACCTATTTATTCTGGAAGAGTCATTTAGTTTCCAAGGGTTGCCCAAGGGATTTAGGAAAGACCAGAAAATTCTGCAAAATCAAGGATTTCTTAAGCTTAGTTTTTAGCTTCTGAGTGTTATGACATTTGTGAGACCAGGGCGCTCTCTCTCTCTCTCTCTCTTTTTCTCTCTTTCTCTCTTTCTCTCTCTCTCTCTCTCTCTCGCTCTCGCTCTCGCTCTCGCTCTCTCTCTTGCCACCATGGGCTCCTCCTCCTCCAAAAGATACTGCAAGTTGTATTTCATGGGTTGCATTGGCGTAAGCACAAATACCACCCAGACTGAATTCATTATTGTTCTGTTTACTTCTTTTCTTCTGTGCTCAAAGCCAATTAAACCAGTCTGATGGCACCTGCTGATGCCTGCTGGAGAAATCAGCATTGAGTAAACTCCTCCATTTCCATTTCTTCAGCTCCTGATGAGAGTCAAGGCTCCGCCCAGCCAGTGCCATGCATGATCTTGAGTGAGAGTCACAGAGGGAGAAACTTCCAGGGTCATGCATGGCTCCCTCCTCTTCTTCACCCTCCACATCCCATCGATGATCAAGTCTTGCTGCCGCTGCCTCCCAGGCACAGCCAGGCTCAGCTCCCCGCTACCTCCCCGGAGCCTCGGCCACGGTGCAGCTCTGAACTGCTGGTCTGGATCTCCTGCGGCTCTCTCATGATCTTACTCTGCAGAGTCACCTGCCTGGGCGCTCCGTCTGACCATATCCCATCCTTGCTTACTCCTTGGACCTTCTTTGTCTAAATTAATCCTGAGTCTCACCCTGGGGACATTATGGAAGTAAGGATTTATGGCATGTGCTCAATTCACTTACTTTTGGATGAGGATCTGAAATCTGCCTTAAAAAATAATATTTGAGAGGAAGAGAGAACTCCCATCTCCTGATATTCACTGTCCAAATGCCCGAGAGGTTCAGGGCAAGACCAGGGTCAATGTCAGGAACCAGGAGTTCAATGCAAGTCTCCCAGGCGGGTGGCAGGAACCGAACTATCAGAGTCATCACCATAGCTTTTCAGGGTCTGCATTAGCAGAAAGCTGGAATAAAGAGCAAAATTGTGGTCCTAGTTGGCATCTTCACTGTTGGACTAAAAGGCCACCCCATGTGGTTCGTCATGTGACAGTTCTTAGATCCTACTTTGAGACACGCTATGGTCAGAACGGCTGAATATGCCATGGCTTTCATTTTGCTTTCTGACCTGACTCTTTTAAACCTCCTGGTCCCACGCTCCAGCTATGCCATGTCTCCCACCTCCCTCTAAGCCTTCACATGTTCTCCACGTCTAAAATGCCTCCCTCACTACCTGCTGGGGAGCGTCTTATGTTCTGGGGTCCAGTGCAAAGGCTGCTTGCTTCTCTAAACCCTCTTTGAGCCCTCCAGGAAGAGCCATGCAAGGGGTGTGTGGACACAGAGGCGAAGCAGCAGCACTGTTTGTGGAAGGAAGCCGGTGCGTGAAGATGTGCGTGCGCACTGTGGGTGTGTCCTGCCAGGAGGAGCGCATTAAGCCACCTGTGCGCATCGCTTCCTGTGGCTCCCTCCGTGGGCTTTGCGGTCTTCGAAAACTGACAGCTTCCACTGTCAGCCGGAATCCCTGGGTTTGAATCCTGCCTCTGGCTCCTGGCTCGCTCAACTGGTGGGGTCGCTGCCACTCATGCAGGAAACACCTGGCTGCCGCTGTCAGGCCGTTTGCAGGCATTTGGGGAATAAAACAGGAGGTGGAGATCAGAGTTCTGACTCTGTCTTTCAAACGAAAAAGAAAAAAAAAAGTAAGAGAAAGAGGGCATGGGGACATTCTCTGCAAATGCCCGTTACAGGGTCCCGCTCCAAAGCCACAAACTCAGACACTCTGGGTGGCGACAATGACTCCGCGCGACCCCATACATGATTCTGATGCAGGTGAAAGGTGAGAAGCTAGGTTAGGTTAGCATCCTTCAGACCAGGCTGCTCATGAGCACTGCCTGGGGAGTAGAAAAGAAGAAAAACGCAGTCGAGGTGAGCAGACTCGACCCCAAACCACTTAAACCGAATCCCGGCAGGTCTGGGGTTACTCGCATCTCTCTCGGTGATTGTGTTTGCTGTCAGGACTAAGAGACGCTTACACCGGTTAAACAGCCCCTGAACAACGGGTGTTTGCTGGAGTGAATGGGTAATGTGTTCTGTGCAATTTGATCTCAGACATCATTGTTTTATGCAGGGGAAGGGGGAAAACACCTTCCTGGGGAGGGGGAGCTGCTGTCCATGGGGGAACTGCAGAGTTAGCCACTTCCTGCATTTTTTTTTCCCAGCGCCGGGCACGGCGGTGTGCAAGGTTCTGAGGGTGGGCAGAGCTGGGGTCTGCGCCTTCACGCGTGCCTTCACACGCAGGGGTCTGTGTTGCTGGCGGGGCAGCTGCTTCGGGGCCTTGTCTGCAGTAGCTGAGATCCACGGTCGGCCTTTTGCCCAGCTCCCTTGGGAATGGACACAGCTCTTTCCCTCCTTGTTTCGTGAGATAAATAAGGGACAAAAACACAAGGACTCTGCTCACAGCTGGCTGTGTTGCAGGTGCCGTGGGCGAGGTTATGCAACAAGCAGGGATGACTGGATTCGAGTCCAAGCAGTTGGCCACTAGAGTATTTTTGCATCACATATTTCCTTGCCTGTTACCCTTGTTCAGTTTCAAAATTGTCGTTATATAAGCTGAACTCATGGATTTCAGAAACATAGATTTCAAAAGGGAATAAAAAAATTTTTTTAAAGATAAATTTATTGTATCGGAAAGGCAGCAATACAGAGAGAAAGAGAAACAGAGAAAGATCTTCCCTCCAGAAATTCATTTCTCAAATGGCCACAAGAGCTGCAGCTGAGCCAATCCAAAGCCAGGAGCCAGGACCTTCTCTCTGAGTCTCCTACACGGATGCAGGGTCGCAAGGCTTTGGGCCGTCCTCGACTGCTTTCCCAACCACAAGCAGGGAGCTGGATGGGAAGTGGAGCTGCCGGGATTAGAACCGGCGCCCATATGGGATGCCAGAGCTTGGAGGTGGAGGGTTAGCCAGTTGGCTCATCGTGCTGATATTGCTTGCTAACTAGAAGATATTGACGTTCATTCATATATATATATATATATATATATATATATATATACACACATATGTATATAACACTTGCACACAAACATGTAATATGTAAAGACACTGTTCTAAGCATTTTACAAACCATTTGTCAACATCTATGAGGGATTTTCAAAAGCATTCATGGATAACAGGTTTAATAAAACAAGATAGATGGATTGCATAATTTTTTGGCAAGGAAATAACCTCACGCTAACTTGTTCTAACATGTCTGAGTAGAATCTAGTCTGAGGCATTAAATACGCGAAGACATCAGTTTGAAAACAGTCCAAATGAAAGCAAGAACAAACACCACGTTCATATACAGTGAGCTTGCAAGCCAGAAGGTGAGATCATTGCTGTAACAGCCCCAAAGAAACCAACAGTGGAAGCATAGGAAAGTCATTTTAAAATGCAGTGAGGTTCAAAGAAAATAAAGCAATCTGATGATGCTGAACATGATGCCCACAGCAGTAGCAAACCGTTCACCACAATTTGCAAGGAAAAAAATTCATCTTGTTCATGCTCTAATTGAAGGGGACTGACAATTAGCAGCCAAAAAAAAAAAAAAAAAAAAAAAAAAAAAGAGCCGACAAGATAGGCATCTCAGTTGGTTCGGCTTGTTCAATTTTAATTCCAGCAGAAAAACATTAACTGGAGCCGTGAGTGCCGGAACTGTTGCTGCACCCGGGTCAGCTTCAGACAAGAGGAGATACATAAGGGACGGTTTTCAACAAATGGAATCAAGATTCGGAAGTGTTTCGGGCAAGTATCTGGATAGAAGATGGAGTATGGCCTTCACGGGAGATTGCTGAAGACCAGGCACCTGCACAGTCACATGGCTTGGCCAGGGGTTTGAGAAGGGGTTTGAGCCTCCCTCCCTCAAGGGACCCAGTGTGTCGGGAAAAGCCTCCAAGCAGAGGGTCTTGAAGGTCTGCCATGAGCACCCCTCCCCCAACAAAACATTCTAAAACTTCCTTCGCAGTGTAGCAGCTTAAAATGCCGCCTTTGATGCCAGCACCCTGTATGTGTGCCCGTGTGAGACCTGGCTGCTCGGCTTGCCATCCAGCTCCCTGCTGATGCACCTGGGAAAGCAGCAGACCATCCAAGTGCTTGGGCCCCTGCCATCCATGTGGGAAACGGGAAGAAGCTCGAAGATCCTGGCTACAGCCTGGTATAGCAGCTGTTGCAGTCATCTAGGGCAGTAAGGCAGTGGGTGGAAGATCTGTGTGTGTGTGTATTCTTCTGCCTTCCAAATAAATTTAAAAAAGAACAAACAAACATTATTTACACAAGCTCATTTTGAAGACATTCATAGAAAAGCAACTGGGAAAATACGCACATCATAATGCTTGATGGTTTCTTTGTGTTGCATTTTTTTCTTCCAAACTTCCTGTGATATCTGAAATTAGACACTCTGAAGTGTATGATAAATATGATCTTTCTTCTGGGAGTACATCTTTGCATAACTAAGAGGACATGGCGCACAGCGCGAGTGTAGTAAAAATCAGGACAAGAACTCGGCTGTGAAAACAGTGTTCTTCCGGGCATCTGTGAAGAGGCTCTGGGATGGATCGGCAGGGAGCGTGACCCTGCACAGCCGTAGCGTGGACGGGCTGCTCCTGCCTCCACACTTGGCTTTCAGATGCGCTTCATCTGCAGATGCATGGATTCAAGGTGTGAAATGTGGATGTTCCAGAAACCCAGGCGGTCTCAAGTTGATAGGGAAGATATTTTCAGAGTAGAATGCAAGTCTTTCAGAAAGAAAGTAGAGCCTGGGTCCTTTATCTTATTGGAATTAAAAGAAATAATAATAAAAAAGTTTAATTGTTTGAGATGCAGAGGAAAAGAGATTTTGCCTTGATCGGTTCACTCTCTAAAGAGCGGTAATAGCTGGGATAGGGCCAGACCCACGCCAGGCATCTGCAGCTCCATCTGGGTCTCCCATTTGGGCAGCAAGGATCCAAGGCCTTGCACCATCCTCTGCTGCCTTCCCAGACACATAGCACGGAGCTGGACGGGAAGAGAGACTCGGCTGATGGAACGTCACAGATGACAATGTGCTATGCCACAATGCTGTCCCCAGCCCCAAGTCATTTACCTCAAGGCATTTATGCGGTATGAACTTAAGCTCCAGGCTGTGCTGGGTGCTGAGGTCCCAGGATGGAAGGACACACAAGGACGGGGTCCCTGCTCGCACCACTCTCTGCAAGAGCTGAAAAAGATGAGAAGCCGAACTATTTGATTTGTTGCCAGCCCTTTTGGCTGTGTAACCCCCACCCCATGATGCAAGCTGCTAGGCAGATCTCAGGGTTATTTTATTTTTTTTTTAAGATTTATTTATTTTTATTGGAAAGGCAGATGTACAGAGAGGAGGAGAGACAGAGAGGAAAATCTTCCGTCCGATGGTTCACTCCCAACTGGCCGCAACAGATGATGCTGCGCTGATCCGAAGCTGGGAGCCAGGAACCTCCTCCGCGTCTCCCACATGGGTGCAGGGTGCCAAGGCTTTAGGTTGTCCTCGACTGCTTTCCCAGGCCACAAGCATGGAGCTGGATGGGAAGTGGAGCTGCCAGGATTAGAAACCGGTGCCCGTATGGGATCATGGCATATGCAAGGTGAGGACTTTAGCCACTAGGCTACCACGCTGGGCCCATTTTATTTTAATTTTTAAAAAGATTCATTTTAATGTTTTTAATTGGAAAGTCAGGTATGCAGAGAGGAGATACAGAGAGAAAGATCTTCTGTCTGTTGAGCTGATCCAAAGCCAGGAGACTGGCACTTCCTCCAGGTCTCCTACACGGGCACAGGGTCCCAAGGCTTTGGGCCATCCTTGACTGCTTTCCCAGGCCACAGGCAGGGAGCTGAATGGGAAAGGGAGCAGTCGGGACATGAATGATCACCCATATGTGCTCCCGGTAGATGCAAGGTAAGGATTTAGTCACTTGGCTATCGCTATAGGCCCTTGTTTCTGGGGTTATTTTACAAGAACATTCATCCTATTGACGAGGAGTGCGCCTCCAAATGCCATCCCGTTGGGGAATGGGTTTTGGGAGGGTTTGCACGCGACTTGCACATATTCCCTGAGGGCTCACTGGCCCTCAATGGGGAAATGGCAGGAGATGGAGCAAACTTCAGAGGGTTTAGTTTAATGCGAGGTAACCAAGTTGTGGCAGGTGTCAGCTGGCACCTCGGCTAAGGGCTGCCTCTCCGGCTTGTGTTCTGATTCCGCCTGGCTCACCCCTCGTTTGTGTCTCTCCTGCTCCAGGCCAAGACAGAGCAGAGGAATGTCAGTAAAGGCCAAAGCTGGCATGGCTGGGGGGCATCCTCCCCGGGAGCGTTCTAAGGAAGTATGGCCTTGCGGGCACCCTAATTGGAACCTCCAGCCTCCAGCGCCGTGGGAGAACAGAATTGTGTTGGGTCAGCTGCCTTTGTCAGAGCCGCTTTAGGAAACTAACCATGTTTTACTGGGAGGTTAATGAGGTGTCAGCTGACCATCGTTCGAATGCGCAGGACTGTCTAATGCTGGACATGAAGTGGGCATTCAAGAGATGCCTGGTGTGAAAAGTGAACTGAATGCTAATCAAAAGGCAACGTTAAGTCTGGATATGTGCTTTATTCATTTTCTTTAGACTCTAAGTGGGTGAGTACCTGCCAATTAGCACACTTGTATGTGACATCGGACTTCACACGTAGAACTGCAGCAGGCACTGGTATTCATTTTTGGACAATTTTAATGATTCTTGTGCCACTGCAAGGCATGTCCTGATCATTTAAATCAGATTTATAATTGTAAAATGCTCCTGGTTCTGTCCTCCACCTTTCTTGGGCTGCTTCTTTTAATCTCTGGGGAGCCCCCACTTCTATTTTTTAGGTGGTCTAGCTAGGTGGGTAATAGGTGGCTGGCAAAGAGAGTTTAGGAGCTCATTATTATTATGAGTCTAGCAATATTACTATGTTATTATATATCTGAGTTCTCATTATTGCCTGCGTTGCTACTCTACTGCTGAGTCACTGCCATGGGCCTTAACTTGCCTTATCGGTAAAATGGAGCTCTCATTGCTTTTACAAAAGTTAGCAATAAGACTCGGCGTGGTAGCATAATGGCTAAAGCCCTTGCCTTGCATATGCTGGGATCCCATATGGGCACCAGTTTTTGCATCCTGGCTGTTCCACTTCCCTTACAGCTCCCTGGCTGTGGCCTGTAAAGCAGTAGAAGACAGCCCAAAGCCTTGGGACCCTGCACCCGTGTGGGAGACCTGGAAGAAGCTCTTGCCTCCTGGCTTTGAATCAGCTCAGCTCCTGAGCAGGTGCCCTCAAAAGAAGCATAAGGCAAGGCTATCAAAGAGGGTGTGTTTGTTGCAGCATAGCTCTAGGTTGAAGCCAAACAATACAGGGAATTTATTATCTATTTGCTCACATAACTAAATGCCTAGAGATAGGGCAATTTTTTTTTAAAATTTTAAGACAGGGCGGCAGAGATGGAGCAAAGTTTTCCATCTGCTGGTTCACTCCCCAGATGACTGTAACGGCCAGGGCTGAGCCAGGATTGAAAAGAGAAAGGGTAGGGCCTGGCACGGTAGCTCAGCAGCTGGGGTCCTAGCCTTGCATGCTCTAGGATCCCATATGGGCACTGGTTCTAATCCCGGCAACTCTACTTCCCATCCAGCTCCCTGCTTGTGGCCTGGGAAAGCAGTCGAGGACAGCCCAAAGCCGTGGGACCCTGCACCCATGTGGGAGACCCTGAGGAAGCTCTGGGTTCCTGACTTTGGATCGACTCAGCTCTGGCCATTGTGGTCACTTGGGGAGTGAATCAGTGGGTGGAAGATCTTCCTCTGTTTCTCCTCCTCTCTGTTTATCTGACTTTCCAATAAAAATAAAATAATCTTTAAAAAAAATAGAGAAAGAAGGCTTTGTGCCTATATAGCCATCCACCTGGAGAATATGCTAGAACAACAAGAACAAAAAAATATTTTTCAAGTAAGATTATTTATATATATAAATTTTATTTTTGATGATGCTTACATAGTTGATCAAGCTGGAAAGGGTCAAGATTTAGGGGAAAGTGGGTGAAATCATTTCCAATTTTTTTTCTTTTTCCTGTGTCTGGGGGAAGGGTGGAGATGGTGCAGGAAGTCGCACCCAGCCTCACAACTACCTCAGTACCCAGGGATGGGGAATGGCCATCTGACGTCATCCCAGAGACCCCAGTGTAGAGCATGCTCCGAGGGATCTGCTCAAGTGGTTTTGGTAATTCTGAAATACTGTCAGTCCCACTGATCCAAGGATGAGAAAATCCTTCCAAGGTCCACTGCCCAACATAGTTGACCTCAGAGTCTCCATTCGCCCAGACATTTGCTGTCAATGCTTGCCTGGGGGAGTTTACCATTTGGTTCTGTTTTCCTTCCTCTGCTATGGTACCAGATGTTCTCTGATGGCCCAAATGGACTGCCACATCCTCTGTGTGCATCTGGGTATGTCGTCCACCGCTCCGTCTAAGCCACTGAGGAGACCCAGTTCTGATGCATGTACTCCACGGTCAGACCACAGATCCTGCAATTTCTGCCCATGGTTGGAGTTCTGAGTCCAGCGGTTCAGTTGGGACGATCCCCAAAGAAACCTCATCTGGAGTGATCCCAGACCTGACTCTTGTGTGAGCTTGTAAATACAGGGTCCGGCTCAGTCTGTCACTCATATCAGCCCATGCAAACACTAGTAGTTGTAATTGCTGGGCCAGTTTTGTCTCCAGCCCTTTCTCTTCGATAATCCAATGGGTGCTGTAGGCCAGCTCAACCCTGACCACACGCGGCCCTCATGCACACTGGTGGGAAGTAGGGCCTAGTTGGAGCACCCCTCAATAACCCCCACCAGACTCGCTCCCAGACCTGGTTCCTGTGCTTGCCAGTATGTGCAGCAGACTGGTCCAGTCTGTCCCACATCCCATTCTGCTCTCATACATGCCAGTGGGCTCCAGGTAAGATTTAACGCTACAATGGTCGTTGACAACCAGAGCTGGGATTTGGATGACTTCCTGATGAACCTCCCATTCCCTTCCCTCCTGTAGCCCCCAGCCCACAGGGGATCACCCAGCCTTGGCGCATAACTTGTTTAAGGGGAGAGGTCCTGTTGTGAATGCGCTTGCGCGGACTGTGTGCTCCTCCCAGCCCTCGAGGCTGGAGGCTGGCAGCTTCCGTCCAGGAGAGACTGCTCTCTTAACCAGCTGACCTCAGTCCCTTTGGAGATGCTCTTATCTGGGAGTGACAGACATTGTAACGCAAATGAATGAAGAGGTCCTGAGAGTCCTGACTCTTCAATGGCAGCTCTCTGAGGTTCGCAGTGATTTCAAGTGACACTTGAACCAGTGACTCACACCGTATTGGTGTTATTTTTTTCCCTTCTGGGCGCCCTCCTCATCTCCACAGAACATGGATGGGTTCAGTGCATCCACTTTCATGTCTTTAGCCTGTAACTGTTTAGGGCTGGCCAGTCGTCACCAGCCACTTGTGGCTCCAGAGAGACGTGGTCATTCTGAATTGAGGAGTGCTGTGTCAAATCTACACCAAACTGGGTATAGGAGAAAACCAACGTCTAATGTCCATGGATGGATTTCACACTAATTGCATCTTGAAAATGATATTTTTGGATACCTTGTGTTGAATAAAACATGTTATTAAAGTTAATTTCATCTTTTCTCTTTGTGTGTGTTTTTAAAGATTTATTTATTGGGCCCAACACAACAGTGTAGTGGTTAAAGTCCTCGCCTTGAATGTGTCGGAATCCCATATGGGTGCTGATTATAATCTTGGCGGCCCTGTTTCCCAACCAGCTCCCTGCTTGTGGCCTGGGAAAACAGTCGAGGATGGCCCAAAGCCTTGGGACCCTGCACCTGTGTGGGAAACCCGGAAGAGCTCCTGGTTTTGGATTGGCTCAGCTCCAGCTGTTGCAGCCCCTTGGGGAGTGAACCATCAGAAGATCTTCCTCTCTGTCTCTCCTCCTCTCTCTATCTGATTTTGTAATAAAAATAAATTTTAAAATAAATAAATACATCTTTAAAAAATGTATTTATTTTTATTGGAAAGGCAGATCAGTTTTATGGAGACAAGGAGAGGCAGAAAGATTTGTCTATTGATTCACTCCCCAAAGGGCTACAATAGCGAAAGCTGAACCGGTCTGAAACCAGCAGCCAGGAGCTTCTTCTGTGACTCCCAAGTGGGTGCAGGGTCCCAAGGCTTTGGGCTGTCCTTTACTGCTTTCCCAGGCCACAAGCAGGGAGCTGGATGGGAAGTGGAGCAGCTGGGAGTCAGACTGACATTCATGATAAATCCTGATGCTTGAAAGGTAAGGAATTGGCCACTGAGCTATTGCTCTGTGCCCTCTCTTCTTATTTTTAAAAAACATGCCCACTGGCAAATAAAAATTTGTTTGTGAGACAGATATTACGTTTTTGTCAGATCACACAGCTTGAAGAGACTTTTCTAGAATCTTCCTGGAGAGAACTTTCCTATTTAAGCCACCCCAGTCAACATCTCCTTGCACTTACTGGTTTTGGCTGAGCCAATTGCTGTAGGAGAAAAGGACAGAATACTTGGAATTCAGTGTTGTTCTCAGTTTACTGGCTTGCGGTGGCTTAGGCTGGTGGAAGAGGACCATGGAAAGTCAAGGCTCGTATGTTGGTGGACGGCATGTAAGACCATCTCTAATGTGACTCCCATCCTCTCCTCCTGGAGTATAAGCAAAGCCTGGGGCGGGCTTCTCACTGGGAGAACATGGCCAAGGTGACGGTCACTTCTACAATCACCTACATCAGACTGTCATGTGTGTCTTGCTGAGGGGCGCTTTCCCTTGGCTACCAGTGTGTGGGCGGGGCCAGGTGGTAGGAGACCCAGGGTGGCACCCACTGACAGCTGGAAGGAAGCCACAGCTCCAGCTGCCAGCCACCGTGGCAGACCCTTCCCCAGTCAAGGCTTGCCATGATAACACTAAACAAGCTGACCCCTTGATGTTGGTTGCTTTCCAAGCGCTGCCACGCCTGTGATCCGGACTTGGAGAAGCTAGATGAAAATTAATATGGGCTGAGACAGGCTGTGAAATAGGTGACCCTATCATTCCGCAGAAACGCAGGACTCCTACAGACAGATCTGATTGGTATCCCGCACTGAATCTACAATAGGAGTTCATAACACCTTTGAGTGTTGCTCTTTTATCGATCAACATCCATGAATAGCAAGACATTCCAATGGCTCAGAGAACAAAAACCGGGTCTCCGCCGCTTCCCGCGAAGTGTGGCCTTCCTTACCGTCGCGGACCACCTGCCGTGCGTATTTCCGATAAGTTTCAAAGCTCATCGATCCTCTGTTCTTTGAAGGATGTGAGCGAAGTGTTGAGGGAGCGCCTCTCTGAGGCATTAACTTTTTGTCAGTGCCAAGAGTGCTGGTTTTTTTTTTTTTTCTTTCTTGTTTTTGTATTTTGTCTTTTTATTTTTCTGCTCGGCGGAGGGAAGAGAGAGCTAAGGATGCCATTCCGGCAGACACAAAGCCTTTTCGGAGCCTGCTAAAGGGAAGAAGAGGGGAACGCTCCTTGACAGCGCGATCGTCCTGGAAGGAGACGTTTTAGTTCTCAAAATACACCAGCGAGCACCCCAATTGAAAGAGAAATGCCCCTAATGGTTGCAGAAACACCTTGAAGAGACCCAAGAGAAACTGGTGGCGTTAGGGTGCCAGCCTCGCTTTTATCCGAATCTGTTGATGTCTCCATTTATTGCTTTCTCCAGAGCTTTACAATCAATAACAGCAGCTCTGGGAGCTGACGCCGTGAGTTCATCTCTGTGGTCTCACTTCTTGCCTAGTGTAACCTGGAATCCACCAGCTCATGGTTGCAGGTGTCCTCTCCTGAAACTCCAGAATTTATTTTGGTTTAGAGGTGGCACACGCGGTCACACCACGAGCGAATAAGTCCCTGGAGGCCTCTGGGGGAGAAGCAATGTCTCCAGGGTGTCAGAGTCTTGCTTCCTTTTGCAATAGGATCATTCCAGAGGCTGTAGCCGGGACTTGGAGCTGAGAACCCAAAGTTCAGAGCCTCCAGGTCCCCAAGAGTGAAGAATAGCAGGATCCTCATCTTCTATGACGACAGAGATTCAGACCAGGCTAATGCTGTGGGATAGTGGGTCAAGTCGGCACCGGGGACTTCGGCATTCCATGTGTGTGCTGGTTTGAGTCTCAGCTGCTCCACTTCTGATCCAGCTCTCTGATAATGTGCCTGGGAAAGCAATGGAAGATGACCTAACTGCTTGGGCCCCTGCACCCACGTGGGAGACCTGGACGAAGCTTCTAGTTCCCAGCTGCAGACCTGCCCAGCTCTGGCCATCGTGTCCATTTTGGAAATGAATCAGCAGATGAAAGATCTCTCTCTCTCTTTCTCTTTCTCTCTCTCTCTCTCTCTCTCTCTCATTGTCCTGTCCCCTTTCCCTTTGTATCTCTGCCTTTCAAATAAATAAGTAATATTTTTTTAAAGATTTATTTATTTTTCTTGAAAGTCAGATATACAGAGAGGGTGAGAAACAGAGAGTAAGATTCTCCATCTGATGATTCACTCCCTAAGCGGCTGCAGTGGCTGGAGCTGAGCCGATCAGGAACCAGGAGCCAGGAGACTCCTCTGGGTCTCCCACGCGAATACAAGATCTCAAGGCCTAAGGCCATCCTCAACTGCCTTCCCCGGCCACAAGCAGGGAGCTGGATGGGAAGTGGAGCTGCTGGGATTAGAACTGGTTCCCATATGGGATCCTGGTGCATTCAAGGCGAGGACTTTAGCTGCTAGACCACCGTGCTGGGTCCTAAATGAGTAAATCTTAGAAAGAATGGGGTCAGGGAATGTGGTGGCATAGTATGCTAAACCTCTGCCTGTGAGATTTTTAACCCCGGATGGGCTCTGGTTCAAGTTCTAGCTGCTCTACTTCTGATCCAGCTCTCTGCTAATGGCCTGGGAAAGCAGCAGAGGCTGGGCCAAGTCCCTTGGTCCTCTTCACCCATGAGGGGGACCTAGAAAAAGCTTTTGATTTCTGGCTTTGGGCAAATCCAACTTCTGCCATTGTGGCCACTTGGGAAGTCAACCAGAGGTGGAAGACTCTCTTCTCTCTCTGTAATTGTCTTTCCAATAAAAATAAATAAATCTCTTTTTAAGATGAGAATGGAGAAGTCATTGCCAATTGGGGTGAAATCCCATCTACATTATATTTTTAGGCTCATGCTTTTATGGGTCTGCTTGGAATTTGCCCTTTGTGGCACTGCCAGTTAGACCACCAGAGGAATAAGGTGTCAGGACTAGTGTGAAATAGGGGCTGCCCCTGCAGTTACTCCATTGGGCCACTAGATAGCGCTTCTGCTTCGGTGAGGCAAAACTTCAACCGAGGCCCCAGCGCTTTGGCTCAAGTAGAGATGGCCGAGGCCACCGCTGGTGGCAGTAGTTTGATGGGTTTTAGAGAAGTTAAACAGGATTATCCTACCTAGGACCCCTCCCTGTACACCCCAAACAACCGAAAGCAGGGGACTCCATACAGACGCAGGTGCAGAGATGCTCCCTCAAGCAGATGGGGGAGACGGAGAGTGAATTCCAGGAGTACGTCAACAAGTGAGTAAGAGAAGATGATACAGGTCATGCAGCTGAAGGATGTTCCGGTGTGTGTAACAACACGAGTGAACCTGGAAAAAATGGCTGCCAAGATGGGGGAAAGAACCCAGACCCCAAAAGGAATAATGTGATGGTATTTCTATGTAGGACCTAAATTAAGCAAATTCATCAAGATAGAAAGTGGAGTGGGAGATGAGAAAATAGGACAGCGGTTCCTTGGGGTTGGGGAGAGGTTGGTGGATGAGTTTGTTTTGAAAGGGAATAAGTCCTGGAGATGGTGAGCGAGAATGGCTACACAACACCAGGAGTGGTTTTTTCATTTGGGCTGTTTGTTCAAACAAACATCACTCCCTCAGTGAGATGGTCCTTTCTCCCTTGTTTATTATTTTAAAGATTTATTTACTCGAAAGGTAAAGTAACACAGAGGGAGGGAGAGTCCTTCTATCTGCTGGTTCACTTCTCAAATGGCCACAGCAAGTCAGGGCTGGACCAGGCCTGAAGTCAGGAACCAGGAGCTTCTTCTGGGTCTCCCGTATGGGTAGCAGGGACTCAAGCACTTGGCCATCGTTCCCTGCTTTGCTAGGAGCCTCAGCAGAGAGCGCAATTGGAAGGGAATCAGCCAGGTCATGCCCTAGCTAGTGCCCATATGGAATGCTAGTATTGCGGGCAGTGGCCATAGCGCCAGCCCCCAACTAATCATTTGAATTTTTGTATTTTTGTCTTTTTTAAATTTGTTTCTTAAGTGGCTTTTTCAGGTGTCTTACAAATGTATCAGGGGCTCCCCAAGGCCAGGCACCTGCAAGACACTGAGGGCTGTTGTGTGTGTATGTGTGTGTTTGGGGGCAGGAGGGTGGCTATAGGAGAGAGAGAGAGAGAGAAATATTAACCATTAGATTGACAAGAAGCATAGTGAGTCAATTTTATTTAAAACCTATTATGACAAGCCAAACTAAAATAAACCCAAAGGAAAACTATGGAGGAGGGGGCTGTTTCATTGTATTTCCAGGAGAAGGGGTTTGTCTTCTTGGGGTTCAAAGTCACGTCTTGAGACGTTGTTTTAGTCCTTCATTGTCATTGTGAGCAAACACCTGAGGCTGTCAGCTGTGAATGGAAGAGGTAGATCAGGAGGCAGAAATTCCAGAGAGCGTGGAAGGGTTACCTTGGCCAAATGACGTCATGGTGGATGGTGTTCCAGTTGGCAGAGAATTGAGGCAGCCTTTGAGAATAGATGAGAAACGTGTGCCCACTCTCTGTTGGGTCTGTGTCTGTCCCTGTGCCTGTCAAATTCTCTCTGAAACAACATAATGGTTTGTAAGTATATGCTTTTCATGAATTTTGAGAGACTGATATTTGTCTAACGTCTGGGAAGAGTTTCCAGACTGATGGCACTCATCGTGAAATTGAATGATGGGGAGATGGTGAGGATTTGACAACATTCAAATTACATTCATTGAATTTGGAAGGTAGAGAGAGATCTTCCGTTTGGTGGCTCACTTCCCAAATGCCTGCAAGAACCAAGACTGGCTCAGGTTGAAACCACGAGCTGGGAACTCCATCCGAGTCTCTTAGATGGGTGGCAGGGACCCAAAGACTTGAGCCATCACCTGCTGCCTTGTAGGGTACATATTAGCAGAAATAGAAGATTGGAAGCATCGCTGCAAACGGAGCTCAGGCACCTGGATCAGGGATGTGGGTGTTCCAAGTTACATCTTAAGTCACTATACCAAATGCCCACTCCAACAATTATTACTATTATTTTTACGAATTGTTTTTAGAGAATAATTGAGATGAGTCAGCTGCGTGAGTTTCTTTAATTATTAATAAATTTAGGATGATGAAAAGCTCTCAGTGTTTTGGTATCAGTGTTGTGGCACAACCAATGACGTTACCACTTGAGATACTGGCATCCTGTATCAGTGGTGGGGATCCCAGCTGCTCTGCTTCCCAACCTGCTCCCTGCTCATGCGCGTGGGAAAGCAGTGAAAGATGGACCAAGTGCCTGAGCCCCTAGCACACATGTGGGAGACCTGGATGGAGTGTCTGGCTCCTGGCTTCAGCTTGGCCCGGATTTTGCTGTGGTGGCCAGATGCAGAATGAACCAGCTGATGGAAGATCTTTCTGTCTCTTCCTTGTGCTCTGTTGCTCTATCTTTCAAATAAATAGTTTTCTTTAAAAAAAAAAAAAAAGAGCATTTTTAGAGTTATTGAACTGAAGGATGAGAGATCTGGTTTACAGCTTCCTACATTTCTGGAGAAATTATAGCCAACGGACATGCCCACCCACAGTAGAAAGATTGCTCGGAATCAAATGGCACGAAGGCTAATTGCCATTTAATTGCGCTTTGAAAATTTAACTTCCCTCCTTAAATACTCTGTCTGAGGTCAAAGGAGGAAGGAAAAACATAGACAGAAAATCTTTCATTCTCATGATGAAACACACAGAAAGCGAGGAGATCAGAGTGAAGTTTCTAACAAGCTGTTAGAATTTTATGAGATCTGCTGCCTTAAATAAAGTACAAGGGTCGTCAATAACAGTTCATGGAAAATATGCATGATAAAAAAAATGGTAAGGATTTCAAAACTATTCTTGTACCTAAATACACGTTTTTTTGTTTTAAAGGTTTATTTATTTTTACTGGAAAGGCAGGTTAACAGAGTGAAGGAGAAACAGAGAGAAAGATCTGCTGATTCACTCCCCAAGTAGCTGCAATGGCTGGAGCTGCGTCAATACAAAGCCAGGAACTAGGAGCTTCTTCTGGGTCTCCCATATGGTGCAAGGTCCTAGGGTTTTGAGCCATCCTCTATTGCTTCCGCAGGCCACAAGCAGGGAGCTAGATGGGAAGTGGAGCAGCTAGGACTTTGAACTGGTGCCCATATGAGATCCTGGTACTTGCAAGGGGAGGATTAGCTAATTGAACCATAGCAGCAGGCCCCTTATAAATAAACTTTCTAAAATCCCTTTTCCGTGAACTATTTAAGTAGCTGGTGAGACCATTCAAGCCTGTTAACATCTTGTGTCAGCCCCAGAGGCAAACCTTGCCAGGTCTTTCTCCCTGGGCCACTATCTCCCTGCCCCATGTTTGCATATACACACTGTTTCTGGCCAATTTGCCTGTTTGTCTCTCACCAGGAGACCAGGAGACTAATGCCTTCCAATGGGCAATACAGGAATCGCCCAGCTATTTCCTAATTGGTTAGAGACTACCAATGAGAAAGTCTTCCGTAGGTTCTTACCCAGATAAGGGGGAGTCAGGGAACCCTTAAAAATCCCAGACACTTCTAGAAATCTTGGTGTTTCTCTCTCTCCTTTCAGAGACATCCCACCTCCCCCATCCCCCTCAGGAGTTGCTGTCCCCTTGGGCCTTTTCATGTTCACTTGTTGACTTTGCAGATAAAACCTCTCCACTGTTTGTAATGGATTCTCTGCTTTTTATTTCTATATGAAGCTGAGAAGAGAACCCATGAACTTTGCTAGTAAATCCTTTGCTTGGTAGCAGAGACAGAGGGAGAAATCTTCCATCCACTTGCTTACCTCCCACATGGCCAGTTTGAAGCCAGGAGCCTCTTCCAGGTCTCCCACATGGGTGCAAGGTCCCACGGCTTTGAGCTGTCCTTGACTGCTTTCCCAGGCCACAAGCAGGGAGCTGGATGGGAAGTGGAGCTGCCGGGATTAGAACTGGCGACCATATGGGATCCTGGGGCGGGTTCAAGGCGAGGACTTTAGCTGCTAGGCCACGCCGCCGGGCCCAACACGTGTTATTTTAATTTACTTGAAAACCAGAGGTACAGAGAAAGAGGGATTGATTTTTCCATTTGCTGACTTATTCCCCAAATGGCGGCAACAACCAAAGTTGGACTAGTCCGAAGTTGGGAGTCAGGAGCATCTTCTGGGTCTCCCATGTGGATGTACACTTGGATTGTATCCTCTACTGCTTTTCCAGGCCATTAGCAGGGAGTTTGCAAGTGGAACATCCAGGGCTTGAACCAGCTCTCCTGTGGAATGCCGGCACTCTAGGCAGCAGGTTAACTCACTACACCATAGCAGTGGCTTCAGCCTGGGCTCCCCGTTACACCTGTTGGGGATTTGGTGCCACAAGTGGAAGATTAGCACACTACCCCACTGTGCTGGCCCCTCTGTGAGCTTTTCGAAGCACCCCGGTCTGTTTTCATTGAGGCAGGAGGTGAAATCGTCGCATCATACGGATGCTTTATGATGAGCTTGTGGAGGAATTGTCAAACTCTTTTCCAAAGTAGTTGTGCCGTTTTCACATTTCCACCAGCGGTGAACAGGGTTCAGTCTTCTCGTATCCTGATCCACTCTTGGTATTGTTTCTCTGATTATAGCCATTCTTGGGCTATGAAGTGTTATTTTGGTTCGGATTTCCATTTCCCTAATGACTAATGATGTTGAGCATCTTTTCATGTGCTTATTGGCTATTTGCATATCTTCTTTGTTAAAAAATTATTTCAATGATTTTAAAATTGAGTTATTTGTCTTTTTTAAATTTTGTAATTGTGAGGATTCTTTAGACATTCTGAATACTGGCTTCTTACCGGAGATGTTATGTACAAATATTTGCTTCCTGTCTGTGAGTTGGTTGGCACTGAATTTTATAAAGCATTTTTCAGATCTCATAGCTCTTAAATCTCCTCATAGACATAGCTGCACGTGCACATGTGTTTACGCTCAAAAAGGCTCAGTGACATTTATGGGATCAGAAGTGGGCATAGCCATACATTTTAGCAGGAACTAGATGTGGAATTGAACCAGACACTCTGACCTGGTGGACAAGCAGATGTCTCCCCTACCACGCTATAACACGTGCCCCCTTGGCACAGTTCGGGTGACGGTTCATTCTGTTTGGTGTATCTTAGGCCTCTGATCACGTTGTAGTCTCAGTTTCCATGAACTTTCTACATAGTCACTACTCCTGACAAGAAACTTGGCAGAGTTAATGAGGTCTGTGCTGTGTTTTTTTTTTTTAATTACAGATTTATTTTTTTAGTGGAAAGTCAGATTTACAGAGAAGGTGAGACAGAGAAAAAGATCTTCCACCCTCTGGTTCACTCCCCAGTGGCCACAATGACCTGAGCTGAGTCAATCAGAAGCCAGGAGCCAGGAAGTTCTTCTGCATCTCCCATGTGGGTACAGGGTTCCAAGGCTTTTTTGCTCTACTGCTTTCCTAGGCCACAAGCTAGATGGGAAAGGGAGCACCTGGGATATGAACCAGTACCCATATGGGATCCTTGCGGATGCAAGGTAAGGATGTTAGCCACTAGGCTACTATGCTGGGCCCTTGCTGTATGTTTTTAAGAATCATTTGATTTGCAGTTTATTCATTATCTTGTTTCACAGAGGTCTGTAATTGTTCTAACGAGAAACCTGTAGGATATTTAGGTTGGATTTGGGACAGTGCTGTAAATGCTGTGTTCCAATTTAGGATGAACAAGTCCCAAGGTTCAGATAAAGGCTTCTATTTGGGATGCCTGAAAGCTATCGTATGTGGCTGGGCAAGAAAAATACAACAGAAGCGTCCACAAGATCCATTTTTATAGGAGTTTTTTTTTCATATGAAGTCAACAGATAAATCAATAGTCTACAACCTATTTTGCATTTCTTTTTTTTGTCACCCCCACATTTTGGCTTAATCTCCTAGTCGTTAGAATCATTTCTCATTTTGCGTGTTTCCCCCTTGGACTAGGTCAGCTGCTGCAACAGAGCAGAACAGAGGCTGAAAGAATTTCTGATGCCCCCTGAGAAGTGGGTTTTGTGCCAGAGGGAAAGCCTTGCGATCAACCCGGAAACATGACACTCAGCTCTACCAGCTGCACCTGCAAGACCCAGGGTGAATTATTCTGCCTCTTTATTCTTCCCATGTCTACCAGGTGGATTAGATGAGAGGAGGTACCTGGGAAACAGTGGCAGTGGTGAGATAATAAATAGTAACTACCCAGCAGGCATTTGGCAGAGTGGTTAAGACACTGCTTGGGGGCAACCAGAGCCCACATTCAAGTGCCTGGGTAAAGTCCTGGCTCTGTGACGATGACTCAAGTGGTTGGGTCCCTGCCACCCATGTGGGAGGCCAGGATTGAGTTCCTGGGTCTTGGCTAGCTGTTGTGGCCATCGGGGTTTGAATCAGAGGATGGGAGCTCTGTCTCTCAAACAGAATACAACACATAGCTACCATGATCATCCTGGGAACAAGAAGTGAGTTCTACGTGTTTGGGGAAAAAAGTCTTGTTTTTAAAGATGTATATATTTTTATTTGAAAGGCAGATTTACAGATGAGGGAAAGAGAGTGAAAGAGGAAAAAAGGGAGGGGGGGAGAGACTTTTCCATCTTGGCTGCAATGGCTGGAACCTGGCTGATCCAAAGCTGGGAGTCGGGGGCTTCTTCTGGGTCTCCCATGTATGGGTGCAGGTCCCAAGAACTTGGGCCATTATGCTGGCCCTGCAACAAGCATGTCTTAAGTCTGTGCTGATGCTTATGTGTATTTTGGGAGGTAAAGAGAGAACAACTCAAATTTTCAGTTCTATTTAATGTGGGGATCAGAGGGGATTGGGAAGGGTTGGCTCTGCCCCTTAGGACTTTCTACACAGGTAACTGGAATACACACACACACCCAGAACTGACTGACAATAACATCCATAGTATTGCTGCCCAGGTTAACTCATTGCAACAACACCCCACACCTTAAAAGACTCCACTTGAACGCCAGGGACTAGTGTCAGAACGTCGGCTTCCTTTCACCGTTTTTGCCACTGTGATTTGCCATCTCTTCCTAAACTATTTGGCTTTTGTTTTCCCTGACATTGCAGTGCCCATTTTTTATTTTGTCAATCGCTGTGACACATTTGGGTGGCTCCCAGTTTTTTTTTTAGGGGGTCTTCCCCATTTTGTTCTACCACACTAGTGTGCGTTCCTAATGTGCTCTGGCGAATGAGGACACTTTATGAAAAACGGAATTAAGAGCTAAGTGTACTTCGGCTGCAGAACGTTTTTGAAATCCAGATGCAGTTTCTCAACCCTGGCATTTCCCACGCAATCTTTGCAGATCTCTTCGTAGGTGACTGGAGGTCTCTTCTTGGAAACACTGCTCCCAGGAATAGTCAGTGTCAGTTGGCTGTGCCTGGTGGGGTGGTCCAGAGGAGGGGGCTCCCCATCCACAGGCAGACTCCAGCTTCCTCCTACTTCAATTCTGCACGTGTCTACTACCCGGGCCCTGATTATACGAAGTTGAACAACTGTCCACACACCCAGAGCCCTTGTTGGCGGGTTCAATGACCTCCAGGTACAGTCGCCCTGAGCTGGGGCAAGTTCAAGCTCAGGACGCGCGGCTCTCTAGCTGTGGAGCAGAAGCCGGGAGCGACCAGAAGCAAGCCCAGGTCTAAAGTGGCCTTCCCCCTTGAAGGGGGGTCCTCAGAGCCAGCAACTGTGCCGCCGCGGCTTCCTCAGGCCTTCCCAGAGAGACAGACCGCGACGCTGAGTCCGGCGTCCTTGCCTAACCGCCGATTTCAAACTCCTAAGAGCTGTCCCGCCCGGCCTCGCTCTTTCCCTTTCCCCATTGGTCGTGAGTCAAAGGGAGGAGCAATTTGATTGGCTCTCCTTCCTCATTTCCTCCGTCCCTTTAAGGCCGTGGGCGGGCCCTGCCAGAGACGCGGGTGTCTATCATTGGAGCACGATGATGATTGGTCTAGACACGGCTGAGCTCCGCCCCACGCCGCTCCCCTGGTTCAAACGCGACGGCGGGAGGCACGGGTTGGAGTAGAGAACGCCGCCGGTCGGGGGGCGCTGAGCGTGAGTGTGGGGGTCCCCCGCTCCGTGCCCCGGTTCTTCGCCTCCCGGCTGTCAGGGCTAGAGGAAAAGCCGTCCCCTTCTCACCAACCCCCGGCTTTGGGTCCTGCGGCGCGGTTTGTCCGCCCGGGCTGTGGAGGCCTGGAGGGAGGGTCAGTCTGTCAGCCTGGAGCACACGGCCACTGTCCCCGGGCGCCCGGGGTGGCCTGGCGGGTGGTGCCACGCGGGGCCAGGAGGGCTTGATCCTGGCTCTCTGGCCTTGCCTGCTCTGCCTCATTTTCTCTAGTTCTGTATGTGGCCCTCTCTGCCCAGGTCCCTACTGCCGCAGCCCCTCTCGGCCTCCCTGACCTGGGAGAAGCCAGGTTCTGCCTCCTGGAACCAGTGCCCGGGGTATTGTACCCTAGAAATCAGCTTAGTGAGGTCTGCTCCTTTGTGGGTTTTTTTTTTTTTTTTTTTTTTGGTTCCCCAAAAATTAATTTATGGATTTGAAAGGCAGTGTGCCAGAGAGAGAGATCTGCTGTCTTGCTGGTTCACTTCCCAAATGGCAAGCACAACCAGGGCTGAGTCAGGCTGGAGCCAGGAGTCAGGAGCTGGGTCCAGTTCTCCCGTGTGGGTTCCAGGGGCAGAAGCCTGCCCTTGGTGATGCTCGGGTACAGAATGGCCAGGACTGCGGCTGCCCTGCTCTTAGGATGTAGGGACAGAGACGCCCTTGTGGAGAGCTTACCTTCTGGTGGGCTAGTAGGGCAAATTATCAGCACGACCGTGAGTAACAGATACGGGTCAGATAAATGTTTCCTGTTAGGGTAAGTTTACAAACTAATTTTTAATTTCCATGGCCAGACTGACCTTCCTGAAACCTAGGTGCTGGGCTGGCATGGTGGCATACTGTGCTAAGCTACCACTGGTAGCACCTGCATCCTGTATGGGTGCTGGTTCAAATCCTGGCTGCTCCACTTCCCCTCCAGCTCCCTGCTGATGCATTTGGGAGAGCAGTGGAAGATGACCCAAGTGCTTGGGCCCCTGAACCCACAAGGGAGACCCTGAAGAAGTTTCTGGCTTGTGACTTCCGCCTGGCCCAGCACCAGCCACTGTAACCATTTGAGTCCACCCAGTAGATGGAAGATATCTCTCTGATTCTCTGTAAGTCTGTCTTTCAAATAAATCTTTTTTAAAAAGCCCGCAGCCTCGGTATGGGCTGATTTCAATTGCTTGTCCTTGATACCTAGAGGAGAGCAGGATGTCTCGAGCTTCTCTTGTTGAAAATGTCAGACACACTTGACCTTTTTCTGTATCCCTTCAGCACCAGTGAGGAGATGCTCAAGTTCAAGTATGGAGTGCGGAATCCCCCAGACACTGGGGCTGCAGAAGCCATTGCCAGCCGGGCCTCCCGGCTGAACCTTTTCTTCCAGGTAAGAGCTGCCGTGCCATGTCGCCTGCTCGTGTTTGTTCCTTGGGACTGTCCTTGGCATGCAGCTTGGCTCTCGGTGTAGATGGACGTTGCTTTTCTGGTGGTGTTTTCTAGGCACTGATTGGATTGGAAAAAGGAAGTTCAGACTGGAGTAGATTGCTTGCCCTTTGAAGGGAGATCTTTTCATCGTTTCTTAGCCTTTTTATATCTGTACTAAAGTTTGTCCTTTTGTTGAAGAAGGGAAAGCAACAGAGAAATAGAATTTTTGGATCTGCTGGTTCACTCCCCCAATGGTTATAGTGGCCTGGGTTGAGTGAGCCTGAAGCCAGGAACCAGGAGCTCCATCCAGATCTCCCACATGGATGGCATGAGCCCATATATTTGTGTTGTTCTCCACAAACCCGACAGGAAGCTGGGTTGAAATTGGAGCAGCTGCCTGACTTGAACTGGTGTTTATGGGATGTTGGCATTACGGTGCTGGTTGGGCCGCAGTGCTTGCCGCTGAGGCAGAAGCAGAAAGAGGGAGAGAGATCTTCCATCTGCTGGTTCATTCTCCAAATAGCTACAATGGCCAGGGCTGACCCAGGCCAGAGCCAGGAGCCAGGATCTTTTTTCTGGGTCTCCCACATGGGTGCAGGGGTCCACACACTTAGCCCATCCTCCGCTGTTTTCCTAGGCGCATTAGCAGGGAGCTGGATTGTAAGTGGAGCAGCCAGTCCCCAAAGGGATACTGGGGTTTTTAGGTGGAGTGTTTATGTGCTTTATCACAGTCCCATCACCCCATTTGCTAATTTTTGTTTTTAAAGATTTATTTATTAGAAAGGCAGATCAGATTTATGGAGAGAAAGAGAGACAGAAAGATCTTCCATCCACTGATTCACTCCCAAGTGGCCACGATGGCCAGAGCTAAGCCAGTCTGAAGCCAGGAGCCAGGAGCCAGGAGCTAGGAGCTTTTTCTGGGTCTCCACATGGGTGTCCCAAGGCTTTGGGTTGTCCTCTACTGCTTTCCCAGGGCACAAGTAGAGAACTGGATGGGAAGTAAATCAGCTGGGACACAAACTGGCACCCATATGAGATCCTGGAGCTTGCAAGGTGAAGATTTAGTCATTGAGTCATAATGCTAGGCCCTCGTTTGCTAACTTTTAAACAGAGGTTTAAGTACCTATTTCTTAGGGTTGTTAGGAAGGTTAGATGAGATCATCCATATGTAAAGCACTTAGCACCTTTCCTGGCTCTTGGTAAGCCTAGTGATTAGTATTAACACCAAGTGCAGGATAATATTCTTCATAGTCATGATAACTTTCTTAAAATATTTAGGAAGGCACTTCTGTAGGATACCTGTATTGTGGGAAGTCTTTCCCGCCAAAATAGTGGTACTGGTGGTATTCTAACAGATCAGAGTGCAAAAAATGGAAAAGTTAAGCTGTGCCATGGTGCCATCCCTGCCATCCTTTTCTGTCCCAAGTGAATCGTCTCCATCTCTAACCTTAGCTTGCTGGGATGCTACTACTCTCTAGCCCTTTTATTAGCTCACTTCAAAAAGTCTCCAGTCCATAACAAAACACCTAGTGAGTTTGTGAAGGGCTCCTGATGGGCTGATGACATAATAGTCTGGCTCCCACGGTGGTGGGCGTGGACTCCGTATGCTCCCATGGTCTCATTTTATCCCAGGGGTGAGATCTGTTATACTCACACAGAAAAGCCATGAATGCACATGTAGCATCCCCCTGACGCTTCCCTGGGTGGCCAGGCAAGGTTATTCTCCCCTAGCAGTGCTATTTTATTGGACTTTAGATCCAATAGCAAATTGGTACTCCATCCCAGTAAGTCTTTTACTGGGTCTCCATTTGTCTTTTTCCTTTTGGCTCAACAGTACTTCCCAGGGTGTTCTAGGTTAGAGGCTTGCCAACTTTCAGAGCCAGCAAAATGTTACAAATTGGGACAAGTGTTGTGGCATTACGGATCGCACTGACATTCGCAATACAAGAATACCATATCAGAACACCGGTTCAAGTTCTTACTGCTCTGCTTCCAGCCTGGGTCCTTGGTAATGAACCTGGGAAAGCATCAGAAGATGTCCTAAGTCCTCGGGCCCCTCCCTGTGTGGGAGTCCTGAAAGGAACCTTCTGGTTTCCGGATGGTTGTTGCAGCCACTTGAAGAGCGAACCAATGAATGGTTCTGTGTCACTTTGTCTTTCAAATAAATAAATACATTAATCTTTAACAGAAGCTTCAAGTTGCTGAGTACATATGGATTTTTCACTTTATATTTTGCCAAGTCAGGATAAAAAAACTAATAAAAAGAAAAAAATTATTGTCTTCTGGCCCCTTTATTTTATAAAGGAAGGACATTTTAAGATACCAAATAGGAAGAACGTCATCGTAGCATAAAGGACCATTTTAAAATTTAAGTACATTTGGCTTTATAAAATAGATGTCGTGTGGTGTTCATTTTCCCCCTCATTTTACTGCAGGCTGTTGAAAACTTTGTTAAAAATCAGTGCTATATTTGGTAACTCCTGCTGTAGCAGATCTACACTCATAGAAGAAGAGAAGAAACAAAGAATCTTATTTTTCTGAGGAGCAACTATGACTGAAGTGACAGGGTTTGTGACCCAGTGCTTGGAAAATCCACTGAAGTCTCTTTTAGGGGAACTTGTTAATAAAAGATTCTAAGATATAATCTAGAAAATTATTTTTTTTTTCAAGACTTATTTATTTAAGAAGAGGGACAGAGATTGGTAGAAAGAAAGAGATCTTCCGTCTGCTGATTGACTCTCCAAATGGCTACATTAGTTAGGTCTGGACCAGACCAAAAGTGGGAGCCAGAAACTCCATCTGGGTCTCCTACATGGGTAGTAGGGACCAGGCACTTGAACTATCTTTCAATGTCTTCCCAGACACATTAGCATGAGGCTGGGCAAGAAGCGAAACAGTTGGAACTCGAATGGAGAGGCAGTGAAAACAGCTTAACTGCTGGATTACCATGTGGACTCCTGGTCTGGAAAATTCTAATTCACAAGGGAGAAGTTACGAGCAAAGAACCTGTGTGTATGTGTGTGTGCGTGTGTGTTAAGTTCTCTGTCTTGTGATTTAATTGCAAACAGTTTGTTTACACTGTGTTATCCAGTGTTGGGCAACAAACTACTCACAAAGCTTAGAACAACAAGGATTTTTTTTTTTCCTTTGGATTCTGTGGGTTGGTTGAACTCAACTGGGTATTTCGGTCCCTCCAGGGGCTGCTGCATGCAGCTGTGGCTGTGTCTGGGAACTGAGCATGTGGGTGCTCTCTGCCACCTGGGACCCTCATAGACCTTGCAATTTTTTTGGTCCATAATAAATATCCTGTCCTTTGTGGGTCGTGTTGCTCCTGTCACCACTCATGCATTCTGGCACTGTAGCGCGAAAACAGCCCTAAACAGAGTGTGAATGAGTGGCTGTAGCTGTGTTCCAGTAAAACTTTACAAGAACCAATGGAGAGTTGGAAATGACTTACAGGCTGTAGTTTTCTGAGCCCCGGGTTAGTGAAAGCTTCTTTTAGATTCCCTAAAATAGTCAAGGCAGAAGCTGCCAGACTTCCTAAGGGCTCCCCTGCTCAGCTGACCTGGGGTATCTGCTGTGATATTCTGATGACCGCAGCAAGCATCAGCACAGACTCAGGGGCAGAGAGCTAAATTCCATCTCTTGGAGGAGGGAGCAGGAAACACCTGCAGAGTCGGCCGAAGTGTCACCAGCCATCTCTGCGTAGAGACTGAGATATAGTCCCGTGGCCTGACACGTGGAGTCGCTGTTATGGAGCAGGGGTTGCAGATGTGTGGCTTTAGGGAGGCATAAGAGTCAGGTGGCCTGAGAGGTGGATGGGGAGTCTGCTTGGAACATGCTGGGACCCGAGTGTGGTGTGGGGGATGGCGAGGGTTGTCAGAGCTACCGCCATGGCAGGAGAAGCCACCCATTCCATCTTCGTTTGTTTCTGGGTAAAATCTCGTGATTTTTAAATATTGGCAG
Organism: Ochotona princeps; assembly: GCF_030435755.1. Taxonomy (NCBI): domain Eukaryota; kingdom Metazoa; phylum Chordata; class Mammalia; order Lagomorpha; family Ochotonidae; genus Ochotona; species Ochotona princeps. The sequence goes on along the minus strand of NC_080860.1, from coordinate 10,478,443 downwards.
ATAATTGAAATGATTTTACACATTACAGGCCAAACACAACATGTCTGTGGGCTACACACAGTCTGCCAGTTTGTAGCTGTTGCTCCCCATCATGAATAAATTTGGCTTTGTGATAGTCGCTCCATTCACATGATTTTAGATTGTTCCAGTGAATCAAAGAGACCGACGTGATCTTATTAAAGCCCGTAACACACCAAAGAAGTGACAGCTGCGGTTTCCTGTCATTAAAACATGGAGATGTGTTGGAACCAGCAGGGTTTGGGAAGATGGGGCCATGCACTTCAGATTACGGAGAATGAAGGACATATTCTTATTCCTGGGCTACTTGTGGGTTTTTTTTTCCCCCAACTACTGGAGGCAGAAACCCACAGTAATGGAATCGACCGTGTGATAATGACAGTCAATTGACGTTGCCACAGAATTGTGCTGGTAGGGTGTCGTGAGCAGTGAGTTGAGTTGGTGGCTGGTAATTTACGCTGCATGGGTGTTATTGATCAAAGCTTTTAGTTATTGACAGTGTCTCCATCTGCTGCTTGCTGTTTTTAGGGGAAGCCACCCTTTATGACTCAACAGCAGATGTCTCCTCTCTCCCGGGAAGGGATATTAGATGCCCTCTTTGTTCTCTTCGAAGAATGCAGCCAGCCTGCTCTCATGAAAATTAAGCACGTGAGCAACTTCGTCCGGAAGTGTAAGTTTGGGGAACTTTTTTTTTTTTTTTTTTTAGAACTGTCGCAGTAGAGAGCGCGAGAAGGATGTATGCCAAATGTGGAGTGGGTTAAATTGTGGGTGGTAGCGAGGAGGAACTCTGGTCTCAGAAAGAAAGACCCAGTTGGGTTCATGTTTGTATTCCAGTTGTACCTGCTGCAGTTCAGGGACCAGAATCAGGTTTCTTGGTTGCAAGTGACACTCAGTTTGAAGAATGAATTTACTCAGTTGTGAAGCTGAGCCAGCCAGGCCTGCCTGGTTCCAGGAACATGTGGCTTCTCTGGCCCCATCTTGATGGACTTATTTAGGCATAGTCAACACAGTGCTTAGGGACTATACAATATGTTAATGTTTTTTTTTTTTTTTAATTTGAAAGATAGAGTTGCAGAGATAAGGAGAGAGAGAGGGAGATCTTTCATCTACTGGTTCACTTCCCAAATGGCTGCAACAGCTAGGGCTGGGCTGATCTGAAGCCAGGGACCAGAAGCTTCTTCTGGGTCTCTCACGTGGGTACAGGGTCCCAAGGCGTTGGGCCATCCTCTGCTGGTTTCCCTGACCACAGGCAGGGAGTTGGATGGGGAATGGAACAGCTGATCCACGAATCAGCACCTATATGGGATCCCGGCACCACAGACAAGGATTTAGTTTATTACATCACCGCACTGGCCCCCAGGGACTGCAGCATTTAATTGTAGTAAGATTTAACTTGCTCTTAATTAGCTTAATTTAATTACAAATCGTAAGAAAGGTGCATGCCACAATTGCATATAATGATTCTGAATTATGTTCATCTTGATAATATTGTATTCAGGAAGTACAGTGTTTCTTTTTTTTTCAATGAAAGAAGGAGTTAGTGAACACAAAAGCATCTAGGGCCATGGAAACTTTAGTCTGGCCTTGTTTTGTGATGTTTCTGGCTTTGCTTGCCTTCCGTGTGGTGGGTGGGCACACCCACCCTTTGACTTACACTAGTGTTTTCAGCCACTGGTGACTTTGCCACCTGGAGATACTCGACAATGTCTGGAGACATGTTTGGTTGTCACAGCTGGTGTGGGAGGGGGACTAATGGGTGAGAGCAGAGATGTTCTTCAATGTCTTACAATGCCCAGCAGTCTTCCACACAGAGAATGTTCTGAGCCATCATGTTCTGGGCAGGTGGGGAATGCCCAGCCTGCCAGGGCTTTAATGGCATAATGCTGTAAGTCTGATGTCCTCCCATGTGACTCTGGGGGCTGGTCACTAGCTGTGGATTCCTCTGCTGGGGAGGGATGCTGACCAAGGTGACTGTGCCCTGGGGCTCCTCCTGGCTGTAATGTGTGAGGTGGAGTATCTGGTGCTGTGGCTGGAGGGCCAAGCCTGGCTGACCATGGGGTGGCCAGGCCTCTCCTTCTCCCTTTATGAAATCTCAGACTCTTTCCCTTCTCATGTGGTATCTGTCTGGCCCCTGTTCCCCTTCCCCTGTGACTGCTGTCCCACTGGGATTGAGTTGTGATCAACTCTACTTTGGATCATTTGACCACCAGGAGACTGAGAATCATAGTTGGTCTCATCTGGACCCCAGAGGGCCAGGACATTGTGATGGCCAGGGCTTGTTGAAATGGGTTGGGAAGAGTGTGTGTGCAATGTAGTTACCCAGAGGAGCTGGGGCTGCTCAGGGAACAAAGTCAGTATATCTCTCCTGTAGTGATTGATCTCTACTTTTTTTTTTTTTTTCTTTTTCATGTTTGAGAGGCAGAGATCAAAAGAGAATTCCCATGTGCTGGGTCATTTCTTTTTTTTTTTTTTTTTTTTTTTTATCCATTTTATTGTACTGTTGTTGACAATCTTTACATAGTTAACTATAGTTGAAGGAAAAACAAGAAAAAGAAAAAAAAAAGGTTCAGGGGGATAGGGAGGTGGGCAAATGCTATTATGTCAATATTGTTTCCATCATGTATCTGAGGTAGAGGGGGACACTGAGGGAGAAGCCCCTCCTGGTTTCCCGCCCACCCCAAGTCCCGGATGTGGGGCATGCTCTGAGATATGTGCTCAAGTGGTGTTAATAGTTCTCCAGTTATGAGTCACTGCCAGTTTCGCTCGATGAGGTGGTCCACTGATTGATATGGTCCATCATGAAGTCTCCATTTGTCCCATATTTCGCTGCCAACATGTAGCTGAGATGAATGATTGTCCTATTCTGTCTTCTGTCTTTTCTTGGTTAGAATTCTGAGTCCAGCAGTTCAAGTGGGGAGATCTCCAAAGATACTTTGAGGTATTCCCAGATTAGTTTCTTGTATGTTCTAGCAAGCACAGGGCCCGGCACAGTCCATCACCCTGATCAGCTGGTGGTTGCAATTGCTGTGTTGGTTCTGTTTTCAGTCCCGAGTTGCACTGGAACCAATGGGTGTTGCAGTCCAGTCTGGTTCGGCCCTTACATCAACCAGTGGGAGCTGCAGCCTAGTTGGGGCGACCCACAATAACCCCCACCAGACCGCCCCCTACCCTGGTTTGCCAGTATGTGTAGCAGAAGACCAATCTGTCCCCCATCCCATTTGGCTCTGGTACTTGTCAATGGGTATTAAAGCTTAGTTTTATCTAACCAACTCAACCATCCAGCCCTCACAGATATTGTTGAGTACCTCTCTATCTAGCCATCCCAGCCCCCATCCTAGTTTTCATGCCCTCCCACGGGAATAGTGACCCAGGAAGGGGGAACCCACTTTTTCCCTCCCAGGTCTCTCTGTCCCGGTTTATGCACTCTTTAGGTGGTCCTGTGATTTGACTCGACAGAATTAGTCCCCAGTGCCAGCTTCTGCCAGCTGATGCTGTGGCCCTGATCTAGTCCACATGCAGCGCACAGGTGTTGTAGCCTTGCTTAGTCGTGTCTGTCTCTATCCCAGCCCACGCTCTCCAGTGGGAGTGGCTGTCCAGCGAGGGGACCAGCCCCTTAACCCCCCCGCCAGCTCTGCCCCTCCCTTCCTGGATCTCACGTGTGCTGGATGGGTGCTGCATTCATATCCAGTACAGGCAACCACGCCCTGGCGTTCCATAATGTGTACTGGTTTTGTCGCAACCAAACCCGGCCCATTCCACACTCTGTTCTGGTGATCGGATTTGCCAGAGGATGACATGAACTGATTCAGCCTGGTCTGCTCCTGACCCATGCCGAATGCATGTCAGTGGGAAACTTTCCATGGCCTATTCTGGGCTGTTTCCAATCATGCTTCTTGCGCTTACCTGCAGGGACTGTGTCCTGCCAGAGGAGTTGCCCAGGCTCCTCCATCAGAACCCCTCCCAATGCCAGATTTTGCGCTTGCCAGGGGGTCCTTGAGCCAACCCTACTCAGTTCACCTCCTGTCCTAGCAGGAACAGTGGCTTTTCCTGGCTGGCCTTCACCCCATTCTGACTCTTGTTGTTGGATGTTTCAGCCCAGCCATGGCTCGTCCATACCCACATACAGCTCACACATGGCTCAGAAGGGGATTGAGACCCAGCCTAGTCAGTCCCACATCTACCTTGGTTCTCCATAACACCAGATGGTGCTGGGATCTGAACCGGCCTGCTGCATCCAATCCCAGCCCACACTAGTGCCTCGGGTGACTACAACTGCTTCCTAGATAGAACGCAGCCCCCATTCCAGCACATACACCCCTTGGTGGGAACCTCATCCCAGCTGTGGCATCCCAGATTGGGACCGTTCCTAGCCGTAAATCACGCACCTGCACGTGGTTGCTTCGAGGACCATTAGGTGCCAGCCTGCTAGACAAGCCGGAGCTTATCTTTTACTTGATAGGTGTTCAAAGCTCAGCATTATTAAGGGATTGGAAGTTCTTCAAAGGAAGAGTTACTGGCATTGGGAATCTTTAGGATTGACTCAGATCCCAGAAACAGTGGGGTCACTCTAGAGCTATCTCAGCAGCGATTTAGACGTCCAATACCCCAGAGCTCCCCGCCCGGGCCCAGCCCGCCATGAGCCATGGGCACATGGCGGACTGGGTTCGGGATCCGAGCTAGACGTCCTCTCCCGCAGCCCTCGGCTCGCCTCTGGCAGCCGGAGGTTTAATCCTGCAGGCCCAAGGTTGCGCCCCTCCCCAATCCCGTTCACCACCCAATGAGGGTGGTGGGTGGGCCCCGGACATGCCCAGTCACGGAGGCCTCCCCCCTCGACGTACTCACCCCAGAAGGAAGCAGGCCCTGCACCCAGGCATGTCCGGGCCTGGGTCATTTCTTAAATACTTATACTGGCTGGGGCCGAGCCAGCCTGACCTCAATCAAGGTTTCCTAATCCAGGTCCCCTATGTGGTGGCAGGGACCTGCTGCACCTCAGTTGCACATTAGCAGGAAGCTGGGCTTTGGAGTGGAGCTGGGACTCAAACTCAGCGCTCCAGTGTCTACAGCCATTTCAACCAGTGGCTCCACTGCCGGGCCAAACACCCAGCTGCTTACACCTTATTTGCCTGCAGTGAAGAGAATGCGTGTCTAATAAGGCTGTGTGGGAATTAAATAAGTTAGTGCACAGGTTAGGCTTATCTTTTTAGCTGCCTGGCATGAAGCAGAAAGCAAGTGTTACCTAATAATGATTACCTAAGCCTCTGCAGCTTTAATATGTGTCCTTATGATCTACTTGAGGTATTTGTGCGAATAAGCTCTCAGCCTTCTTTCGTTGAATATTTAAGTTCTCAAGGAGGGAGTGGGAAGGGAAGGGGATGACATGCCGAGGCCGGTTGCACGAGCCAGCTCCAGGCGCTTTCTTTGGTCTTGGAGCTGCCCTCTGGTTACTTAGCAGCCCGTCAAGGAGATATGCTCAGTAACCAGGGGACCAGGTTTAACGAAATGTCAATATATTTATTTATTTATTTTTCTGATAAGCTTTCTAGCAGGGAACTGTTTCGTATTTCTGGAGTGGCTTCCTGGGGAACACTGTGAAGAGGCCATGATTGAGAATGAGTGATCACATTAGAATGGCCTTTTTTTTTTTTTTTTTTTCCCATTTCTGATTTGAAAGCTTTTCCAGGTGCAGGCAAGTCCATCAGCTGCTGGTGCCCACATTTCTTGAGTCTCCCCATAGGGGATGGTAACCTTCTGTGGGGACCCTTTGGAGGAAATGGAACAGGACGTGTGGCTTCAATTTGGTGCCTCTAGCAAAAAAAAAAAAAAAAAAAAGGAAAAAGGCCCTAACCTTGGGCTGAATGGGGCAGAGATTTTTGTTTGTTTGTTTGTTTGCTTTGGTTTTGATCTTTCTTAGGCATGCTGATATCTGTAGGACCTGAAACAGTGGCTGGAAAATTGGAGGCACTCAGTAAATCCTTGTTGAGTGGGTGTATGGCTAAGTGAACAGAAGCAAGTGACAACCGTTAAGCACCGTGTTGCTCCGTGTAAGCAGTAGCAGGCGTGGTATTCAGATGTGCCTGGGAGAGTGTCCCTCATCACCGAAGCTAGGCTCTTCTGGAAGGATTGACGGTCGGTAGCTGCGGTTCTGCCAGCTTCGCATTACATTTACTGTATGAGAATTTGCGACTTTTAGACCTAACTGGCTAAGGATGACCTGTGAGGATTTAAAAAAAAAAATTCTTATTATTATAAACTAAGACAAAGTTAAACTTTTAAAAGATTTATTTATTTTGTTTGAAAGGCACAGTTAAAGAGTGACAGAGAATTTTCCATCCCCTGGTTCACTCCCTGAATGGCTCCCGTAGCCCTGGCTGGGCCAGGTCAAATCCAGGAGCCAGAAGATTTATTCAGATCTCCCAAGTGGCTGCAGGGGCCCAAGGACTTGGACCATCTGCTGTTGCTTTGTTGGGCACATTGGTAGGGAGCTGCATCAGAACTGGAGCAACATGACTTGAACAGTTTTTTCTCTTATGGGATATCTGTGTGGCAGATGGTGGCTTAACTCAGCGGGCCACAGTGCCGGCCACAGGCCTGGGACCTGAGGGCACTGATCCTCAGTGTTCATCCAAGTGGAGCCCTCAGGATTCCATCGTGTCCCTAGAGGTCTCCCGCCACCTCCCCCTTTAGTACTGTCACACAGGGTGTTAAGTTTTAGCATATTTGTTTTAGAAGGATCAGCTGTGCATACCACAGCACAGCCCATGCATACACATGCCATGTACCACAATGAGAGAAAAGCCCTTTGGAGTCTTCCCTGAGACAGCCAGGGTCAGTGGTTTGGCAACTGGCAGTCTTTTTTTTTTTTTTCCTGAAAATATTGATTATGGAAAGTTTCCAAACGTACCCACTGGCAAGGAGACAAATGTAATGAATCTCTCTGTAGCATTCTGCTAATTCCAGCGATTGTTTTGGCCTGTGCTGACATCATTCTTGTTTAATTTTACACAGAAATAGGTCATATGTGGATAATGTTTTGCTGCTCATTTCACTGACTTCGCAGGCTATTTACTGAACAAATATTTATTGGCACTTCTATGTGGTGGTTTCTACTTTCCTACTAGGTTACAGCCGTCATGCAAGCAGAGCAAATTTCCTGCCCAGAGGAAATACAAGGGGTCTTCCGAAAGTTCGTGGAAAGTAACATTATGAAAAAACCATGCCTGGCATTGAAAATGTTTGTACCAAAACAAATTTAACTTTTTTTTTTTAATTTAAAACTTATACTTATTGAATTTTTTTTGCGAGAGAGAGAAGCTCCTATTGGCTACTTCACCCTTCAGAATGGGCCATACCAAAGCCAGGAGCAGGAACACAGCCACCTGAGCTATCGCCACCTGTCGCCTCCCAGGGTCTGTGTTAGCAGGGAGCTGCCATGCAGGGTGGAGCTGGGCCTCAACTCCTGGTTCTCCAGTAGGGGATGCAGGCCTGCCAAGCAGCGACTTAACTTCTATGTTGAATGCCTGTCTCTGGCATTTGTCTTTTGATTCCCTAGCCCTCAAACTCTTCCGTCTTAATGTACATTCTCATGGAAATTGAGCTACCTCATTCTTCTCAACATTTACCTAATTATCTTTGTTCATAGTTTATTTAGCTATTTCATTTTTGTGTATTTGAGAAGTCAAAGAAGAGAGAGATACCTTCCAATTCTCCTGGTTCGCTCCTTAAATGCCAGCAACAGCCAGGCCGGGTCAAGCTGGGCCAAGACCAGGAGCCAAGTATTTGGGATGTTAGCTGCTGCCTCCTAGGTTGTGCACGTGCAGGAAGCTGGGATCGGAGGCTGAGATGGGACTTGATCCCAGGTACTTGATGCGAAATGTGGGTGTCCCAAGTAGTGGCTGAACCATTGGCACCACAAAACCCACATCCCTAATAATCTTTTACACTGTTAGTTTGTTTTGCTTTCCTGTTGATGAACTTTTAGGTTATTTCTGATTGTTTTTGTGTTATGACTGTTCTCATCATGAGCTTGTTTTTTTCTCTTTTCTATATATATGGAAATATATATATAATATATAAAATATATGGACATATACTATATGTAATGTATGTAATATATATTTCCACATATATGGAAATATTAGCTTTTCTTTTAATTTTTTAATTTTATCGTACAATTCTGTATAGTCTGGGATTCTTCTCCTCCCAGCTCCTACCCCCCAACTGATTTTTCCCATATTGTCCCAACAGTACATTTCTTTATAAGGAGTTACAATTCCATCAGCCTGCTATTTAAGTGTGTCCCGACATTACTGGTACAGACAGTGTCAGACAGCCCATCATCCCATTGTCTAGATATGTCCAACACTTTCATTCCATTTTTTGTTTGGAAGTAAGGATGCATGTTGCACTGTGTCCCCACATCTGGATATGGTAGTCTCCATTACTCTATCATTATACATTCCAATTTGCATGATGGTTTCCTTATATTAGAGAGAACATATGGTATTTGTCTTTTTGGGATTGACTTATTTCAGTGAGCATAATGGTCTCTAGTTGAGACCATCTAGTTGCAAATGGTATATTTTCATTCTTTTTATTGACTGAGTAATATTCCATGGAGTAGATGTACCACAGTTTCTTTAACCACTCTTTGGATGGGCGTCTGGGTTGTTTCCATGTCTCTGCTATTGTAGATTGTGCTGCTGTAAATATAGGATTACAGATCCCCTTATCATATTAGTTTTATTTCTTTGAAAAGAGAGGAGAGAGAGAGATCTTTAATTGGCTAGTTCGCTTTTCCAAATGCCAGCAATAGCCAAATGGAAGCCAGGGGCCTGAATTCCTTCCTGGTCTCCCAGGACTCCCATATGGGTGGTAGGGGTCCAGGCATTTGAGCTATCACCTCTTGCCTTCTAGGATTTGTATGAACAGGAAGCTGGAATTGGAACTGCAGCTGGGACTTGAACCTGGCTCTCCAATATGGAATGTGGATATCCCAAGCAGCGTTGTAATCCCCTTGTCAAATGCCCACTGCTGTCCCTTTATCTCGGGACAGGTATGAGGATCCCTGTGACGGAGGGATTCCTTGAGGCTGAGATGGCAGATAACTGACTTTCAAGGTAGACTTGGCTGTATCAGCTTTTGCCCTCTTGGCAGCGTCTTCATTCCAGGACTTTGGGTCCTTATCTCTGCCTCAGTATTCTCGACCCACTGAGCTCTTAGGTGCTGTAACCTAGAGTGCACAGGGATAAAGGATGATGTGACTTTGGAGTCACAAAAGCAGCTGATGGGGAGAGAAGTTGTGAAGGAATCTTTTTTGTTTTTTAATAGTCATAGGCTTGAGTTCAATATGTCACTGTTCACTTGTTAGGCTTAAAAAACTCTGAAGCTTTTGGATAAACAACAATGAAAAAATGGAAATCTGAACAGTGTCTTGACATTCTGACAGAGTGTTGTGATGCCTTTGCTGGCAAAGCAGTTTGTCTCCCTGTATGATGAAGATACCTGGTCCTCTCCAGTGACAGATCCAAAGCCGTTAAGTTGGACGATGCCGCAAGCAACTTTGGGGCCCAAGGCCTGGTAGAGAATTAAGACAAATTGGCCTTGTGCATGAGCAATGACGAATCAGATTCCACTCAGAAAGTTGCAAGCCAGCATTATTTGGCCAAGGATAAGTCAAAACTCAAGCACTTAGATGGAAAAAAACTGAAAAAGGGCAGGGGAAGGAAGACAGAGCTTGGCCTAGTGGTGCGTCTCCAGCCCGGCACAGACTGTGTTGACAGTGAACACTGTCAGATCCATCCATTCTTCTTGCCTGGTTCCCTAAGGGAAGGTGTCTTTAGAGTGGTTGTCTGAAGGGGAGGTGTGGTCTGGAGGTGATGGAGGGAAGACCCTCTCTCTGTACAAGAGAATTCAGCCTCACTCTTGCAACAGAGAAAGAGAATGAGTACTAACTATTGGGATTGCCCTGGCTAACTCATCAAAGTGCTATTCATCCACTGTGGCTATGAAATGGCTTTCCCTTTGTCAGATTCAGCCCCTCTCATTCTGTGGACAACTTGAGTTGCGTGTGATTCTAGCATGTACGTTTTTTTTTTTTTTTAAAGATTTATTTTATTTTTATTACGAAGTCAGATATACTGAGAGGAGGAGAGACAGAGAGGAAGTGGAGCCGCCGGGACCAGAACCAGCGGCCATATGGGATCAAGGCGAGGACCTTAGCCACCAGGCCACACCGTTGAGCCCCTAGCATGTACGTTCTTGATATTCTCAGGAGTGTGATTCCAGGACCAGCCCCCCTCACTGCTGTTCTCCCTCTTGCCCCCTTTGGATACCAGAATCTGTAAATGCTCAAGTCCCTTATATAAAATGGTATAAAATTACATCTAACCTAAGCACATTCTCTCCTCCTATGCATATATTTTAGATGGCTTATTCTGTTTAGTACAGTGCCCACATTTACCCATCACTTCCTTTGTATAGATACAGTGAAGTGCTTGGCATGGTACAAATTCATGTTTTGCATTTTGGAACTTTCTGGATTTTTTTTTTCTTGTACATTTACCATCTGCAGTTGGTTGAATGTGCTGCTGCTGAGCCTGTGGATGTGGAACCCATCAGTAAGGTGGGCTGACTGCTCCTAGCTTTATCTGGTGTCCACCTGCCAAAATGGTTATCCTTTCTAGCACCTGGTGCTCTTGTATGCCTGTGGTGGGATTTTAGGTCAGCTTCTTGGGCTCTAGCATGGCCAAGATTGTCCAGGATAATTTTGATCAAAAATTCAAAAAAATCAAAAAATTCCAAGATAAATTTGCCTTCCTTTGGTTTGGATTAGGCATACATTGCAGTTTCCCCATACTGTGCAGGATTAAATTTTCACATCAGTCACTGCTGCTCCCCTCCTGTTTTGCAGGTTAGACAAGTTGCTGCATGGCCAGTGATGCCTCAGCTTAGTGCATTTAAAGTGCTGAGAAATGTGTATGAGGGCACGTAAAAAAGTTCATGGAGAAATTGAACAGGCATGGTGGGCAGATAGCTGAGGACCCCCAGCAGCACCCATGCATGCTCACACCCAGACTGTGCCCTCTTCTATGTGTGCTGGCCTGAATCACCCAACGTGGACACAGGCTCAGCATACCCATTCTCCACCACGCATCATGCATGAGGCACTGTGACACCTGCCTGGAAATGACCACATGTGCGCTCCAACTCAACAGGGAGACGTTGTGACACTAGAGATTCCCCCAAAAAGGGCCATGGCAGTCCCTCCCCAGTACTGCCTCCCTTGAATGTTTAATCGGGCACCACTCCCTAGCCTGTGAAAGGATCACCCTAGCTTTGATGGGGTGTGTAGCTTCACCTTCCCGAAGAAAAAAGAGGTTGCCTGCACTGTGCATCTCCCTTTCAAGAAATTTTACTTTGCCTAACAAGCATTTCCCCTTGGATTGTGTGTGTGTGTGTGTGTGTGTAGGTGTAGCCAAGAATTTGGAGCAAACCCAGCCAAGAGCCTTGTGCCCGCAACATAATGAAAAGATAACGACGAACATTTCCATGGACATTCTGAAGACCTCTTTTATATTGAATTACAAACCTGCCTCCCACTTAGTCTATGCTTTGTATTCTGAAGATCTTTGACAAATTGGACTTAGAAAAGGAAGTACAACTGTAGGCGAAGAAAAAAGACAGCTGCAGACCCAACCCTGCAGAGTAAATATCAGGGCTGTGTTTGGTTCTCTGGGCTAAGTCCCGTAGTCCTTGTGTTTTGAGCACTGTTGCTCATTAGGCAAGTAAAAACCTTGTCATTACTGGTAGAATCCAAGGGAAATAAAATGGGGGCTGGTGGGCTAAACTGCATAGAGCATATGCAATTAAAATGGAGTGAGCTGGAAGCCAGTTCCACAGCTAATTGAAATGGGAATCATGTTGCCTTATGTCATGTTATAAAACCGTCCACATGCTGATAAGCCTGTTTGACCACACACTGCCCGGCAGCCTTTAGAGAGGAAAAGAAAAGCATGGATTTTTATCCTGCCTCTCTCTTTCCTGCTCTACAGGATGCAAATCATAGCTGCCATGGAAACTGTACTTTGGAATTTCTGGAGCCCTTAATTTTAACTTAACATATAAAACCACTTTTGTGCCGATTTTATAATTATTCGTGATGGATGAGAAAGTGACTAAATGTCTTTTGAGAGCGGAGCGAGACATAAGAACACGTTTTTTCCCCCTTTCCGTTTTCATAAAGATGCATGCATCTGGAGGGCCGTATTTACCTGTGAGTAACCCTTCCATCTCCTGCAGATTCTGACACCATAGCTGAGTTACGGGAGCTCCAGCCCTCGGTGAAAGACTTCGAGGTCCGAAGCCTTGTAGGCTGTGGGCACTTCGCTGAAGTGCAGGTGGTAAGAGAGAGAGCAACCGGCGACATCTACGCCATGAAAGTCATGAAGAAGAAGGCCCTGTTGGCTCAGGAACAGGTAGGAACTTTTTCACATCACACTCTTCCCTTGGCTGTTCCAGAATGTTCGTGGCAGAGACAACAGTCTGCTGAGTTGGCATCTAGGAGCTAGCAAGTTCGCCTCTGTGACTGGCTATTGTGACATGAAAGGTCTCTTGTGGTGTCAGCTTTACTTTCTGAATCCACATTGGCTAATTTTGAAAGCTCACCAAATTCCCCTTTATTATTATTATTAATTAAAAATCATGTTTCTGTGGTTGTATTTTATTTCAAAACCATATTGGCCTTTTTTCTAATGAATTGGAGATCTCTTTCATGGCCACCAGCTGGGGACTCAGGGACGTGAGCATTGTGGGGTGAATCAGTCAGCATTGGCTTCTGTCCACTTTCCAAACATTGACGTCATGGGCCTGTGTATTTGATTTTAAAGCAGGCCACCAAAGGAGGTAGAGAAAATAGCTTTATTACATGGTGAGCAAGTTGGTTGTTGGCGAACAGGCATAGAAGCCATCTCTTCAGCTGTGGTGCTTTTCTCTGTATGAGACATGGTCGTGTCCCCAGGTGCATTGATTGGTTTGCAGTGTTTGAGAGAGACATCTGTCAGCATTGGAGCTCAAATTGTTCCTTAGTGACAGATGTCCTCACGTGCATCATGGGTCGGATAACGTGCCTGGCCCTGCAGGGAGTCTGCAAATGAAATTGAACTTCCATGGCTGTTACCGTCAGGGCTCCGAGACAACCCTGGAAGTGGAGGGAAAAAAATGCAAACATACGAAGCGGATGCTCACCATCTAAGCATTGCAGAGGGGGAAAGGAATTAGCAAATTCATTAGCAGCCCTGTGAGGGAGGTGTTGTGGGTGATCCCCACCCAGGACAGTGAGGAAGAGTTCTTGCTGAGGAGAGGTGAATGTTGGGTTCTGGACGGGTAGACGTGAGGGGAAAGAACAGGTGCAAACTTGACTGTGTGTGATACTCTGGAGGTCTGAGAATTTTGATACTGTGTGTGTTCCTGTGTGTATGTGGTACTAGAATGTGGGGTGTGTGTGTATAGGTGTGTAGTAGTAGAACACTGTGTGTGTGTTTGATACTAGAATGCTGTGTTTGTGGAACTAGAATATGTGGGTGTGTTTGTTACTCAGAAGCTGTGTGTGTTTCTAGTAGTATGCTGTGTGTGTGATACTAGAAAGTGGTATGTGTGGTACTGGAAACCATGTAAGGGTGTATGTGTAGTACTTAGCACATGTGTGTACGTTTGTGTTGTACTAGGACACTGTTTGTATATATTTTGTTGTCTGGTGTATGTGTGTTGCGGCTTAGAACAGACAGACTGAGAAATGGGGCAAAATGAAGACATGTGCGAAGTGAGGGATATGTAAGCCAGCTTATCATTGTAAGGTTCACTGACCACCAGGGAAATAAAAAACCTCGGCCGACTATTGACAAGGGGCCTTTATTTGGGATAAGTCCATTCTTGGACCTTTTCTCAGTGCCACGGAGAGGCAGAGAGAAAGCAGGGAGCCACAGGGTCGAAAAGGCGTGGGTGAAAAAGGTGCCCAGAGAAGCGAGCAGGCGGTTCTTAAACACCCCTCCTGACGTGGGGGCCAGGAGTGCCGCTCAGGTGAAGTACCGGATCTATACCGCTTCTTCCTCATCTGGTTGGAGGTCCCAGTGATGTGTCAAGTCTAATGCAAACTCCGCCCACCTCCGTAGCTGCCATAACCATCAATCATTACTTAGAAAATTCTGGAGAGCAGCTTCATGGGAAGGAAAAGTTTGGTTTTGGCTTCCAGTTCAGAGGTTCAAGACTGGGTGACCCTGTTAGTCTTACAATTCAAGACTGGGTGGCCCTGCTAGCCTTGCATGGGGTGGAGGGAAAGTCACAGAGTGAGCTGGGATGGACAGGGACGCAGGGAACACATTCCTTCCAATGCCATCATGACTCAACAGCAACCTAGTCCAACCCACTGGCTTTCCCAAGACCCCACCTTGGCCCTCTGTGAGTGGTCCGCCCCCAACATAACCCTCTAACCATATTGGCACTGACCCATTAGCGGTTAACATTAGGCTGTGGCATTCAAACATCTGTAGCAGCGTGGGGAGCCGAGACCTGTTCAATCTATAATGGGTGACTGGGGGGAAATCTCAAAGATTTTTTTTTAAACTGTGGTCAAATGTATGTGCATGTAACTAACACGATAACCATTTCCACATGTACAATTCAGTGTCTTAAGAGCATTTACAGTGTGGTGCACAACCGTGGCTGATGTCCATGTTGAGAACTTACTCGTTGTCCCAGACAGAAACTCTGTACCCCTGGCCTAGAGGTGGTGGGAGGCGGGGGGGGGGGGGGCCTTGTTTCTGCCAAGGGCCGTTTGGATACTTCGAATTTCATTTGCAAGCCGAATGAAACTGTCAGCTTCAACACCAGCCTTCGTAAGGTGTGCTGGATTTCAAGTCCGACCTGTGGTCATCTTGGCAGAGCCAGACCAAATGATTTCATGGGCCTCATACCTCCCACCCCAGGCCAGTCAAATGGGGAGAGTGGGGGCAAATCCTACAGACACAGGCGCTCATGGGATTCATGCATCCCTGTATTCGCTGAGAGAATGAGTTTAACTGAGTCATGGTAAAGATTTGAAATTCCTAGGGTGTGTGAGGACAGAGAAGCCAGCACAGGGAGCCAGTGAAAGGAAAGGCCAGACAGGAAGTCGGGGGAGGTGGTGTCCTGCTGACAAGGCCTGTGGTCAGCCAGGCGAGGCTGCACGCCTGCCCGGAGTTCTGTGACAACCGGGAGAAGTCCCCAGAGACCGCCAACTGTGACGGAGGCTCCAGAAGTCAGACAGTCAGTGGAAAGCAAGCAAGAGTGGAGACTGTTCTGTGCAGCCAAGCTCCAATGAGCACCTTTTGTGAGCTGGGCTAGGGAAGGACATCAGCACTTCTGGGTGGAAAATTGCCGGACTGTGTCTGCGTTCCTGGGATGCATTAGCTCCGTCCCTGGGAGTGGGTGAGGTGATTTTTAACAGTATGGTAGTCAGACTGTTTAAAGATATTTAAAACCTTAATACTAAACCAGAGCCTCCAAACCTATGGTTTTATTAGTGTTAGAACAAATCAGAAGAAAGTATGTTTGATTTTTTTTTAATTTGAAATAATCCCAAATTTCTAACAGTTTTAACTTGGGGTTCCTGAGAGAAATACAGCCAGAGACTGTGGTTCATGCAAAGTGGAATTAAAAAATGAATGTGTTTTGGTGTGAAAAATTGAAATTCATAGGCGTAATGGGTGTGTGTTTATTAAACAGTGACCTAGGATTGGGCATTTGGCACAGTGGTCAGGGTGCTACGTGAGGTTTATGTATCCCTTGTTGGAGTACTTAGGGTTCCAGTTCTGGCTCTGCTTCTAATTCCAGTGCACCTTGGGAAGCAGCAGGTAATAACTCAGGAGTTTGGGTCTCTCCACCCACATGGGAGAGCCAATTCCATCCTGGGCTCCTGGCTTCAGCCTTGGCCCTGTCCCAGCTGTTGTAGGTATTTGGGGAGTGAGCCAATAAATGTAAAATCTTTTTCCTTTTTTTTTTCCTCTTTGCCTTTCGAATAAAATGAAGAAAAAAAATCATACATGATCCAGTTCAGGATGACATATCACATTCAGTGTTTTTGTCTCTTGATTTTCTTTATTTGGAAATGATTCCTTAATTTTTCCCGACACTCATATGATAACTTGGTGATTCTGAAAATTACAGGCCACTTGATTTGTAAAACTTAAGATTTGTCCGATGTTGCTCATGTTTCTACAAGGTGCCCTGTTCTTTTTGTGCAAAATGATGCTTAGAGACCAAGATCTTGGCACTGAGTGTTCTCACCGCTAATGGGGTATCACTGCTTGTGGACAGCAGTAAGAAGTACATACAGATGTGTATATAATTCATACACAAACATTCACACAATCATATGTACATACCCGCACATCTTAATTCATTTCTGTGTCTCTCTGAAGAAACATGCCTTCACACTAATACCTCCAATTCTCAACTTCTTAGGCTCTTTTTACTTACGCTCTTTCCATGTTTGTAATTCCTTTCTCTGGCATTCTCTCCTTAACTGTGTTTGTTCTGTATGTTAATATGCATCCAAACTCCCATCCTCTCCTTGGTGGGCTCACATCTCCTGCTCTAGGCCGCCCCTGCACACCTGGCTGCCCTCTACCTGCTCTGCTTGGGCCTGGCACCCTGTTCTGGGCACCATGGTTCTCTCTGGCATCAATGCTCACTTTGTTCCGCTCTGCCTAATGGCTTAGGACTGAGTATGCAGGAAAGTAAACAGGAAGAGAAGTCTATTCAGTTTTTTTTTTTTTTTTTTTAAGTGAATTAGCTCTAAAGAAAGATGTCAAGTGATTGGAGAGGTAATACCACAGATCTGGCCAAAAAATTGTAAGCAAAGTAAGCACACAACTAAGAGAAATGCTAAGTGATGACTTTTTGTTGTTTTTTTAGAAGTATTTATGTATTTTTATCTGATACTTAGAAGGGCAGAATGACAGGGAGTAATAGAGGAATCACTCCCCAAATGTCCACAATAGTCAGGGTTTGTTTAAGCTCCAACTAACTCCAATTTAAATGCTTAGGACATCCTCTGTGCCTCCCAGGATGCGTTAGCAGGCAGCTGGATCTGATGAGCAGTAGCTGGGATGCAGACAGGTGCCTTGTAGGTGATGCAGGCATCCTCTGCAGTGGCTTAACTTGCTGCACCATGTTGCCTGCCCCTGTGGGTTTTTTGTTTTTTGTTTTTTTTAATCAGAAACAGCAGTTTCTAAAGAGAAAAGGATTGTTCCCATACCACCCTCAGCCACCCCCTTTAATTCTTTATAATTGACTAAAATGTTTTCTTTTTTCCCCCAGGTTTCGTTTTTTGAGGAAGAACGAAACATACTATCTTGGAGCACAAGCCCCTGGATCCCCCAATTACAGTATGCCTTCCAGGACAAAAACAACCTGTACTTGGTAAGTCTGTGTATGCCCACCTCTTTAGCGTTCTTGTGGTCAGAAGCTGCAGGCTCGAATGCGGTTCTTGTTCCTATGGTTCAGGTAGCCGCTCGTTCTTGCGGTCGCTTCCCGGGCTTACAGCTATCTATCTTCCTGTCCTTCCCATATTAAAGATGAAGAGCAAACCCCTTTGGAAATAGCCTTATTATTGTTGGATACTGGAGCTGTGGCTCAGAAGGCAATCGTGAGAAATCATTGGTTTGGGAATAGTTTGCTGTTACCTTTAACGGAATCTTGCCTTAATTTTTTGCATTAACATAGTTATGTGTGATTGATACAAGAAAATGCAGAATTTCTTTGAAACACATGGAAGCTGAGAAACTTACCTTCTCAGTGCAGAGTAGAATAGCAATGACCCCGGGCCCGGCGGCGTGGCCTAGCGGCTAAAGTCCTCACCTTGAAAGCCCCGGTATCCCATATGGGCACCGGTTCTAATCCCGGCAGCTCCACTTCCCATCCAGCTCCCTGCTTGTGGCCTGGGAAAGCAGTGGAGGACGACCCAATGCATTGGGACACTGCACCCGCATGGGAGACCCGGAAGAGGTTCCTGGTTCCCGGCTTCAGATTGGCGCGCACCGGCCCGTTGTGGCTCACTTGGGGAGTGAATCATCGGACGGAGGGTCTTCCTCTCTGTCTCTCCTCCTCTCTGTATATCTGACTTTGTAGTAAAAATAAATAAATCTTTAAAAAAAAATAGCAATGACCCAAGGTTGGGAAGAGTAGGGGCACATGAGAGAAAAGGAGGGACTGGCTAATGGTTGGACAGGAGGCCCGGGTTCCTGTGGTCCGCCACACAGCAGGCTTAGCGGTTTAGTTCAGGTAATGGTTATTGTATTTTTCAGAATACAGTACTTCCAGCTACAAGAGGGTTTTGAATGTTCCCAACACAAAGACACGATAAATACTTGAGATATGGATCTGCTAATTATCCTGGTTTGGCTATTGCCCATTATGTACCTGTGATGTAATTGCACCATGTATGCAATGAATAAGTGGTGTCTATGTGCCAGTTAGGAAGGAGATGCAAGCATTGCAGGCGTGGACGAAGTAACAGGAAAGTCCTCTATCTTTTCTCCTAATCCTGCTCTCTAGGGGACCATGTGCTAATGGTTGTGTATGTTCTTTCTGAGCCTTAACTATGCCGCAAGGGAAAAATATTTCTATATACTCATGGATGTATAGTTTTTTTGTTTTTTTTAAAAAGCAGAATGGCTTGCTGCTGTCTCCCTGGCTATTCAGCTTACTTTTTGCCTTTTAACAATTTATCCCAGGCAACTGTCTCTGTCAGAACATACTGATCCCCTTCATTCTGCCCAATGATGACAGTTTTCCCTTGTGTGCATCCAGCATAACTTAATAGAATGCTAAAATTAATGTCAAGGCCCTGTTTAGCCTCTTGGGGGATTAGATTTGTAGATTTCAAAGCGTATGCTAGAAACAGTTTTCATTCCTGGGTTAGCCCTTAAAACAGGGGTGGGGAACCAGCCAAAGCCATTTGGATATTTCCAAAATTGTTTGTGGGCCATTACAAAATGATCAATTTGAAAAATGAGCTCACTAAACAGATTTGTTGGGATCTTGAGTTCTGCCTGTGGTTTCCTTGGAAGGACCAGACCAAGTGCTTCTGTAGGCCTTGTAACAGCCCATGGGCCAGACATTCCCCCAACCAGGCCTTAAAACAAGACTGTTCTGTTACTTTGAAAAATGGAGATGGTCATGTGAGAGAAAAGGGTGGGGGAGAGGTGGAGTCCCATCTGGTTTGAATTTTCACTGGGTGTTTTTGAGGGACTTCAGCCGTTATTCCTGGCCTAGAATAAGCAGTTTATTAGTCTGGGTTTCCTATTAGTTGCGACTCCTCCCTGGCCCCCCTCACCTGCTGAGTGAGGACGTTGTCACACACAGGCGTACCGGAAGGCTCTCCGTGTATTCAGCACATGCTGCTTTGGTTCTGGACCTAGCCTCTTGGCTTCTGGCCTGAAACATCCTTTGCAGTGTATTGTCTTGGAAACCTTCCTTCTTCAAGACCTGGGGCGTTGGAGCCCCCAGTGCCACAGATGATGTTTTATTTTTTTTCTCTAAACTTAATATTTTATTGATCTTTTGAGATATGGTATTTTCAATTTGCAGTATAATCCAAGGCTTCATGGCTCTGTTTAATAAAGAGTGCAACAGAGAAGAAGCAAAAAGGCTCAAGTCTAGTAGGAAAACAAGGAAGGGCTATGAAACAGTGACCAAAAGAAAAGACATTCAGCTTCCCTCATATAAAAGCAAATTTAAAACAGCCACAGGCACATTCAGACTGAAACAGTGCATCATTTCTGTTGATTTTTCTGACACAAGCAAAGATGCCCGAGATGTGTTTCCGGGGTTGTTGATGTTCTAGTGTGTTTGAGGCCCATGCAGTGTTTGCCATGCCCTCTGTGGCTTGCAGAGCCCCCACTCCCCGCCCTGATTTGCTTGTGTGGTCACACAGCCCATAATGAGGTTTGGAGCAGTGGCGGCTGCATCACCAGCAGTGGTCCTATGAAATTATGACAGAGCTGAAAAACCCTGGTAGCCTAGGATTCTTCTTGTGCAGGTACACAGACCCTCCTCGTTGTGTTAACATCGTCTCCAACATTTGCGACCATGATGGACTGTGTGAGTCAGCAGTCCAGGAGCAGTATTCAAGGTTCATGCAGGTGCATGCGATGCTCACACAACACAGTGACCTGTGACTGTGGTAGCCAGTGGGGCTGGTCATCAGCCTTCGGGAAGGAAGTTCTCCTGAAACAGCAGGGTGTTTGGGTTGAGATCCTCATCCATTGTCTTTATTGTTCTTTGGATTTTTTTTTTTTTTTATCAGAGCTCTGCAAGAGAGTGAGAACATCAGTTTCTGAGGGTAAACCTCACCTTCCTTGATTTTTAAAAAATTTTAATTTTTTTTTTGAAAGGAAAAATTACAAAGAGAGAAGGAAAACCAAAATCTTCCATCTACTGATTGACTGGAGACAGGAGCTTCTCCCGGGTGTCCTACATGGGTGTAGGCTCCCGAAGACTTGGACCATCTTCTGCTGCTTTCCCAGATGCAATAGCAGGAAGCTGGATCAGAAATGGAGCAGTTGGGACTTGAACTGATACCTACATGGGTAGCTCGTGTTTCAGGTGGAGGCTTAACACACGGTGCCACAATGCCAGTCCCCAATAAATTTCATTTTCTTTTTTTTTTTTTTAAAGATTTTTATTATTATTGGAAAGCCGGATATACAGAGAGGAGGAGAGACAGAGAGGAAGATCTTCCGTCCGATGTTTCACTCCCCAAGTGAGCCGCAACGGGCCGATGCGCGCCGATCCGAAGCCGGGAACCTGGAACCTCTTCCGGGTCTCCCACGCGAGTGCAGGGTCCCAAAGCTTTGGGCCATCCTCGACTGCCCTCCCAGGCCACAAGCAGGGAGCTGGATGGGAAACGGAGCTGCCAGGATTAGAACCGGCGCCCATATGGGATCCCGGGGCTTTCAAGGCGAGGACTTGAGCTGCTAGGCCACGCCGCTGGGCCCCATAAATTTCATTCTTTTTCTTTTTTTTTTTTTTTTAAAGATTTATTCATTTTATTACAGCCAGATATACACAGAGGAGGAGAGACAGAGAGGAAGATCTTCCATCCCATGATTCACTCCCCAAGTGAGCCGCAACAGGCCGGTGCGCGCCAATCCAAAGCCAGGAACCTGGAACCTCTTCTGGGTCTCCCATGCGGGTGCAGTGTCCCAATGCATTGGGCCGTCCTCAACTGCTTTCCCAGGCCACAAGCAGGGAGCTGGATGGGAAGTGGAGCTGCCGGGATTAGAACCGGTGCCCATATGGGATCCTGGGGCTTTCAAGGCGAGGACTTTAGCTGCTAGGCCACGCTGCCGGGCCCCATAAATTTCATTTTCAAGGCAACACAGATCACAGGAAGCCCTGGAGTTGGGAAGGGCTCTAATTTTTGTTTCAGAAATTTAGAGAGTCTATAGTTTTCCTGGTGTGCCTTATAGTGTTTCATCAACTCACTTTTTCTTACCCTCTGGGTAGAAAAACTCAACTCTTAAATTTTTTTTTTAAATTTATTTGAGAAGCAGAAAAGTCTCCCATCCATTGGGAGACTTTTATCTACAGCAGCTAGGACTAGGCCAGGGCTGAAGATGGGGACTGGGAACTCAGTCTAGGTCTCCCACATGCATGGGCAGTCGTCAGTCATTTGCACCACCGCTGCTGTCTTGTAGGGTCTACATTAGCAGGAAGCTAGATTCAGAAAGTGGAGCCAGGAATTGAAGCCAGGCACCCTGATGCAGGGCGCAGGTGTCCTAAGTGGTTTATTAACTGCTAGGCTAAATGCCTACCCAAGAGTTCATCTTATTAAAAAATAAGATTTCTTTATTGTTATTTGAAAGACACATTTTACAGAGAGAGAGAAGGAAAGACAAATAAAGAGAGGTCTTCCGTCTGCTGACTCACTCCCCAAATGGCTGCAATGGCTGGAGCTGAGCCAATCCAGTGCCAGGAGGCAGGAGCTTCTTCCGAGTCTCCCACATGGGTGTAGGGGCCCAAGGACCTGGGCCATTCTCTGCTGCATTTCCAGGCACATTAGCAGGGAGCTGGACCTGAAGTGGACCAGCCAGGAGTTGAACCGGTGCTCATATGGTATGCCAGTGCCTCAGGAGGAGGATTAGCCTGCCACTGTGCTGGTCCCCATTGCTGTACTGTTAAGTGCTGAAAATTCCTTTTCATCAATTAACCACCTAACAGATTGCAAAATCTTTGAAGTCTGGAGAGACTTCTGTATGGTGATAAGCTCCTCGGGCAATTGCACATTAATTTGTGATGCTTACAAAATATAATGGAAGATATATTTTAAATCAATGATAAAAAAAAATCAGGACTCCTCCCCCTGCACCCCATCTCTGTCTACTGGCAGTGCCTTCGCTCTGGCCCTGTGTCTGCTCTGGGAGTTAAGCCCCGTGTCTCGCTTGCACCACTGCGGTATGGTACCCTGTTTGAGCTCTTCCTGCCACCTGAGGTGCCCTCCCTGCAGGCCTTCTTCCACCAGGGCATCCCTCCAAGGCTCCCCCCACCGCCTCCCTCCTGTCTGCTGGCTGCAGCCCAGCCCAGATCTTGCGTGGGGCTTCCAAGGGCCCTGTGGCTTCTGTCTTCAGCCTGGGGCTTTGTCTCTCACTCCCCTTTCCTTTTTTTGTTTTCTGACCTTGCCACTCGCTTTTCTCTGTGCTGTTCCTTCACTCCCTGATTGGCTTAGCCAACTCTTCCCCTTTTGTGGCTGGGGTCACATGTTGTTTCTTCCAGAACTTTCTCTTTGGGCCCTGTGCCGCTAGGGTGAAGCTCTTCTGCTGTATGCTCATAGCACCCTATATTCCTCTTCAAGAGCAAGTGTTGGTCCTATCCACTAGGCTACTTCCTCCATGAGCTGAGCGATTATTTCTCTCTTGCTGCTGGTAGCGCTTTGCCAGCGAAACAGCTTGATGAATGCACGATTAATTTCATAATTTGATTTACATACCCTTTTACTTATATAAACAGTGAGCACTTTGTTCTTGCATATATAATTCAAGATAGACTTAGTGGGATTTTTTTTTCAAAATTTGGAGTGCAGTGCAAGGCAATAAAACTTGGATCCTGTTGGATTTCTGATAGTTCAAAAGTTCCCCTTTGCTATGACACGCCAATGAATGGGGCTCGCCGTTTCTTGGTATATATAGACAACCATAGCCAATGGCCCTGTCACATCTAGTCCTGTATAACAAGGCTGGGCCTGGCTCCTGGCAGGTGGCCCATGGAAATGGTGCCTCATAGACGCGATTCATGAAGAAATCTGTTCAGTTCTATGCAACAGATGCCTGCTTC
This sequence comes from Ochotona princeps, assembly GCF_030435755.1. Taxonomy (NCBI): domain Eukaryota; kingdom Metazoa; phylum Chordata; class Mammalia; order Lagomorpha; family Ochotonidae; genus Ochotona; species Ochotona princeps. The sequence goes on along the minus strand of NC_080860.1, from coordinate 10,455,058 downwards.
GGTGCCCTTCCACGAAGGAGTGAGCCTCGCACAGAAAGCACCGTGTTGCAACTCGCCACATGTGGATCTGCTGCCGCTGGGGCTTTTGAGCGATTCTCCGTGTCGGTGTTGGCTGCGCTCATGACCTCTTGAGGCCGCCTTGGCTTTCAGCCTGTAACCTACCTCTCTCCCCTGCTGTCAGCTCTCCTCTGTTGATTTCACAGTTCTTCCCCAGTGTGTGTGTGTGTGTGTGTGTGTGTGTGTGTGTGTGTGTGTGTGTGTGTGATAATCCACAGACCCAGGTTCTTCTATCTGTGGCACTCCCATTCTTTAGGGTTTTGGTGATCTCTATGACATGGTTGAGCCAGCCTACATCTTTGTTCTTGCTGGCTAACAGGAGAAAAGCACAGAAATGCAGAATCAACAAATTCCATTGGACACATCACTTCCTTTCACATTTTGTTGGTCAGAGCTTAGTCACATCACTGCATGTCTGGTGTGCCATTGAGCTGTATAGCCTAGATTCAGCTAAAGAAAAGGATGGATTTGGAGTTAGGGGACCATAGCTTTTTTTTTTTTTTTTTTTTTTTTTTTTTGTAATATGCATTTTCCGTGAATTTATTGAAGACTCCTTCATACTGGTGCATCCCCAGCCGCTGTTGCTAATAGAACCCTGGTTCTGACGTTCCATTTTTCTGTTTGGGATTTGTTCTGTCTGTTTCCCGTCCCATTGTCAGCCCAGCTGATCGTGTTTTTCAGGCTTCTTTCTGAACTCTCCTGGCTGTGTTCATGTGCTACGTCTCCCACAGCCAGTGTTTGGCAGCCAGATGCCCACCCTAACAGGGATGGGTCCCTGCACTGTCACTTCTACTCTCATCGCATGCCTTGTTTGGTGTTTCCGGAGTCATTGTCCTTTGTGGCTGCCATTTTCCCATCAGCAAAAAGGAGGCATTGATACCCCCTTTCAGTCAGCCTGATGGAGTTGCTGGGTATGTTGCTGCCTCAGGGAGTTCTCTGTGCCCCCTGGAATTGCCTGGTGTGTATGCTGGTGTATGGAGGTATACTATAAAGTTAGCGCATTTGGATTTTTGTCATTTTAGGAACCACAATTTAATTCCTTTGTTCTAGTTTGTCTTGTCCCATTCTCAGAGTTTCTTTTTTCTTTTTTTTTTTTAAAGATTTATTCACTTTATTACAAAGTCAGATATACAGAGAGGAGGAGAGACAGAGAGGAAGATCTTCCGTCCGATGATTCACTCCCCAAGTGAGCTGCAACGGCCGGTGCACGCCAATCCGATGCCGGGAACCAGGAACCTCTTCCGGGTCTCCCACGTGGGTGCAGGGTCCCAAAGGTTTGGGCCATCCTCGACTGCTTCGCCAGGCCACAAGCAGGGAGCTGGATGGGAAGTGGAGCTGCCGGGATTAGAACCGGCGCCCATATGGGATCCCGGGGCTTTCAAGGCGAGGACTTTAGCTGCTAGGCCATGCCGCCGGACCCCCATTCTCAGAGTTTCTGATCCAGGGGGTTAGGGTATGACCGAAGAATCTTTCTTTCTTTCATTTGAGAAGAAGAGAGACACTAGAGAGAGGCCTCCCACTGCTAATTCACTCCCCAAATGTCTGCCTGGGCCGGGACTGGAGCCAGGTGTTTGGGAACCCTGTCAGTGGCTGTCCTGTGGGTGTCATCCATCTAAGCACTGGAGCCGTCACCTGCTCTCTGCCAGGTGTGCCTTAGCAGAAAGCTAAGATTAGGACCTTGATCCAGGACTTGAACCCAGGTACTCCTATGTAAGATACAGGCGTCCCAATTTGGCTTTTATTTTTTTATTTTTTTATTTTATTGGAAAGGCAGATATACAGAGAGAAGCAGATACAGGGAGAAAGATCTACCATCCACTGGGTTACTCCCCAAGTGGCTGTAATGGCTGGAACTGAGCCAGTCTGAAGCCAGCAGCTTCCTCTGGGTCTCCCATGTGGGTGCAGGGTTCCAAGGCTTTGGCCCAGGTCATAAGCAGGGAGCTGGATGGGAAGTGGAGCAGCCAGAGTATGAACCGATGATCATATGGGATCCTGGCAGATGGAAGGTGAGGATTTAGCCACTAGGCTATTGCACTGGGCCCTAATTGGCCTTCTTAACTACTAAGCCAAACACCTGCTCTAAATTTTGTATTCTTTTCTTTACTATTTATTTGAAAGGCGGAGTGACAGAGTGATGGGAAAGGGGGTCTGGCAATGGGAGAGAGAGTTGGGGAGAGAGCGAGAGAGAGAGAGAGAGAAAGAGAGAGCTGTTTTGTTCTCTGGTTCACTTCTCAGATACCTGCTGCAGCCAGGGCCGGGCTGGGCTGAAGCCAGAAACTCTGTCTTCCACAGGAACAGCAAGAAGCCAAGTGCTTGGCCTGTCACCTGCTGCCTTCTAGGTGAATTAGCAGGGAGCTGGGTTGGAATCAAAGGCAGGCTGATCCCTGACACTGTGATGATGGGCTCGGGTGTCTGAAGGAGTTGCTTAACTGGCTGTGCCACAGTATCTGCTGCTGCACTTTTCTTTTTGAGGGTTTATTTATTTTACTTGAAGAGCAAAGTTACATATAGAGAGGGAGAGACAGAGACAGAAATCTTCTTGCCACTGGTCCATTCCCCAGATGGCCACAACAGCCAGAGCTAGGCTGGTCTGGAGCTGGGACCCAGCAGCTTCTTCTGGTCTCCCCCGTGGGCGCAAGGGTCCGAGTCCTTGGGCCATCCTGTGCTGTTTCAGGGAGCTGGATGGGCAGTGGAGCGGTTGAGACCAGAGCCGCAGTCCTATGGGATGCCGGTGTGATAGGATTGCCTTGCCACGCCACCGTGCTGGCCCTGCCTTTGCATTTCTAGCAAGTTCTTAGGTGGTGCTGTTAGGCCTGGTCTGGGGACCTCGCTTGTGAACCATTCCTCCGCAGCTGCCGTTCCTGGCGATTGCTGTTCCCTGTGGGCTGTTAGCAGTCATGCAGGTGTCTGAATTCCCTTTCCTCCTCTCAAGCCTAGAGTTGTACCTGTTCCCCTGCACTTGCTGGCCTTCCAGTGCTTGTCAGCTCATGTTTATTTCCTTGAACCTAACTGGAAGCTGTGTAAACAGCTCCTTTATTAGTTAATGTCCTCAATTACCTGGTTGGAGGATGCTGCTTCTTGTCTTGACTGTAGATGATTCAGTTCTCAATCAGGCTTTTTTTTTCCCCAGCAGATGAATGAGTCAGGCTGCATTCACGTTTTCTGAGATAAACAGCCTGTTGTCTTTCTCATGGTCACCTTGCCCTTCAGGAAGGATAGTCTAATTCTCTGCCGGGGGCCAGTCTGTTTAGAGGTGCCCTCCCCTCCCCTGAGCCAGAAGTGAGGAACACTGGGCAGATAACGATGCCAGCGATATCATTCCATCTCTCCACAGCGCTTCCAGTCATGCTGAATGCATGAACCTTTCAAGGAGACGTTTCTCAGAGGCAACTAGCACAGCATGCTGCTGCCAATGCCCTATGCAAACGGCAGTAGAGGATTTGTCTTCATCTGCAGTCTGTCAATGTAACAAAATACTGGTCCGGGATCATGTAGACAGAGGAGAGTTTACTTGGCTTATCATTCTGGAGGATGGGTAGTCCAAGAGGCTGGTGCTGGCCTCGGCACAGCTCGTGATGAGGGCCTTCCTGCTGCAGCAGCACATGGCAGAGGACATCGTGAGGCCGGGTGGGCTTCAGTTTCTTCCTCTTCGTGTGAATTCACTCTTGCCATCCCTGGGGCCCCACCCTCATGACCCCATCCAACTGATTATCTGCAAAGGTCCCAATTCCCAATACCATGGTCAGATCACTTTGGGCATTATGTCTCCAACACATGACTTTTAAGGAGACCCACTCCCACCATAGCAGGTCTAAAAGACTATCAACTATTCTCCATCCCCATGTGTGGGCATGTGTATTTGAGTGTGCATCTGGGTCAGAGTGCATACGTGTGAACACATGCCCACACACACACACACACGCTCTCTCTCTCTCTGTTCTTCATTTTATATGCAATAGAAAAGATAGAGTGTCATCCTACTACAAGGTGTTTCGATGCAAACACCAGTAGAGAGGCAGCCACACGCCTTGCAAAGGGAACACGTGTAAGATTTGCCCTTTAATTAGCATCTGCAGCTGCTGCCATCAGAAGGGGTGTCTCTGTTGGCCGGAATGTCTTTGCTTTAAAGAGCAAGTCCGTTATAGCTCCGAGCCAGGCTTGTCTGTCAGCTGCCATGCTTTCCTGCCATCAGTGGGGTTGCCATGCTGTGTGGGGCTGGTTCCCTGAAGGGCGCCTTGCCCCTGTCTCGTCTCTGCAGTCTTGTGGCTTCTGTGCCTTGGTAACTACCATCCCAGTGAGGATCTGCGGCTCTTCACCATGTGCAGGGATATTTCCAGCCCTTGCAAGGATATAGAATCTTCATTGCCGATGGACTGGTTATTTCCAGCCCTTTGTTGTCAGTTGATATATAGAAAAGCTACAGAGAGAAAAAGAGAGAAGCGAGAGCTGTTTTATTAAAGCTGAGCTTTTTTCAAGGGCACCTCTGCTGTACAAACCTTGAATTCAGCAGGAGTGGAGAGCCACACTGGTTGCATAGCCTCATTGGCTGTGAGTCTCCATGCTGCAGCAGCCGCACTGGCTGCATCAGAAGCACACCAGTGGTGACTTAAAATGCATGTTCCTGGACCCTAGTTAACAGAGCTGAACTCGCCAAGTCTGGGTGTCAGTCTCTGGAATCTGTAATTTTAACTTGCTCCCTAAGAAGGTGGCATAGGAAGGAGATATAGCCCACTGCTTTACACTGCATATTTGTTATTTACTTGTAAACGTTTGGTTTATTTGAGAGACAGTGAGTGAGAGAAAGACGCACACACACACGCACACACACACGACTCTCATCTGCTGGCTTACTTTCCAGCTGCGTGCAACACGCAAAGCTGGGCCAGGGCTGGAGCCAGGAGCTGAGGACTAAACCAAGGTCTCCCCTGTGGGTGGCAGAGACGCATCTACCTGAGTGATTATCTCGTGCCTCCCAGGGTCTGCATTCCCAGAAAGCAGGAGTCAGGAGCTGGAGCCAGGGACTGAATCCAGGCACTGATGTGGGAAATGGCTATCTTAACTACTAGACTGAATGCCCTCTCTATTATTATAATAACTTAAAATATTTTTTCCCATTCCACTGGAATGCTGATTCCACGAAGGCAGCAGGTTTCCTGTGTTTTATTTGCCGCAGTTTTGCTCAAATCTAGAACAGTACCTGACACTGAAGTCTTTATTTGAATGAGTGTGTCTTATCCTTTTTCAAACAGCCACTTCTTCCAGGAATCCTGATTGTATGGGCAGGCGTGGGAAAGCCTTGCTCACAGTCTCCTTGGATTAGCAGTCCCATTGTAAAGGAGCAGCACCTCACCAGCTCTCTGTGTCAAGGTCTGTTTTCGACAAGTTCGGTGGCAGCGAAGAACCCTCTGATATAGACCTCAATGGCTGGTGCTGAGTCAATCTGAAGCCAGGAGTCAGGGACTTTTTCCAGGTCTCCCACGTGGGTGCGGGGTCCTAAGGCTTTATGCCGTCCTCGACTGCTTTCCCAGGCCACAAGCAGGGAGGTGGATGGGAAGTAGAGCCACTAAAACTGGCGCCCATATGGGATCCTGGCATGTGTTAGACGAGGACTTTAGCCACTAGGCTACCACACCAGGTGCTGTTTGTGTGTGTGTGTGTGTGTGTGTGTGTGTTTTGTTTGTCAACCCTGGTTTCTAAAGAAATGGAAAGTGATTTAACATGTAGGAAAGTCTGGTTTGAGCTGGATTTTTCTGAATGGGAGCAAGGAACACATATCTTTTTTTTTTTTTTGCCTTTTTTTAGGGATGCTTTTTTATTTTCAGAACAGTTCATCTAGACATTACAAGTAGAATCTTCTGGAACAGCAGCTGAGGACCAAGTGGCACTCATGCTTGACCTCCTTGAAGTTGTAATGGCTTCCATATGTGTGACTTGCTCAAACCCACAAGCCAGCCCGTTTTCTCACACCATTAATTGAGCCACAGGAAATTCATAAATGCAACCTGTCATAAATATGTATTGTTATTATTTTAAGACATTTCCGTTCTAAAAGTATGAGTACTTCTGTTATTATCTATGAATTCCTTTTTTTTATGTTTAAGACCTTTTCAATGGCAATATATATTTAAAACAGACGTACAAATTAGCATTCACCCACGTACCCAGGGCCCGAGGAGAACCAGGTTGGGATGAGTGGGTGAGCTGTCGGCAGCCAGGTGGCTGAAGGATGGGGACGAGCGACTTACGTCAGCTGTGAATTTGGGGGAAACTGAAGATGCACTGGAGAGGCTGCCCCTTCCAAGTCTCACACTTTTTAGTTCCTGAGTCAGTTTTGCTTTTCAGCAGTTACCATGCAGATGGACCCATATTCTTCATGTCCATGGTTAGGCTGAGTGTCAGCCGGGGGATCTGGGTCGAGGCCAAGGAGCCTTTGGGAATTCCTGGGCAAGTCCTTGGCTTCCCTAAGAGTCTCAGATTCAAGGATGACTTGGTGCAGGGTTAACTTCTGCAGTCTTCATTGGGCAGCCAGGGTCTTAGGATGCTCCATGTCCACTTATCCAGAGCATTCTCCTGATTCTGGCCTAAGTACAAATAAGAGTTGGGAGGCTGCTGTGGAATGTAGTAGTTTGATTGATTTAGTGTTTTTGTTTGTTTTTTAAGAAATATGTTCAGATATCATCTTTTTCTAGAAAAGATTTGAGGCCTTTCAGGACAAAAGACATTCACTGACAAAGCTTGGAGTTGGGGGGGTGGAGGTGGGGAACTCTGGAGAGTTAACACGGGTGCACTGATGGTGAAAGTGGGGCCGAGCTTCTTGGCAGCCAGAGCAGATAAGATCCTATAATAAAGGAACAAGGAAGGTGAGGAACAAGTGGTAGCCAGGGCCTTGACACTGGTGCCAGGCCTTCTGGGGACCTGGCTCTTGAGAAGGTGAGGGCCGAGCTAAAAGCCAAGTGGCCTGGGTGCCAGGTGTTGACTCTTGATTATCAAAACGAGGAAGGATTTCAGTTCCTCGCATAGGAAACATTGCTTCTGCTAATCACAGATTTTCACCTGAGGCATTATGTTGTTCTTGATGTTCCCCTGTGTACATTGCAGTGTGTGTTTTCCCACTGTTTTTCTCACAAGAAGAGGGTTATACCTTATCCTGTAGAGGATGACACTTTACAAGAGACTCCTGGAAGAAAGGGAAAGAATTCATGTTCTCCACGAACTTTTTGAAACTCATGCCTATGTTACTTTGGACAGCTTCCCATGGCTACATGAATATTTGGAACCCACTTATTTATTTATTTTTTTTAAAGATTTATTCATTTTATTACAGCCAGATATACACAGAGGAGGAGAGACAGAGAGGAAGATCTTCCGTCCGATGATTCACTCCCCAAGTGAGCCGCAACGGCCGGTGCGCGCCGATCCGAAGCCAGGAACCTGGAACCTCTTCCGGGTCTCCCACACGGGTGCAGGGTCCCAATGCATTGGGTCGTCCTCGACTGCTTCGCCAGGCCACAAGCAGGGAGCTGGATGGGAAGTGGAGCTGCCGGGATTAGAACCGGCGCCCATATGGGATCCTAGGGCCCTCAAGGCGAGGACCCTAGCCGCTAGGCCACGCCGCCGGGCCCGGAACCCACTTATTTTTAATATCTGCATCATATCCCATGATTGAGACGTTATCATATTCCAGTCAGGGTCCTGCTGACAGATATTTGGCTGACTTCCAAGGTTTTGTGTATGTGCTACAACACTGCAGCGTGTCCATTTATCCATCTGCAAACTAGTGTACCTGGAACATAAATTGGTAGATTTGGAATTATAGGTCAGAGGTTCTAGCTTTCACATTTAAGTGTTTCCTGGAGGCTGCCGTTCGTCTTCTAAGCCAACCGTACAGGAAAAGATGGCATCACGTTTTCTGCACGCCTCCTGTAACCTGCTGCCTGAGGAAGGCAGCACAAAGAAAGATGCAAGGGAGTTTGTTGTCCTCTAGGAATATGCATCCATGCTGTGTACCTGCCCCTGGGGAATGTCTGGGTGTCGACTTGGGTGGGTGGGGGAGTGGGTGGATTTAATTCAAACTTTCCAAGCTTGCATTGCAAACGTGACTGTGCTTGGTGTCTGGGACTAGTCTTGTATTTTTATTGATTCTCTTGGGAGAACGGATATGATTTCCCCTAGCGCAAGGACCACTCTTCATAACTTCCCCTGTGCCTCACAATTCTTCCTTGCCTGTGGAGGCATTGTGGTTGTGACATATCAAGCGGTATTTGAGGATTCTATTGAAGTATTCCTTTGTTGTTGTTATGTGAAAAATTAATAACTCTGGCATTCTTTGCAGGTCATGGAGTATCAGCCTGGAGGGGATTTACTGTCCCTCTTGAATAGATATGAGGACCAATTAGATGAAAACACAGTTCAGTTCTATGTGGCTGAACTCATCTTGGCCATCCACAGTGTCCATCAAATGGGATACGTTCACCGGTAAGTGGGGCTCTCTGGTAGCATGCTGAGGATTTATCTGCATTACCCATGGGTTCCTGCATAGCTAATGAGCAGACAAATGGCTGCAGTACTGGGATAATGCTTCATCTGATTTTTAACCCTCCTCTCTTGGGATAAGCCAAAGGGGAAACTTTTCAAGATGGCAGGCACCTCAGCTTGCCATTCAACAGTGAAAAATAGGCCTGGAACTGTCATGCTTCCTCAGTTTGCCAGGGAGTAAGCTCTGTTTGTGTAGCTGCTAAGATGAAGAACTCTCGCTTTGCTTTTCTGGGGTGGATGGTGGAAGGACCAGGTGTGATTTGCGGAAGGAACTGGGCTACACACAGGAGCCGAGCACGACTGTCAGTATTGTCCAGGGGCTCCCCAGTGATGCGTGTTCCTCACATCCCCACTTGTCCGATGTTTCCTGTCTGTATGCAGTGTTGTGATGGCAAGACCACGAAACCTGAAACCTGCTTTCTTTGTTTTTTTCTTTTCCATTGGCTATCTGCAAGATTCGGGCTACATGATCTTGGGCAAGTTCTTCAGCTTCTTTTTTGCCTGTCTACCTTCCTTTTCTCTTCTTGCCTTTCTTTCCATATATATATGTGTGTGTGTGTGTGTGTGTGTATATTCCATATATATGTATATGGAATTATATATGTATATATATAATTTTTGTTTGAGAGGCAGAGAGAACACGAGAGCACATGAGTGAATGTGTGAACACTCTCGTCTACTGCCATACTCCCCAAGTGCTCCCAGCAGTGAGGACTGGGCCATGCCCAAACTGGGAGCCAAGAGTTCAGTCCAATCTCCCACCTAGGTGATAAGGACCCAAGTATCCAAACCATCTCTGCCTCTCTCAGCCTGCTTTCTCCAGAAGTTGGAGTAAGGAGCCAGAGTGGGAATTGAATCGGAGGATCCTGATAAGGGCATGGGGTTAGGGCTGGGCAGGGCCCCCACAGTGTGTCACTGACTTATGCTAAGTGCCCACCCCTGGGCTTAGCTTTTGTGATGTAAAATCTGCATCTCTGGGGGAAATAATTCGAGTTATAACAGGTATGTGGGCCTGGCGCAGTGGCCTAGTGGCTAAAAGTCCTCTCCTTGAATGCGTTGGGATCCTATATGGGCGCTGTTTCTAATCCCGGCGGCCGTACTTCCCATCCAGCTCCCTGCTTGTAGCCTGGGAAAGCGGTTGAGGATGGCCCAAAGCCTTGGGATCCTGTACCTGCGTGGGAGACCTGGAGGAGGTTCCTGGCTCCTGGCTTCGGATCGGGGCAGCACTTGCGGTTACCTGGGGAGTGAATCATTGGATGGCAGATCTTCCTCTGTCTGTCTTCCTCTCTGTATATCTGACTTTGCAATAAAAATAAAATAATTAAAAACCAACCAACCAACCAACCAACCAACCAACCAACCAAACAAGTACTTGCCTCCATTCCTCCTTCCCTCCTTTCCTTCCTCTTCAAATCTGCTTGGCAATGTGTATGCTTCTCGTTGACACCCATCTGCAGGTGTAGAGGAAAACAGAAGCTAAGGTTCTTGGTGGAACGCAGATCCCAGGTTAGCAGTTACTGCTGCTGATTTGCACAGGGAGGGCAGTGCTGATTCATTGTTCCGACTTCCTTACAGAGACATCAAGCCCGAGAACATTCTCATTGACCGAACGGGCCACATCAAGCTGGTGGATTTTGGATCTGCTGCTAAGATGAATTCAAATAAAATGGTAACAGAATGGAATGAGATAGCTTATTAGCACAGGACTTTGTTTGGGAAGTACTAAGATAAGATTTGGAGCCTTTGTGGGAGTTGGGGGAGGGTTAGCATGGCCATAAGGGCCATTTTCCAGGTTGTGACACCTTTTATATGTAGTCCCCTTAACACCCTCAAAAGCAGTTTTAGGAATATTCTTATTTTGGTTCAAAAGGAAAGACTGATTTTGTTTTCCTTTTCCTTGTCTGTTATAGCCTGTTTTCTATTACATCATCTTTTTTACTTTTAAAATATTTTGATGAAATCTAACTGTCTTTTCCTCAAATCCTGTATTTTCCTGTGCTGCAAAATTGAAATTAATCACTGGAGCATTTCATCCAAATATCCTTAAGTGCTAAAAACCCAGAGCTCAGAATATAATTTTTAAGTCTTAAAACTTAAAAATCAAGCTATATCCCACATGCTAATTAGGGAGGCAGGAGGGCAGCTGTTATCCATGGGGAGACTTCTTTAAAATGACAAAGTTAAAAGAAAAAAGGAGATTTTAAAAAATCTTCTAATAAAATTTGTCCTTACTGAAATGTGAATTATGCAAAAAAGTATAGGTCTGAGAGAAGATCGACTTAGGTTTTTAAGACTTCTTTCATAACTGAGCCATTTGGTGACCTGGACAAATCCTTAGGAAATTGGCCTTTCATTCCCTTTCCAGCAAATAGTGATTGGAGTAGAATGCACTAATCAAGAGGTTAGAGAACCATGCTGCCCAGGCTGAGAGTTCAGTGCTTTCTCTCAAGGACAGTAGGTAACATTGCGCTCCCCCTCCCCCCTTACATATCTTGGAGATGTGGTTATTATTAGGCTAAGGCCAGAAGAAGGTTTGGAGCCCTATTGGCTCTGCATTTTATGACTGTTCTTCGGACCCATCCTGAGATAACCGGCCTTGCATTTGGGAATTTTTTTTTTTTTTTTTTTTTAAAGATTTTATTCATTTTATTACAGCCAGATATATACAGAGGAGAGACAGAGAGGAAGATCTTCCGTCCGATGATTCACTCCCCAAGTGAGCCGCAACGGGCCGATGCGCGCCGATCCGATGCCGGGAACCTGGAACCTCCTCCGGGTCTCCCACGCGGGTGCAGTGTCCCAATGCATTGGGCCGTCCTCGACTGCTTTCCCAGGCCACAAGCAGGGAGCTGGATGGGAAGTGGAGCTGCCGGGATTAGAACCAGCGCCCATATGGGATCCCAGGGCTTTCAAGGCGAGGACTTTAGCCGCTAGGCCACGCCGCCGGGCCCGGGAATTTTTTTTTTAAAAAGAGGGGGAAAAAAAAGCATCACTGGGCTGTCCCAGGCCAGGATTCCTCTACCTCATTGCTGTTGTTTCTCGCAGACCCTGTCAACTTACCTGGCCATTAATGTTAAGAATCAGAGAATCAGAGCATTTGCATTTAAAACTGTGTAATTCAGAAACAGATGTGTAATTCAGAAACAGATGTGAGAACTTAGGTATTGAATTCAGGGGAATCAGTTGCTGAAAAAATAAATAATGTGACTCTTCTTGTTACCCTGGTGGCATTCATAGACACCTGTCTTCGGACATACATTGAAGTACAGGCAGTACAGGCACAGAGCAAGACAGCAGAACCTCGGCACTGTCGACATTATGGTCTGCACGATTCCTTGTGATTGGGGAACCGTCTTGGGGATTTCAGGATGTCTAGCTGCATCCCAGGCCTCTTACCCTCTAGATGCCAGCAGTGCCTTTTCCCCCACATTCATAATGACCAAAAACCTCTGCAGACATTGTGTGATGTTGTCCCTGGGAGAGAGGGTTAAGGTCAGGAAGAGGTGACTCGGGTCACTCCTGGTTGAGATGCCTGCATATTTGAGAGGTATCAGAAAGCTGACTATTAGAGCAGGGAGATTCATTTGCAGCAAGAAATCCTACTTGGAAAGCTGGATGATGGCACGAAACAGTTGCTGAGTAAAGGAGTGATGGACAAGGCCCTGTTTGCATCCCTGTGCTCAGACGTGTGGGGGCACACAGGTCTCCTGTTCACTTGGAGTTCTCAAGCTGCCAGCTGCCCTTTTCAGTTCCTCTGATTGTAGCACCCTGCAGTCCAAGCCAGGAGCTTCCAGGCTCTTAAGACTCTTCGTGGCTCAGGAATCAGGAGACCTGAGAATTGTGGTCAAGGAGGCATGACTCTTCAGACACCCCCTCGAGAGTATTATGCCTCCTTGGCTGGGTGCTCACTAGGCCAGAGGGTGACAGCAAATAGTGTTTTGTTGTTATTATTGTTATTTTTTGCATTGTTTTAAGTTAAAAGGCCATTTTGTTACAGAAGAGCAACAGTCTGCAATTTAGAGGAAGTCAAGGGTGGATACTAAAGAATCATAATTATTAAAATATTTTTAATTGATTAACATAGGGTTAAACCTATGTTTCCTTTCAATAGAATGTTTTACAGGCCCATGGCAGGGCCTCAGTATTTTCTATACCCAAAATATACTATGTAAAAATGTAACCTGCATTTACTGAAATCACTGCATGTTACCCAAATCAGTCAGTCCTTTTTCCTGCCACCCCCTGTGTGAGTGTTGGATCTGTCGAACGTTCCGTCATCCATTGTCTTTCTGACAAGCTTCTTACTGAGGATGTTGCTTTGGAGTGTTTTCTTTTCATTGGTAAATAGGAAGGGGGGTTGCTGGTGACCGGAAGACCTGCTGTGTGGCTTAGGTCACCCATGTCACCTTGCTGGAATGTCAAAGAATGGCAAGCAGCATGGCAAGCAGCCAGCAGTTGAGCTTATCTCATTGATCTCTAATGAACACAGTCGTAAGGAGCTTGTAAATGAAACGCATTACAGCACAGTGAGTGATACTCAGCCCCCATGTAGCAGCTGGAAACTCAGAGGAGACAGCCCTTTTTAGATTTATGTAGGAGCTAAAAGGTTGGGCTTGTTTTCCACAGAGTAACAGCATAAGTTTCCTTTCCCTGTTTGGCAGGTGTAGGTTTAATGCCTTGGGCATCTAGATGAGGAAAATTAGGAAAAGCATTTCATGTTTCTCTCCCTTCCTTTACTCTCTCTCTCGCTTCCTTTACCCTCCTCTCCCCTCCTCTCTGCTTCCCTCTCTTTCCCTTCCATCCCCTCTCCGTCCCTCTACCTTCCTTTCTCCTTCCCTCCCTCACCTTTTCACTCTCTCTCCCCCAGTGAGACTCTCCTATCTCCTAGTTCTTTTCTTGTTGTCTCTGGTTGAACTGGTTTGTTTTCTTCCCCATCAATGTCATGAGAATTAACTGTGACTTATACTGCTGGGAGCTGTCCGTGTGCTGCAGGCAGAGTGGGTTCCTAGTGCATGTCCTCTGTTAGAATCCCACCCAGATTAACTGGCTGAATTGCCCCAGGAGGAGGGGGGGAGTGCGTGGTGGGAATTCCTAGGTAGGATGTGAGATGACATGGTGAACAGGTTTAATGTGACTAATGAAACCTGAGTAATCATTAATTATCATTAAAGACCATTATTAATCATGATTAAGCACCATTGTAGGAGATGTACAAAGGGTGAGTTAGCATATATTTCTCCTTTTCGTATCTTTCTGATACCAATTAATAATAGAATTTAGAAGATTGTTGGACATAAATATATAGAATCACAGATACATTGTGAGACAAGAATGAGTTTGGGGAATTAATCTGTCTTTGAACAGTCTAGTCATTAGTTTGGAAATGAAGCATTGACAACTTAACGCTTTTTGTCTGGGTCACCCTGGTACCTGTGACCCTGTCAAGTTCCTTCGAATTCTCTGAACAAGCAGCTGTGCCCTGTGAGCTGCAAACAAGGGGAATGGGATATTTGCAGACAGTTTGTGTTCAGCAAGTACAGCAAGAATTGATGGTGCGTATTTGACAGTTGTGTAGCTAGGGTCCTGTAAGGTAGTTAGGCATAAAGGGTGAACATTTAAAAAAAAAAATGATAGAGTGGTGCTATAATAGCCAAACCAAAATGTTACAGTTTTTTCTTGTTATCTTCCAAAAAAAATATCTGTTGTTCGTTGTCAGTACTGTGATTGTAGCCAAAACCCTATAGTTTAACCCTCATTCTGTGCTGAGCTCTTTAACACCTCCATACTTGCTGGCGGGCTTGGTGCAGACAATCCAACATCAAGGCTTCCCCTTGACCCATGTCCGTTTCAGTCCCTCAGGCTTGAGTCATCTTCACACTGTGTGCCAAAGCAAAGCTGAGCAGACTTGGCAACAGCAATGTCACATTGCTGTCTAGGGAGTAGGCAGGTGGGGAGGGCAAACATTCCAGGGATGATTTACAAATAGTAAAAAGCAAGGGAATGGAGGAAAATTAGAGGAAACCTTATTTCTTCTTCTGAGAGAGTCCTGGCCAGAGAAATGATGACGTTCAGACTGTGGACTGGAAAAGCTTTGCTCAGCTTCATCGCTGGCAGTGTGCTCTCTGAACTATCCTTTTGCTCCTGCATTCCCAGTTCAATTGAAGCAAAGAAAATCTGCTTTCTTGCTTTATAAGGCTCAGCCTTCAAGGTCTGTGGTCAGATCTGCACACTCTCTTGGCTTCCTCCGGGGCACTTACCATCTCTTAACGGGGAGAAAGTTGTTTACACCATGCATCTGCTGCCCCATGGTTTGTGATGTGGGATTATAGAACAGCTGGTCAACATGATATATGACTACAGTAGGGAGGCAGGTGAAAGAGGTGATCGTTAAAGTTAGGTTTTATGGCTCAGGGAAACTTCAAAATAGTTTTGAAGACCAAAGGGGCTGCCAGCTGGCCACGTTGCCTAGTGGGTTGGGGATAAGACTGAGGGGGCAGGAAATGTCCTTTGCTTCCATCAGCATCATTTCAAGAAACACAGGGCATTTAAACATGGAAGCAGTCAGAAGGACAAATTGTCAGGGAAAAAGGACAGTTGTTTAAGTGCAACACTTTGAGCTTCCTAACTGAAAAGGCCTCCTACATCCTGCCTTTCTTTACCAAGGTCAGGTGCTTGGGCACCACTGGATTGGAGAGCCCTGGGTTTCTGAACAGTGGGGAAGGATCAGAGGAAAATGAACTCATTAATATTTGGCCCCAGAGGAAGCCACTTGTCATGTTTTGCGCTGTGGGTGGCCCAAGAAAGGGATATGGATTACCGAGGTTTTTAAATGTGATGTGTGACGCAGGTACGTAAGAGCACGTCACCAGATGGCTGCCGATTTTCCAGTGATGGTTAGATTGTTCTGCTACATCCATCTTCAGAGTTGATAAACACTCTGCTGTTTCCAAGAGAGAAATCCTATCCTATCAGTCACTTGTCTATGGACAGCGTCGTCCAGACCATTTGTGTGCCCGTGCTCAGCTCTCGGCCCTTTGCCTTCGTTCTCTCTTCTTTTCTTTTTAGTTAGGACAGCGTTTGCATTTCCTGTCAGTGTGCCACTTGACAGGAGGTTTGAGTGCCTGGGAGCATGGCAATCAGCAGCAGGTCAGCCTGTGTCTCAACTGCCGCTGTTGGCAACCTACTCGAGGCTAATTGAAAGTTTGCTGTCTGCGTTGTATCGATGGTTTTCTAGGTGAATGCTAAACTCCCAATTGGGACCCCTGATTACATGGCTCCTGAAGTGCTAACTGTGATGAACGGGGACGGGAAAGGCTCCTACAGCCTGGACTGCGACTGGTGGTCCGTGGGTGTCATCGCCTATGAGATGGTTTATGGGAAGTCCCCATTCACGGAGGGCACTTCAGCCAGGACCTTCAACAACATCATGAATTTCCAGGTAAGGAGTCACCAGTAGATGCTTAAAGATGGTGTGAACGAGGATGGGAATTTGGTAGAGTACCTGGTATGCCAGTATCCTGTATCAGA
The DNA here is from genome assembly GCF_030435755.1 of Ochotona princeps. Classification (NCBI taxonomy): domain Eukaryota; kingdom Metazoa; phylum Chordata; class Mammalia; order Lagomorpha; family Ochotonidae; genus Ochotona; species Ochotona princeps. The sequence continues at coordinate 10,438,939 of NC_080860.1, read as the reverse complement.
GATGCCTGGGTACAAGTCCTAGCTCTGCTCTGTCCCAGCACCTGCTGCTAATGCACTCCCTGGGAGGCAGCGGGTGATGTTGGCCCAAGTGCCTGGGAACCCACCACTCACACAGGAGACTGGATTTGACTTTCAGGCTCCAGGCTTGGGTCTGGTCCAACCTTGACTGTTGTATTTGGGGGAGGTGAACCAGAAAACGAGAAAACAATCTTAAAAAATTAAAAAAGTTGTATGAATGAATGATTATATATAAACCAACAGTATTTCACTGGAAAATAATAATAAATACTTATTTAGCACTTGTTTTTGTGCCAAAAGCTATTTCAAACACCACTAATTGTAGTTCGTTGAATCTCAGCTGCTAGTCAAGTTGTACGACTGCACTCTGCTGCCAATTAATGTATGATCCTTTATTATAAGAATATGTTTGATTTCGCTGCTATTGAATGTGAGTATAGGATTGATGGAATACAGTTTATTAACTTGATCTTCATATTCTGTAAGGTAGAAACGGTTGCATTATTATTTTACTTTACAGATATAATACAGAGAGGTTAAATAACTTTTCCAAAATAACAGACTATTTGGTTCAGAAATCCATTCTCTTGATTTCGCATTATATTGCTTCTTAGTACCAACAGTTCGATATGGCAGTACAATTTTTTTTAAGTTTATTCATTTTTCTTTGAAAAGCAGATTTGAAAAGGAGAGTCGCAGAGAGGAGAGCGAAAGGAAGAGAGGTCTTCCATCTACTAGTTCTCTCCCTAAATGGATATAGTGGCCGAATGGAGCCAGTCCAAATCCAGGATCCAGAAGCTTCTTCTTGGTCTCCCATGCAGGTGCAGGCTCCCAAGTACTGGAGCCATCTTCTGCTTTTCAGGGAACCAGATCAGCGCCCATATGGGATGCTGGTGCTGCAAGTGGAGAATGAGCTTGCTGAGCCACTGCGCTGGGCAGTGGAACTGAATTTTAGATATGGTAACATGTATGTGTATGTGACATGATGTGTGTGTATGTAAGTATACATATATGAAGCTGAACCACTTTCTAATAACTATACTTGCTACTATATTAAGCTTGTTTCTTAAGGATATGATAAATGCATGTTATTTAGTTTCAACCAAAAGGGAAAAGAGAACTTAGTTTCTAGGTTTTAATATCTCACCCAATTCCATCTTTCTGGAGTGCCTAATATAGTATGTATACACATACATATACACACAGTATTTGTTATTCTTCTTAAAAAATATTTATTTGAAAGACAAAAAGGGATAGAGATGGACAGATATCTCCCATTTACTGATTTACTCTCCAAATGCCTGCAACAGTAGGGAGTGGGCCAGTAGCCCAGAACTTGACCTGAGCCTGCTGTGTAGGATGCAGGAACATAAGCACTTGAGCTGCCTCCTGCCTCGTGGGGTGCACATTAGCTGGAGGCTGTGGTAGAGAGCCGAGTTAGGACTTGAAGCAGGCACTCGAACATGGCATGCTGGTATCCTGAGCAGCATCTTACCACTACACTAAATGTATACCCCTGCTATGTGTTATTCCTCAGTCTTTTCTTCATTTATAGTTTCCTTTTAGGTGACCCTTGGGGATTTCTTTCTTTCATCTGGATTCAGTCATTCAGCAGTTTGAGTGATACTGCGTGGAACCCGTTTTGTAGCCATGAGCCAGAAGGAGAAGGCCCTCTCTCCCATCTTTCTCTGTCATCACACACAAGTCCCAGTGCCTTGTGCCTTTACCAAAGCAGGATACAGAGAGAGTTTGCACAAGGCAGTGATGGGGCAGAAAATGTAGCCAGGGCAGGCTGAGTGGGTGGGGAGGGCAAGCTAGGCAGAGAGAAGAGAACAGCGCGGTTTGTTCAGGAAGCTTTAAATAGCTCATCATTGTTGGACAGCAGAGAGCAGTGGGAGCCCAGCGAGATGCGCCAGGAGAGGGGAGCAGGGGTCAGCCGTGAACTCGGCCTATTGATGTACACAGGCCACTTATTTCAGGAACATGCCTTTGGTCCAAAGTAAAGAGGACACAGAACTTGTTTCTTTAAAAAGGAAACTAAAGGAACTTGGATATGTGAGAAATAGTCAACTTTGGAACATGACAAGCTGAATTACCACTAAGGAAATAATGATTGTGTTTCATTTCTTCCTTCCTTTTGTATTTTCTTTCCCTTCCCTTGTCCTACTCCCTAACCTTCCTCCGTCACCTCCCCTCCCTCCCTCCCTTCCCTCCTCCCATCCCTTCTTTTCTCTCCTCCCTTCCCTTCCTCTCTCCTGCCTTCCCTTCATTTGAAACAGCGGTTTTTGAAGTTTCCAGATGAACCCAAAGTCAGCAGTGAATTTCTTGATCTGATTCAAAGTTTGCTATGTGGTCAGAAAGAGAGGCTGAAGTTCGAAGGTCTTTGCTGCCATCCATTCTTCTCTAAAATCGACTGGAATAACATCCGCGAGTGTAAGTAGAACCCATTCCTTACATTCTGGCGTCGGTATTAAGAAGTACTTAGGAGCAATCAGTAATTACTTGGGCCTAGAGAAGCTGAGGAAAATTGCATAAAAGATTTGATTATCCGCAGGAGGTTAGAAAAGGCTAGTAATGTAACTATTTTTGAGCGTTAATATTGCACAGAAGTGAGAGGTTGACCCAACTCCGTGTTTGTGCGGCCTTTCCCATGTGGTCTGGCAGTGCATTAGAGGTGCAGGATGGCGGAGCTTTAAGGTTTGGTGGTTTCTTCCCAGAAGAAACTGGAGAAAATGGAATGTCAGAATTCCATTCATGTGTTAGGAGGAAGATTGGGCCTGGGCAGTATCTTAGAATGTTCCTGACCAAGGCTGCGTAAAACCACAGGTGCTTCATTGTGTTGCTTTGTTTGCTTCTGTAACACGTGTCTCTGCTCACAAGCATGTGGAATCCGTGCTGCAGATGTACAATGGATTCTTTCACACGTCACTCTGAAGTCAATTAGCATGAACTGAGTCACTTCATTAAAACAAAGACCTGACTTATTATCACCAAAGCAGAAATGCCCTTTGGTTTACAACTTGGTGGTTTTTACAATTTTTTTTTATTCACATGAACCATTTTTATTTTTGAATGTGCTGTTGATTGAATACAGTCTAATCACTCGTTGGCGTGAACGGCAGGGACCAGAGCCAGTAGAAAAGCAGCGGACCTGTTTTTCAGTTATGTTGATGGGAGAGGTGAGGAAATGGAACTCAATTTTGTTTTTCATTTTTATTTATTGAACTGGAAGGTAAAGAGAAAGAGAGCTTGTGATCTCATATCTGCTCTCATATCTGCTAATTCACTGTCTAAATGCACTTAAAGCCAGAAGCTAGGAGCTCAACCCAGATTTCCCCCATGTGGCAAACTCCCAAGCACTTTTACCTTGTCTTGCTGCCTCTTAGGATCTGCATCAGCAGGAAGCCGGAACCAGAAGTGGAGCTTGGCCTCAAATGAGGCCTCCTGATGAGGGATGTAGGTGTCCCATGGTGTGTCTTAACTGCTGGGCTAAACGCCCACCGCCAGAACCCATTTTTAGATGTCAAAACTGGGCTTCTAGGAGGCCTGGGTTGTGGTTGGAACCCTGTGTGCCTTTGGCAGGGACTGGTGTGAGTGTGTGGTAAGGGGCCAGTGCTGTGTGGCCACAAGCCACTTTGATGGTTTTCTTGGCCTGTTGCTGAGATATGTCGATAGGCTGTCCCTTCCCTAAGCCATCTGGGTCAACATTGTTCTTCTGATAGCCCCACACTGTCTTGTTTTTCTAATTTTTGTAGGTCTCCATCTTCCCGAAGGCTCAGGCCTTTTAATCAGTAATAGATTTTCAGGACGTTCTCCCTTTTTATGCTTTTTAAAAGGCTTGATAGAATTTCCTTTAGATGCTATTCAAGTACCTTTTTTTTCTTGCTTTGCCTTTTTATCTCTGTAATCATCTTGACTAAGCAGCTAGTTTTTTCAATGCATGAATGTGCTGATTATGCCTAATGGTCTATCTCCCCTTAAGTCAGCAAATGGTGATTAATTACCAGAGTGACTTTATTTTGTGTTTTGGTAAACTCTAATGTTGTTTTTAGTATTACGGTGAGCTCTTACTGTCCATGGGGGAATTGGTTTTTGCATTCCAGGAATACCAAATTCAAGGATATTGAAGTTCCTTATAAAATGACTTAGGGGCCTGGCACGATAACATAGCGGTTAAAGTCCTTGCCTTGAACGTGCCGGGATCCCATATGGGTGCCGGTTCTAATCCTGGCAGCCCCACTTCCCATCCAGCTCCCTGCTTGTGGCCTGGAAAAGCAGTCGAGGATGGCCCAAAGCCTTTGGGACCCTGCACCCGTGTGGGAGACCCGGAAGAGGCTCCTGGCTTCGGATTGGCTGAGCTCTAGCTGTTGTGGCCACTTGGGGAGTGAACCATTGGATGGAAGATCTTCCTCTCTGTCTCTCCTCTCTTCTCTGTATCTGCCTTTCCAATAAAAATAGATAAATCTTTTTAAAAAATAAAGATAAAATGATTTAGTATTTGCATATAAACTACCCAGTTCTCCTATGTGTTATAAATCATCTCTAGATTACTTATATTACCTAACCCACTGTAAAAACTATAGAGAGAGTTGTACTATATTGTTTAGGGAATAATAGCAGAAGGTTTTAGTACACAGTTTCTTGGACCTCATGGATATGGCATTTACAGAAATGGAGGACCAATTGTTTGTCAGACTCCCAGATTTCGTCTAATTTCTCCTTTCAGGCTATTGACAGGTTTTAAGTTTACTGGATTTACAACTCTAGCTATTTTTCTGTTGTATTAGTTAGCTTTTGGTTACCATGAAGGAAGACCCAAGGGAAGCCACTTAGAAAAGAGAGAGGTGGATTGTGGCACATGATTTTGGAGGTTCATAGGGTAAGATCAAGAGGATGGGTCATGCTGCAAGCCAAGAAGCAGTGGGATGGATACTGGCTAGGCCTTACTCGGGCTGAGAGAGCTGCCTGATGAGGGCACACCCCAGGGCTCCAATGTGGCACACCTCCTAAGCACCATAAATGGTACTACGTTTCCTTCTTCTTAGTGTCTTCAACTTGTCACCTAGGTGATTTAACATTGACATTGTGACATGGTGGTCATCTCATCATAGTCACGCACGGGGCCTCCACATTGGATTGTTCATGTTGTCCATGGCTGTGTGCCTGGTATCCACGTAGCATGCCCGTCTTGATGCTCCCGGTCCCATTTGTCCCAGGGAGTTCTCACCTAGCGGAATTCAGGTTCCTAAAAACATCATTGGTTTCTGTGGACTCCCAACTCTCAGTATAGTGGCTGTGAAGACATGCAAAATGCATTTGCCCTAAATATTTTTTTCTTTTAATTTTAGTAAGTGCTTTATTTTGAAATAATTTTAGATTATTATAGCACCCATTCAGAGAGGGAATCTCTGCTCACCCTTTACCCAGTTTTCCCGAGTCAGTCTCACCTGTTAACCGTGTCACCTTAGTCTAAAATTAAGGTTAACACTGGTCAGTAACTGTTAACTTAAGACATATTTGGATTTCAGCAGTTTCCTAATCCATACTTCTGTTTTTTCCCCCATATAATTTGAAGAGTAGGATACAGAGAGGGACACACACACACACACACAGAGTATGTGCTTCAGTCTGCTGATTCACTCCTTAAAGCCTGCAACTAGGAACCATAAATGCAAGGCAGGTATCCCATATAAGTGGCAGGGACCCAGTTACTTGAGCCATCACTTGTTGGCTCCCAGGTGCACGTGAGGAGAAAGCAGAGCCAGAACTCCATCCCAGGTGCTCCCATATCGGTAAACATCCCAACAGGTAGCTTACCTGCCTGTTTAAATGCCTGTCCCCTCATGTCCCTTTCTTCTCCAGGTGCCATATTGCTGGAGTCATTCCAGGGTACCATATTGATGTTGGGCTTTGGTTTCCTACAACTGTGCCCTCCCTGCCCATGAAAGCTAATGCCTTGTGATTATCTGGCATTCCTGACTCTGCCGAGAGGTGCAGTATTAATTAAGGGTTGCCTGGCAAGTTTTCCTGTTTTTCACCCACTCATGATCCCCATAATTTGCAATCAACTGAGAGTCTTTATCATTGAAAACTTGATTGAACTCCTATTATTTGAGCCTCTTTTCTTACAATGTAATGCTACGATAAATTATGCCTTTGTCCAGTCACACTTTTCATAAGCACATGTTGAGTGATTTTTGGCAGCCCAAACACTTGAAGTCACTGAGTTGCCCAAGTTCATGGTTGCTGCTTAAATAGTACCATGTAGTTCCAGGCAGTGGAATATTTCTACTCTGAACAATATGAGACTGTCTGTTGATGAAAGCAGCATTAGCCTCTCTGCTGTTTCAACCCCTTATTCTTCTTTTTCTTGTTGTAGCCAATGAAGGAGGTACTGTTAAACTCAGCAGGTAGTAATTTTCTACAGCTGGCTAACGCAAGAGGTGGTCCTGGCAGGATGCATTCATGCAATGTAAGGGGGACTATGGCAAAAAAAATTTTTTTTAAAGATTTATTTATTTTTATTGAAAAGTCAGATATACAGAGAGGAGGAAAAACAGAGAGGAAGATCTTCCGTCCAATAATTCACTTCCCAAGTGGCTGCGATGGCCGGTGCTGAGCTGATCTGAAGCCAGGAGCCCAGAGCTTTTTCTGGGTCTCCCATGTGGGTGCAGGATCCCAAGGCTTTGGGCCGTCTTTGACAGCTTTCCCAGGCCACAAGCTGGGAGCTAGATGGGAAGCAGGACTGCCAGGATTAGAACCGGCACCCATATGGGATCCCGGCATGTGTAAGGTATATAAGGTGAGGACTTTAGCCTCACCATGAAATGTTAGAATAATGGACTAGGCTACCATGCAGGGTCCAGGCCTTGGTAAATTTGTGTATGACAGCTGGGTGTTGCTACTGAGAGCAACATCCCTTGGCTTTGACCCTGAGATCAGGTGAAGAAGTTGCTGTAGGCTGCACTCTGTGGGCCAAGGCTCTGATCCATACAAGGACAGCAAGTCGGGGCTCTGTGCTGGATTCCTGCCATTTTTGTAGGTGATTACGTGCCCCTTCTTTTTCTTTTTCTTTTTAAAAGATTTATTTATTCATTTTGAAAGGCAGAATTACAACAGAGAGAAGGAGAGAGAGGGATCTTCCATCTGCTAGTGCACTCTTCAGTGGCTGCAACAGCTAGAGCTGGGCCAGTCCTCAGCCAGGAGCCAGGATCTTCTTCTAGGTCTCCCATCGTGGGTACAGGATCCTAAGGCGTTGGGCCATCCTCTGCTACCTTCTCAGGCACATTAATAGGGAGCTGGACGGGAAGTGGAGCATCTGGGACTTAAACGGGTGCCCATATGGGATGCTGGCAGCACAGGCAGAGGCGTAACCTGTTATGGCACAGTACCGGCCCCACCCATTATTTTAACATTTCACTCACAGCTTCATACAAGGGTTTTCGGCTGCTTAAAATTACTCATCATTTTCAAGGCTGCTCTCCAGATTTCAGCAGGGATTTTGCTAGTAGACCAGCTGACTTGGACTGTGTAATTGTTGTGTGAGATTTTGATTGTATCCAACCTGACTGTTCCAGGCATCTGGAGGCCAAAACCAATCAGAACCCCCCCTTTCATGCTTCTGGGGTCACATCTACTGTGGGTGGCATCACATTCCCACTCTTATTAATGGGAGAGTTCTGCATCGGATGCTTTCTTTCTATCACGTTCTTTAGCCAACTCCCTCTGAAGGCAAAGTGACATCACCAGCGCCAGTGAGACCAGCATGTCTCAGCTGTGAGTACCCCGTAACGTGAGGGCTTGGAGCACTGGAGGACTCTAGAGAACTTGTATTTCCTGCCACTGATGACATGGGCTGTTGTTCCTCTCCAGCCGTCTCCTTTTCAACATTCTCAGAAAGGCACAACTTCCTGCAGCATTGTCCTGAGTATTCAGGTCCTGGGCATTTGTGGGCGGGGAGTTCGTTCCATCTGGCTGCTGTGGCCAGTGAGTGCTTGGCCCATGCTGATGACACACGGAGGTCCTTCCCTCCCAACTCAGTGTCGTTTCTGTTACTGCTGACCATTAATCACTACCTGGTCCTGAATGGCCAAGGTGAAACACAAGTACAGCATCTTGTACTTGCTCAATGAGCCTGAGAGATAATGGCTTTTGGCCTAAAGGAGAGACAATCCACACTTTCCTGGCTTTACATGAGATTAATACATAAATTTGTATGTGGAAATAACTACTGTATCATTCACTGAGCCGCTTGCTTTAGCCCATTAGTATGACAGGAAGTGTCGGTTGGGGCATCTGCTCTATGCCAGCATATCCCCATATGCTACTGCAGTGCAGTTCCGTCGGATACAAGGATGGTGACCATTTTATAGATGTGTATGCTGTGGTACTTTTTTCAAGGTCATGCAGCAAGTGAATAGGAGAGATTGTAGCTAAAGTCTGTGTGACTCCGAAGCCTGTGCTCTTTCTACAACATCATAAATGTTTTTGAGTAAGTGATTGCTACTAATAGTATTGTTTGTGATGTTTATAAAAAGATTTATTGGGGCTGACGTGGTGGCATATCCTGCTAATCCCTCCCCTGCTGTGCTGGCATCCCATATGGGTGCTGATTCTGGTTCTGGCTGCTCCACTTCTCATTCAGTTCCCTGCCTGTGGCTTGGGAAAGCAGCCTTGGGCCTCTGCTGTCATTTGGGGCACCTGTAAGAAGCTTCTGGTTACTGGCTTTGGATCTGCCCAGCTCTGGCTGTTGTAGCCATTTGGGGTGTGAACCAACAAATGGAAAATATGCGCTTCTGTAACTCTGATTTCATCCAGGTCTCCCACATGGACGGCAGGGATCCAAATACTTGGGGAGTTTTTACTACTTTTCTGGGCCGTTTGCAGGCCCTAGAGCTGAATTGGAAGTAGATCAGCCAGGCACATTTAGCACCTTCCATATGGGATGCCAGTGTTGCAGGCAGCTTTACCGGCTACACCACAGTGACAGCTCCCTATGATACTTATTTTTCAATAAACAGTGTTACACTGGAGGATAACTCCTGGGTCTGTTTAAAAGCCTTAAGACTTGTCGTAACTTCTGAAGCCACAGGACGTATTCTGATGCTTGAGTGTCTATGGTATTCCTAAGTGCTCTGTTAGGTTCTGTAGCTCCATCGAGGAGCAGGTGTAAATTAGGCTCAGACTCCGTGGAGCTCAGGGCCTAAGTACCTGTTGCTTGAACTGCAAGATGTCTAGCACCATCCTTGGCCTTCATCTGTAGATGGAAGTCACACCCTTCCTCCTGCAGCTGCAACAACCAAAAACGTCTCCAGACATTCCCAGGGGCCCCAGGGGTGGGCAGGTCCCGGGGGGTGGATTTCACTGCAAGTGAGAGGTATCAGCTTAGAAGAATTAGTTGGGTTATTCTCAGGAGAGGGAACATGCTGTCAGAAGCCCTCAAGGCTGCCCTGGCTAAGCAGCAGTCAAGATGTTTTCTGGGATCGATGGGACCTTGCTCCTCAGAGTGTGGTCTGCGGACCAGCAGCATCCACATCACCCTGGAGCTTGGTAGAGATCTGCAGTTTAATAAGATCCCCAGGTAATGCCTGTTCACAGGCGTGGCGGTGAAGGGCTGCAAGAGGAGGAAATGACAGCTGGGAGCTTCTGATCCATCCTCGTGGGTCTCCCTTGTTTTGTCTCCTGGGCTCTGGTTTTGGGACAAGCTGCCTTTTGGCTAAGGACTCCCATGGGTGGGTAGCACTGCTTAGAACTATTGGATTTCAGGCTTTACTTTGGAGGAATTTGAAGCTATTTGTCTCAGATTTTACATCCTTCCTAGTCTGATTTGACTTCATCTCTACTGGTTGATAGCAAAATGGCTTTTTCACTTCTCCCCTACCTCCTGCGTTACTATTGTCCCATGATTATTTTGAATGAAGGCTGGATGGATTCAGTGCTCTTTGTGAGGGTACAGTATTATTGCCTGTGCTGTTGTTGAACACCTGCTGTGTGGCTAGAGCTCTACAAAGGGTGTTAGGCACATTGTTGCCCCACTAACTCCTCCCAGACAACTTTGAGGTAGGTGCTGTAGTTAGCCCCGCTGTGCAGATGAAGATGGATGCTGAGGGCTGCAGAGGTGAGCCTCTTTGGCCAAGGCTGTGGACCAAGGGGTTGGCAGCAGTGGGAGTTGATCTCAGGTCTCCCTGACATTTCAATTTTATGTTACAGGGAAAGACGTCTCCTTCCCGTTCCTCCCCCAACCCCTTTCCCTCAAGGGAATGGTAGCTGTTAGTTTCTTTTGTAACTTTCCAGAATGTTCTGTGCTGATATAAATACCATATAAACTAAAAGCCTACAGTCACAGCAGTATCTTTATTCTGCTTTGCACTATGCAGTTTTTTTTTAAACTGGCAGATTCGTTTCCTGCACCTCTGGAATAAACAAAGAAAAAGTCTTTGTAAGACATGACCATATTCATTTTTTGAATTTGCTGCTCTGTTGTTGATTTCTGATGGGCAACACTCTTTAGCTCAATTGAAAATGACCTCTTCTGGTTTTAACTTTAGTTTTCTGTTGGTTTGTCTTAGGGATCTTCCTTTAGCATCATTTTAGAGATGTTCCTTTGTTTTGGGGCTTTCACAAGACTGCTAATTTTTTGGGGGTGTAGTGCCTGTCTTCTGGGCAGGTGTCTGGTCATGTTATGGTTTTCTTGTGGAGGAGAGTGGTCAAAACGCTTCTGTGTTGGCCTGGGTTAGCCCTTAAATGTGTCTTCTTGCCAGACATTCAGTTCCATCAGGGGGCAGGAGCAACAGGGGCAGTGGAAAAGAGCTGTTTTGGGGTATGAGCATGGGAGAGGGGGAGGGATGCTGTTGTGATGGTAGAAGTTCCATTTTCTAGAACAGAATCATGTGACACCACCTGCTACAATGTGAAAAAAGGAACAATGAAGACAGTTAGTAATGCATAGAGTCGCTTATGGGTCGCGCAGGCAAATATTTATGTCTCTCCTGAGAGCTGTTCTGTTTTTAGAGGGTAAGTCACTGATAGGAGAAAATAGGCTAAAAAGAGCTAAATGCTTATGAATTAGGATGATAGGACTCCCCCCCTCCAGTGTGAATTTAGAAGCTATATGCAGAGATGTTAAGGGGGCGGGTGCTTGGCGCAGTGGTTAAGATGCCTCTTGGGATACCCACATCCCATATTGGAGTGTCTGAGTTTAAGTCTTGGCTTGGCTCCCAATTCTAGCTTCTTGCTAACATGCATCCCAGGAGGCACCAGGTGATGGCTCAAATAGCTGGGATCCTGCTACCCACCTGGGAGACCTGGATGGAGTTCCTGGCTCCTGGGCTCCCAGCCATTAGGCAAATGAACCAGCAAGATGGGGTATTTCTATCTCTCTCTCTCCCTTCTTTTCTTCCCTCCCTCCCTCCATTTCTCTCTTTCTCTCTTATTTCTTTCTCCCTCTCTCAAATAAAAAGAAAGTTTAAAAATGTGTAATGTTCTACTTTATACTAAGCTGAATTGTTCACAGCTTATTCTAGAGGTTATTACTATATTAAGAACCTAAAAATGAATAAATTCAAAAACCTGGGGGAAAGGAGAGTCAGGGAAACAATCAGGGTTGAAAATAGAAAGGAGTTCCTGCTGCCTTACTACAAGTTGGAAGATTTGGGACTCGGCCTCCTAGTGGCCAATGCAAAACAGGAGTTTCCGTCTAGGATAGGCAATTTGCCCAGGTTTTCTGGGTACTGACTGAGCTTTGAGAAGCTTCTCTAGTGGGCTTCCCACAAATAATCCCCATGATGCAGTAACCGTGGCTCCCCAACACCAGTGTGTGCCCCCTGATTTTCATGGGCTGCTTAGTACCAGTCTAAGAGTGCAATCCCAAATTCCAGCTGCATGCCTCAGTTCCAGATGAGATAAAGCAGTGCTTGTCCTGGGGAAGGTGAGAAAGGAGAGGATAGGTCCCTGGGAGAGCTCCTAAGATTAGAGTTCCTAATTCCTAAATTTTCACTTGCCAAAAAAAAAAAAGAAAGAAAGAAAAAAAAAACCTTCAGAAACAAGCCAACATAGAAACAGTTTTGCCAAAGATCCCGAATGATATTAAACATCTGGGGCTCTATTCAGCTGCCAGCTTTCCAATCAGTGCTATGAGATGTGTTGATTGCATTTGCGCTCATTTTCCAAGGGTGAAGGTCGTGGAGAACTAAAGAGGGCGGTTAGCAGGAGTTCCAGGGATGCAAGCCTGAGCACAGCGAGTGCCAGGCCCAGGTGGCTCGTGCCTGAGGCCCTGAAAGTCATTGCCAGTGTTTCGCTTCAGAGAAAATAAATCTGGCTAACTCTGTTCATTCCTGGTGCTGGAATGTTTGGCTGTGCCCTTGCAGTGTGGGATCTGAGACCACCCTTCCTGTCCTTTAGACTCTGGAGAGAGAGAGAGAGAAAGAGAGAAAGAGAGAGACACACACACACACACACACACACACAGGCCCAATAGCGATCAGAATGCAAGGCGTTGGTAGCCTCGGATGAAGGTCTCTGGCAAATTTGCCCATCCTCCCACACAGAGAAGAATAGTGGGTCATTCGTTATTGACAGGGGCCTGATGCAAATGAGGAGGGGCAGAATGGTCAGGTGGCTGTTTGCCTGCACACCTGTATGTGGCCAAGTTGGAGAAGCTGGGCTCTTCCTTTCAAAGCTTGATCACCCTACCCTCCAGGAACACACGGTCCAGAGAATGCCCAGTCCTGGTGAGGTCCACCAGCTCCTCCTCCCCTTATTCAGCCCTTCCAGCTGAATAAACCTGAAGGAGCCTGAGTAGAAGCTCTTAAGACCAGAGAAGAGCTTGGGACAAGTGATCCCCTTCCCTGAGGAAGACGGCCTCATTAAGGAATTACAGACGTGACAATACTTGTTAGTCACAGGTATTTTAAATGTGCAGATACCTGGGAAATGTCTCTCAGAAACCATCAGCAAACTCAAGGTAAGGAACAGACCTTTATCCCCCAGAATTTCCTTGTATCCCTTTGTGACCCGTTACTTACTACACTGTACCCCTGCTCTTGGACCCAGATAATGACTGATCTCCCCCGCCCCCACCCCCATCCCATCACAGCAGTTTGGTTTGTATCTTTAAAATTCATATAAATTGAATCATGCGAAATGTCTGTATTTTGTCTTAACTTCCTTCATTCACATCATTCTGATTCTTCCATGCCTGTGTTTTTGTTCATTTCTTTTTATTGCGGAGTGGCGTTCCATTTATGGATATGCCACAGCTTGCTTGTCTTGTTACCTGCTGATGGATATTTGGGTTGTCCCAGCTCTTGGCTATTTAAAGTGATTTTTTTTTAAACTGTTGAAGCTCCCAGGCAATGCTGATTCTGTTGCTCTGTGGACCGCACTCTGAGGACCAAGGTCTACCAACCCCAGAAAACCAAATGGCAGCCTTGAGGGCTCCCGATTGCATGTGCCCCCTTCTGGGAACAACCTATCTAATTATGTTGGTGGATGCTTTCTTCCCTCTTGGGAAGTATCTAGGAATGCAGTGGCTAGATCAGATCGTAGGCATATTTTTTAAGTTTATAAGAAACTTTCGGGGAGTGAGTTTTCAATCTTGTGGTTAAGTTGCCTTTCAATTCCTACTTCTGTCTGCATATGGCAGCCCTGGATTATGCTTCTGACTTTTGGTGTCAGCCCTGGCCCAGCTCTGGATGTTACGGGCATTTGGAAGTTAATCAATGAGTGGGAATCTCTAGCTCTTTCTCTCTTTCTGCCTCTAGATTAATAAGCACTTAAAAAATTAAGATGAGACTGCCAGTCCTTTCCAAAATGCTTGTACCATTTTACATCCCCACTGACAGTATGGAAGTGCTCTCCCTTCACGTCTTTGCCAGCACCCCGACACTTGGATTTAAAGTTAGTTTTATCTTGGACTGTCACCAGCTATGGAGATAGGTTTAATTGTTTTTCACGTTAAAAAATTCTGAACATTCACACACACACACACACACACACACGAGAGGACTTCTAAAAGTTCATGGGAACTTATATTACCTTTTTAATAATTAAAGAAAATTTTAATTTTTTTTTAAGAGAAAGAGATAGACAGAAATCTCCCATCCATTGGTTCGCTCCATAAATGTCCAACAATATCAGGGACTGAGCCAGGGCAAAGCCAGGGGCTGGAAAATCACTCCACATGTCTGACATGACTGGCTGGGACCCGACAATTTGGGTCATCTGACCTGTTGCCTCCTAAGATGCACAGCAGAAGGCAGCTGGAATCAGGGACACAACTAGCCTGGAGCCACATGATCTTTTACTTCAGGTTTCCCGTGAACTTTGTAAGTTCCTGTATACATATCCTTGGTGAAGAAGTGAGGGCGTTTTTCTTTAGACAGTCTCCTACGTGTTGGACTCATCTCCTTGCCTCCTCACCACAGGGGGTGGTGATGGTAATGCTGGTAGTTTTGTAGTTGTTCTTAAGCCCCTGTAAGTTGGAAGGCTAAAATGAATTCTGATTTGACTTCTTTTCTGCCAAGAATGTCTAATAGAGGGGCTTTCACTGTCCCAAGATGGAACAGTTTGAGCATTAAAAAGACTGCAGTGGCCTGAAACACATCCAATACATAAAAATTCATGAGTTCATAATGATGCTGAGGAGGAAGTCTCATTGGTCATTCCTGGAGGTTGCTAAGGCCCCAACTCATTACTTTGACTGTTGCTAAATATAGGGAAGGAAAGCAAGCATCGGTCTGGCCCTCCTATTTGAATTGTACGCCAGGGTAACCAAACTGTTGATGTACTGATAAATGTTGAGGAAGTGATGAGATGAGGAACTGTGTAGTCCTTGGTGAAATAATCCCTTGGCCATGATCACTAGTGGCTGCTGAAACCATGAGGTGAAACACTGCGGCAAGCTTTACGTGGAGGGATGAGGCTGATATCATCAGAAGCCGTGGATCATTCTTAACATCTCAAGAAGGCCAACAGGTAGATGCTGTGTGCCCCCTAATGTCATGCACTAGTAAGCATGGCCTGGGCCAGTATTCTTGTCAGAAGCGTTGTATATGAATGTCTGTCAGCCCTTGGGTTTAACAGCCAATTTACAGGGACCAAGGGACAGAGAGACGTAAATGATGCCACAGGGATGCCGTCAGCTACGTCCAGAAGGTCAGAAGGTCTGAATTATCTAAGGACTCAAGATGCAACTCCTTAAATCAATAAATGGTATTTGGGAAAAAAAAAAAAAGGCAGGGGGACAGGGTTACAGCTTAAAAGCAAAACCCCAGCTAAATCAATGGTTGGATCCTGATTCAGACAAGCCAAGTATAAGACGTGTATTTGGGACGACTCATGTTATGAATTCCTGTTCATTTTCTTGTACCCAACTCTGTTTGCCAATCCTGACTTCTCTGGGTTCATTCCCATGAACTCTCTGCTGCCGAATGTTTTGTTCTTGTTCCCATTGCAGTGTTCCCGCAAAGATTTGTTCTCATTCTCAGAGTTGGTCGTTTGATTGTCTAGAAATCTTCCTATTTGCATCAATTGTCCAACTTTGCTACTTATTTCTATAACCGATCTCCTGTTCATCATGTCTTCTGCTTTTCCATCACCACTTCCTTAGTGGAAAATTTGTCACATTGATGTTTGTGGACATGTCCCTTAAGAGATTTCTAGCAGACACCTGTTCCAGCTGTCACTGCTGGCACGAATGTATCAGGCCAGGGCTCTCTAACCCTCTGGCATTATCTGCCGTCAGTACAATGCAGGGCTCCCTCTCCAAGGCCCAACGAAGATTTCACTTTCACTTACTTTCTGTTACCTGCAGCTCCCTTGGTTCACTGCTCTGACTTTTGTGGCTTTTCTAAAGTAGCAGTTTCCCCACCCCCAGCCCAAGCAGGTGCCTTTTAACCAACTCTTGAGATGCAGTCACCTCCATGACAATTTTCCTGCAAGAGTCCACAAAAGCCCACTACACCCACCATTGGCAAAACATGGCATGGCCCTCAACACCTGCTTTTCTTCTTCTTTTTTAAAGATTTATTTTTATTGGAAAGTCAGACATACAGAGAGGAGGAGAGACAGAGAAAGATCTTCCGTCCGATGATTTACTCCCCAAGTGCGGATCCGGAGCCAGGAGCCAGGAACTTCTTCCAGGTCTCCTATGTGTGTGCAGGGTCCCAAGACTTTGGGCCATCCTCGACTGCCTTCTCAGGCCACAGGCAGGGAGCTGGACGGGAAGTGGAGCCGCTGGGATTAGAACCGGCGCCCATATGGGATCCCGGCGCGTTCAAGGCTAGGATTTTAGCCGCTAGGCCGTGCTGGGCCCAACATCTGCTTTTCACACCCACATTCTGACCTCTGAAGCCACATGGCTGTCATCCTCTGCTTAGTTCTCAGTTTTGCCTTCCTAATCTACATAAGCATGTCCTTGATAGTGCCTCAGATTCTAAGACAGTTGCAAGTCAGCAGATTTTGGAGTAATCTTCAGATTTGAACACAGCAACTCTCTAATCAGTCAAAACATTCTTTAAAGAGGTGCGATATCATGGTAGGTAGAATAAAGGTGAAAGTGTTTTTTATTGAATGTGAGTGAATGCCCACTGTGTTCCAGGCATGATCCTGATTCATGGTGTCATCACACAGTGTTCATTTGTGTGCCCTTTGACCTGATGTTGGCTGTAATTCATCTTGTGCTTCTGCCACATACAATGCAGCATCAGTGTAACCCATGGTGATTATTAAAAAGTCTTGAGGATTTCACTGTCAACAGGTTTTATTTATTTATTTGGAAAACAGAGGAAGAAGGAGAGGAAGGATTAGAGGGAGAGGGGAAGAGAGAGAGAGTTTCAATTCCCAAATGGCTATAGCAGCTACTGCTGGACCAGGAATCAGGAGCTTCTTCTGAATGCCGCACAGGTGCAGGGACCCAAAGACTTGGGCCATCTTCTGCTGCTTTCCCAGGCACATTAGCAGGGAACTGAATTGGAAGTGAAGCAGCTTAGACTCCAACTGATGCCCATAACAATGCTGGCACTACAGCAGGTAGCTTAATGTGTTGCTCAGCCACAGTGGCAGTCCCATAATCAGGTTTTATATTTATTTTTCTTTTTTTTCAAAGATTTATTTTTATTGCAAAGCCAGAGAGAGAGAGAGAGAGAGAGAGAGGAGAGACAGAGAGGAAGGTGATTCACTCCCCAAGTGACAACAATGGCTGGAGCTATGCCAACCCAAAGCCAGGAGCCAGGAGCTCTTCCAGGTATCCCATGTGGATGCAGGGTCCCAAGGCTTTGGGCCGTCCTCAACTATTTTCCCAGGCCACAAGCAGGGAGCTGGATGGGAAGCAGGGCTGCCAGTGTTAGAACCAGCGCCCATATGGAATCCTGGTGTGTTCAAGGCGAGGACTTTAGCTGCTAGGCCACGGCGCTGGGCCCTGTGTTTCTTAGTATGTCAGTTCTTCAGGAATAACCAGGATACGTGAGGCATGTGAGCACGTGCATTTCCTACAGTGGTATGTTGCATGGGCTAACACATTAGGTCTAAAAAGCTTATCCAGCATCTGAGATTCTCATTACTCATCCATTCCTTTCACAGAGTAAGTGTTAGACATTGAATGAGGACAGTCAGGTACTGTTGTAGGTGTTAGGTTTTTCACAATAGATTGTGTGCTAGTGGGGAAAGCATACAATAAGACCTTCACTGATCTGGGGAAATGTATTCTTTCATGGTTGTCTGGCACACTGAAAAGTTAAAGTTTAGAATGTGGTGACTGTTGCTTCATGGAACATGTGAGAAAGAAGCAAACGGCGAGAGGACAAAATCTATTTAGATTTTTTTTTTTTTAATAATTTTTGAAGATAATTAACTTTCCCCCTCAAAGCTTTGCATGAATGTCAGGATTTTAAAAAACGGGGAGGGGGGAAGAATTTATAGAAAAGAAATTAACGACAGCTCTTAAAATAGCTCTTTGTTTCTGAAAGCCTTGTTCTGTCATTTATCTTGCAACTGGGGAAAAAAATCCTCTCAGAAGTGACTTGTAGAGCCTCAGTCGCTAAAGAGAACGTGCCCTGACGTGACCTCAGACAGCCTGACGTACTTCAACAGAGAGGAACAGAGTCTTTCCTCCCTGTTTCTCTTAATGGCTTTTGACAATGAACAATAGATCAAAATAGGTGATTTGTTGTTCGTGATTGGAGTGGTATATGGCAGTGGGGGTAACTGATGGTTTCATAATAGTTGATCAGAAAATATTAATATAGATACTCATTAACATATTTTTCAGACAGAACAATCGACTTTTGAAGCTTCTTCGTCCAGTTCGAACATCAATTAGCTTCTCTCTCTCTCTCTCTTATTTTTTTTACTTCTTTTTTTATTGTTATAATTTTGTGGTACAATTCCATAGGCCCTGGGATTTCCCTTATCCCCTCCCCAAGCACCTCATCCCCACTGAGTTCTTCTATATTAATAATATAGTATAGTTCTTCATAAACAGTCATAGGTCCATCATTACGGCCATGGACAATGGCAGAAGTCCAGCATCCTATTGTCAATATATAGTTAATGGTTTCATGTGAGCCCATCTTTGATCTGGAAGTAGAGATGCATACTGCATTCATTGTGTCCTCACATGTGGATCTGATAGTCTCCATTACACAGTTACTATACATCCCCTTAAATGAAAAGCTGCAAAACAAAATCAACAACAGGAAGAAAAATAGAAATTTACAACGCCATGAAGTCAAATAACATGCTACTGGATATGATAGTCTCCATTACACAGTTACTGTGCATCCCCTTAAATGAAAAGCTGCACAACAAAATCAACAACAGAGGAAAAAAAGAAATTAACAACAGCATGAAAAATAACATGCTATTGATTGACTAATGTGTCGCTGAAGAAATGAAAATCAAGAACCTTCTTGAAGAAAATGATGCTACTGTATGATCTGTTAGTGAAGAATTTAATAAGAAAGTGTTTTGAAGAGATGAAACTTAAAAAATTAAAATCCATGAGATAAAGTTTCCACTGATCTTTGTTAGTGAGATATGTCTCATGTAGGCAGCATATAGATGGGGTTTTGATTTTTTAATCCAGCCTACTAATCTATGACATTTGGTTGATGAGTTTAATCCATTTGCATTCAGGGTTAGTATGAGTGGGTGATAATTTGGTCCTGTCATTTTAGCAATGGGTTGTTAATTGGTTTAGTTTTCTGTTATTTTACTGGGATGTCCTTCAGTTTTGCCTTTGGTTATTTCTCTTCTCTGTCAAAAGAACACCTTTAAGTATCCTTTGTAGGGCAAGTTTGGAAGAGGCATATTCTTTTAACTTTTCTTTACTGTGAAATAATTTTCATTTTCAAAGACAAAGGAAAGCTTTGCTGGGTACGTTATCCTGGGCTGACATTTTTTGGCTTTTAGAATCTGGAATATGTCACTCAATTCTCTTCTGGCCTGTAGAGTTTCCTGTGAGAGGTCTCCTGTGAATTTAATTGGCATTTCTTTATATGTCAGTTGATTATTTTTCCTGTGCACATTTTTTAAAAGATTTATTTATTTTATTACAAAGTCAGATATACAGAGAGGAGGAGAGACAGAGAGGAAGATCTTCCATCTGATGATTCACTCCCCAAGTGAACGCAACGGCCGGTGCTGTGCCGATCCGAAGCCAGGAGCCAGGAACCTCCTCCAGGTCTCCCACACGGGTACAGGATCCCAAGGTTTTGGGCTGTCCTCAACTGTTTTCCCAGGCCACAAGCAGGGAGCTGGATGGGAAGTGGGGCTGTGGGGATTAGAACTGGAGCCCATATGGGATCCCGGCGCGTTCAAGGCGAGGACTTTAGCCACTAGGCCACGGCGCTGGGCCCTGTTTTGTTCTTTTTAAATGAATTTATTTGTGAGGCAGGGAGAGAGAACAGGAGCTCTTACCCTCAAATGCCTGTCCCAGCTAGGACTGGGCTGGGTTGAAACTGGAAACTTAATTCAGTCCTCCCATGTGGATGGGAGGGAACTGATGGTCACTGCTGCCTCCCAGGGTCTGCCTTACCAAGGAGCTGGAGTCGGGAGGTGGAGTCAGCTGGTAATCGGGGGACTCTTTCGCTGGACACAGGTGTGTTCACCTCTGTACTGAACACCTGCCCCCCACACCCTGGCCTTTAATTCATGTGATGACTGCTTCACCTCTTACCTAGTCCACTTCGAGTTGACACCTTCATGCTGTCTGCTAGCAGATTCTCTGTTTTTCCAACCTTGACCATGTTAAGCTAGTTTTGAGCGCGTTGGAGTTGTGCAGATGAATCTTATTTTATAGTATGGAACTCGGAAATCATCATTATTTCACGGAGGGTGGATCCTACCACCTCAGTTAATCATAGTCCTCACTCAGAAACAGAATTCTATTTTCGTCTGCTGAAGATAAATGAAGGATATAGTAGCAAGGGGGTTCAACCGCTGCCGGGGAGAGGATGTGATATGATTAGCATCAGCATCCACCTGATGTGTTCCTGCACCTTGGGCAGGTAGGCAGACTCCTCCCAGAACTGTGAGGTCTGTCACCCCATGCACATCCTGTGTGCACTAGCAATCATAATTGGATGCCAGTAATCTCTACAGGGTGTTTACTGTACACTAGGCGCTACATTCAGCACTTGAGAGGTGCTTCCAGATGAACTATTCCCTTGTTGAACTGAGAGCACCACGGAGCTGGTCCATGGCCGAGCTGGGATTGTAAAACAGAGTCCACGGCCAGTGTATCATGGACTGTCATGTTTCCACAACAGTGTCATCCGTAAATGGCTCTCCAGTCTCCATCTGAGTCCTCTTATTTCAGGATGGGAATTTTGTTTAAAAATCAAGTATTAGTAAATTGAAATCAGGTTGGGTAGAGCCTGTACTGGTGAGAGTACACGTGGGATGTGAGTTGAAGCCTTACATCTGATTGAAATTTTAGAGTATTAAATAAGTAACTGTAAATTCCCTCCGGAGGGGAGAGCGCTGGGAGGTGTTAGGGAATTTTCTGGTTGCCTCTTCCTCCCACCCACCTTGTCCGGGCGCACCTGAGACTCTGCAACCTCCGTGCTTTGGCAGCCAGACCCCCGGCTTCAGCTGCTCCCCTCTCCGCAGCCCTGCAGCTCCGCCGCCACCGCCTGGGCTGTTGTTGTCATTGGGGAACTTTGCAGACAGATTCTTTGAGTCTGTACGCAGAAAACAGACTGCTGCTCATCTGTGGTACACAGCTTTGTCCAGAACTGGAGGAGTTAAAGCTACAAGTCAGGGCCAACGAAGGGCTGTGACAAGTGTCCTAGGGGGAGCTCTAGCGAACTCTGGCGGGCCGTGACTCATGCTGCTCTGTCACTCAGCTCGGGCACTGGCCCCTGCCACGCAGACAGCTAGCCAGGCAGGGGTTAGAGCCCGAGCACGCACGGAGCCGGCACTCCGAGCCTAAACCCCAGCCGGCAGCAGGCACCCTGCACTGCGGGGGGATGTGATGCCCGGCTCGCCCACTTGCCCCCCTGGCCAGCGCGCCCGGACGCCTGGGCCCGCAGCCATGGTAACGCTTGTGGCCGGAGACGCCCTCGGGAGCCCACGGCGATGGGCAGCGTCTTGGTGACCAATGGCCCAGTGTCCACCGTCCTGACCGAGCAAGCTTAGTAGGTCTCAGCGGGCCGCCGAGAGAGGATGTGAGGTCCCCCGAGCCGGGAGTCGTGCCCTGGCGAGGTAGGAACCGTTGCCGCAGTTGTGCGCCCATGCGTTCCCGGCCCGGCGGGCGCGCGCGCGGGGAGCTGTAAATCACCAGCAGCAACTTTGTCCGCCTGGTTTCTCCTTATGCTGATGAAACTGCGGCGGACCAGGGGGGCGCCATGGCGCCGGGGAGCAGGGCAGTCAGACGGAGGAAAGTGGGCGCCGAGATCCCAAGTGGCATGCAGAGATGAGTGAACCCGACTGCAGCGCTGCCCGGCGCCCCTAGCCTGCTCTCGCCTTCCCTGTCCTCCCGACCCCTTCCATTTAAGCGGCAGGAAGGCAGAAGTTCTGTCTCACTTCATCAGCACTAAATACCAATAATTTGCACCTGTCTGCAAGAGAAACGCAGCGAATAGGTGTAGGTTTCGCCTGGCACCCAGGCAGTGACCAGCGGCTGCTCTTAGGGAAAGCCTTCAGCAAAGACCAGAGGGGAGGGTGGCCGGCTCCCGTTGAGTTGCCCAAGTTCTCCAGGTGGTCCAGGTGACCTGTTTGAGTTTATCCTTGCCCGTGCCCGGGCCAGGAAGGCGTTCTGTCTGCGGGTTGGTGGCCATGTTGGCAGGGAAGGGGTTAATCTCTTGTTGCTGAAGGAGCCCAGGCTGGGTCTGCCTGAGCGAGGAGGAGCTGGATTGAAAGCAGGCGCTGCAGTGCTGTCGCCAACGCCAGAGGAGTAAGGCGCTGCTCTCAGCACCAGTGTTAAAATCCCTCTGAAAAAAATTTTTTTCTCCCCCCACCTCTCTTGTTTTTCTTTAACCAGCTCCACCCCCCTTCGTTCCCACCCTCAAGTCTGACGATGACACCTCCAATTTTGATGAACCAGAGAAGAATTCGTGGGCTTCCTCCTCTTCGTGCCAGCTGAGCCCCTCGGGTTTCTCAGGCGAAGATCTGCCATTCGTGGGGTTTGCATACAGCAAGGCGCTGGGAATTCTTGGTAGATCTGAGTAAGTACAAATCTGACTTTTGCTAAGGAACCTGCATTGAGGCAAAGGATAGGGAGCCAAAGGCGGTGGTAGTGGTGGCAGTGGTGGTGGTGCTGGCCGTACTGGGAAGTGGGGGCAGTGCAGGGAAGGGAGGCATACTGGTGAGCCTGCATTTGGCAAGTCAGCTACCTGTTTGGGTTTCAGTGGGGGCAGCTGTGAATATTGTCATTCTGCGGTGTGCAGGGTACTTGTCCTGCTGGGAGCGTCGTCATTGTGGACTGGGCACTTTGGGTTAGTTTTTTCAGTCTTTGCTCTTCTTCAGAGGGGAAGGAGATGGTGGTGATGGGATTGAGAGGGTAGTAAGTGGTGGTGGTGGGGGAGTCTTAACAGTCTGGCTCCTGGCTGAAAGGCGAGGGTACAGGAATTGAGACAAGCCATCCATCCATGTCACCACCAGTGTGTCTGTCTGTCTCAGGTGGGTGGATGGTTACTGTCTTGGCTGTATGGGGTTGGTTGGTGGGTTGGGGGCTAGGTGGGGAGATGGTCAAACACGGTGTCTCATAAGCTCAAGGTGTCCTGATGGGTTCAACTGAGCTGCAAGTGGCTGAAGCAGAGCTCGCCCAGAGACAGTGCTCGGCTGCTCTCCAAGTCTGCTGCAAGATGAGGGACCTGGCAGTCCAGTCCCTCGCCAGGAGGGAGCGTGATGTATGTAGCTGGGGCGAGTCCCTGATTCACAGAACCTGGGCTTGGCAGGGAAGCAAACAGACCCAGCAGACCGGGAGTCGGGAATGTGGAGATAGGAACATCCCGGGAATCTCCCTGAGCTGGTGGGTCTCCCTGCCTGCTTCTCCAAGCTGTTGAGCCATGCATGAGCACAGGCGGTGCTCAGGACCTGAGCGTCCTGGCTGCTGGCCCCATAGAATTTCTGTAGAACGCAGCAGCCTGGATGGATTGGGAGCCAGTAGGGATCACTTCATTCCTGGCCGGGTGTGCTGACATTCTGTTTTCGGATGAGCAACTTCCCAGGCAGGTCTTTTCCCTCAGCTGCTCTCGCTTACTTTGCAGCTCTCGCGGGTAGCTTTCGGGGGTTACTTCGGTGGTTACAGCATTGGATCTGCTCCTTGACGGCTTTGGTTCCCTTGCTGGTGTGCCTGTAGCTTAGCCCTCGGTCTGAGGGACTGTCTCCTTGGCTCCTGGATGGTGTTTCCCCCAAGCATCTATTTGGACAGTCATTTCAGGTGCTGGTGGGGAATTGGGTATTTGATAGGGGAAATTGGACTACAGGCTGTGATCAAATGTGAAAGGGGTTTTGATATTGTGTGCTCTTCTTTCCCTCCCCTGCCTACAGTCTGGGTTTAGAATACGGGTTGGGTTTTGGTAGCATTGACTGTGTCTCTGTGGTGGATTTTCCCCATAAGCCCAAAACAGACTGGTTGATGGCAGCGAAAGGCAGAAAGCTCACTAGCTGTGGACTGTGCCACCCGAGGGATTGGAAGCAGCTCAGCAGAGCTGGGGTTGGGGGCGGGAGGGTGAGGTCTGTGCACTGGCAGGAGGGCAGGTCGGAGGAAGCAGAGGACCAACGTTGAAGGGTGCGCGATTAGTGGGCAGTATAACCTTGACACACACGACATGCTGAAGGTCACAGATCAGACAGGAAGGTGCTGTAGGGGAGCAAGTTCTGGTTAGTCCTGGACCAGCTGGGCCAGAGTGGGTGCTCGCTTTTAGGTGTGACTTGCGAGGACATGGGTAGGGGGAGCTAGGTATGGGGGTGAGGGTAATGTAGGAGTGATGTGGAGGGTTTCAGGCACTGTAATTAATTGGAGGTCGTGTGTGATTAATCGCTTAGGTTCCAGGAGGACACTAACTGCGTCTTTCTGCTTTTTAGAGAAAGCTCAGTTGAGAGAGCTCTCTGACAGGGGTGTCTCAGCGTTGAGGCCCAGGCAGTGGATAAACGTTGCTTGGTCCAATTTGCTCACCATCCTCTCCTCCTAAAGGTGTTGACGTTGCTTGATGTTCGTGTAGCTTTGCTGTTTCTCCTTTGGTGATTCCAAAGTGCACCTGCCAAGCCTCAGATGAGCTTCTGTGTGTGCCCCGACAGAAGGTTTCATCTGATGCTCATAAACACGAGATCCAGAGCAAACAGAACCTTGTTTCCTGTCCAGAGGATGGAACCGCGGACAGCCCCAACTCTGGGGAAGCGGAAGTTCCATCTTCACCATGGCAGTTTGAGGTTGGAGTCCCAGAGACTTCCTCTCCTCTGGCATTGTGATCGCATGATGTCACCACGGGACTTGATGACCTCTGCTGTGGACAGCGCTTTGGGGAAAACTACAGCATCGTGGTAGACAGGCACTCCACCTGTTGGATGCCAGCGACCTGGGTGTGTTGCGTCAGAATGAGTTAGAAATACACTGAAAGAAGCAGTGGTGACATTACCCAGCAGCCTCTGCTGTTTCTGTTGGCACAGTTACAAGGTTCACTCGGGAGGGGGTCGAGGAAGCATTTTTTGGGGGTGCTACCGTTGCATCTCCACTTCTTCTTGTTTGTCGTTCTCCCCTCCCTGTTTTTGGCATCACAGGTTTTTTAGTAAGACCTGATACTCTTGCTTTATTGTTTTTTTCTGACACCACTGAGGGAGGGGACTGTAGATCCTGCTGTGCTAGGCTTCCTGAATTGATCCTGCACTTGTTACCAGGGAATTGAATGAAACGGCCGGGGGTGGGGGGTGTCTGTAGAGACCTTGGCAGTGAGGATGACTTTAATGATGGTGATCATTCCTCACCTTTTAGGTTCCTTTCTTTTGGGGGGATTCCAGCCTATCTTTAAGCCAGCTATTGAGTGCATCATTATTTTAGGCTTGGCAGGAATTTTGAACTCAGTGTTTCAGTGGATGGGGCGTGGTGGGAGTCCCTGGTCAGTTCCGTTGGTGTTAGTAGGAGAAATTCTAGAGAGCTAAGGTTCGGTTGACTTCAGGGTGGTATTAACAGCAGAGGTAGTTTTGGGGAGCATCTTTCTGGTGCCTCTCTCTTTTACAGATGTATTTATTTTTATTGGAAAGAGATTTACAGAGAAAAGGAAATACAGACAGAAAGATCTTCTGCTGCTGGCTCACTCTCCAGATAGTCATAACGGCCAAAACTGAGCTAAGCTAAAGCCAGGAGCTTCTTCTTGGTCTCCCACGTGGGAGCAGGGTCCCAAGGTTTTGGGCAATCCTAGATTGCTTTCCCAGGCCACCAGCAGGGAGCTGGATGGGAAGTGAAGCAGCCAGAATATGAACTGGTGTCCACGTGGGATCCTGGTGCACGCATGGCAAGTACTTTAGCCACTAGGCTACTGTGCCAGGCCCACCTCTTTCTCTTTTTAACCAACAATAACCCAAATCAAATCCCCAAGCTCTGGATGCCTGTGTGTTCCTCTGAGCCTATTTGCTCAAACTCTACCATAGTAGGGTAGTAACAAGCCAGCGTGTTAGAGGTTTAAAAATAAAACAGATTCAGCGTGCTTCCCTCCCCTGCTGGCATGGTGTACATTTCTTTAGGCCTCCCCTCCTTCCTCCTAGATGGAGGCGCTGCCCCATTTAAGCCCTTACTGCATGCAGCAGTGCATTTTTGCAAAGCTTTAGCAAGGCTGCTGCACACTATAAACCACTTGGTCTTTTGTTTGCGTTATTTCCTCATGCTCTGGACTTCATTTTTTGGAGAAGTTGGGATGGTTGGAGGAACAGTGGGAGCTGGATGAGGTGGAAATCTGTGGGCAGACAGGTCCGCATTGGCTGTTTGGAGGCAGGACTTCTCTCATTTTACTCAGGGCTTTTTTCTTTCCTCTTGGAGGGTGTAGAAATACGGCGAGGGAACCGGCTGTTCCCACACAGTGGTGGAGTGTAGGCTGGCCGCCACCACTGCCTTCCTAGCCTTACAGAGGCCTGGCAAATGGTGTTTCTTTCCCGCTCTGTTGGGCTTTTTTTCATGTCAGTTTTCTTAAAGGGGGATGGCAAACAGTGACACCTTTCTCCTGGGGCCATCGGCAAGGAGTGGGGTTGGGGTTGGTTAAATGAAATTTGGAAAAGCCTTGATACACATCTGCTGTGAACGGTTTTGACTGTTGCTGATATGCTAGTCTGTGTATGTGTAGTGACCATCTGTACATGCCAGCGTAATATGGGAAGGACCTGGGAACAGCTAAGTCCAGAGCTGTGTCTGAGTTGGAACTCAGCTTCAATGGCCCCAGGGGTTTGGTTGTTCTAGAGACGCTTACAAGTCCTGACCAACCATGAGGGTTAATATGCAGTTGCCAAATACCTGTTGGCCAAGGCAGCAAGTCTCTGGGGATGGGGTGGGGGAAGGACCCAATGGGAAGGCCCAGTTCCGGAGAGGCTACCTTCTCATCATGCTGGACAGGTCATACCGGCAAGGCAGAATAAGGCAAAGTCTTGACAGGGGAGTGCCTGTTCAGAGTTCTTGCTGAGCTGCCCAAGTGATCTTCCATGTATTGACTGTGACCTCCATGCTAGGTGTTACTCCCCCTGGTGCTTTCTGGAGCACAGAACATGGTAGGCTTTCAGTAAATACGTGTGCTGGAACTCAGTGAATGGGTTTACCCATGGGAGGTAAGATATTGGTGTCAGCACTGTTGGATTTGGATCCATGGAGAGGAATATGGGGGAGAATTGGTCATCCTCATGGGGTCCCCACTCCACAGCAGGCTCTGTTCTGAGATGAGTTCATTTGCATTTCCCCAAAAGGAAGTTCGTCCTTTTCATTTTAGATGGGAAAACCTGAGGCATGGGGAGACAAAGCACCTTGTCCAAGGTCAGTTTAGCTCTGAGTGGCTCATCTGGGACTTGAACCCAGGCACTGTCAGTTTATCAGCCGCTGTGCTGTGCTGTGCTGCTAAGTATAAATGTCACAGGCAGGAGAAACTAGGACGTTTGTGTAAGGCGCTTGTCAGAAGTGGAGGCCCACTGTGCGGAGTAGCGAGCTGAGTTTGGGGGAGGCCAGCATGAGGGCTGACAAGGAGGTCTTTGTGTGCTGGGTTTTATCTTCAGTCTCTGCAAGTTTATCAAGCAGGTGGGCCATACAGCTCTTGGCCTTCTCCGATGTCTTCTTGTACTGAAGGGGCTGTTACCTGGTGCGCCTCTGTCCGCCAGAGTTGCCCTTAGCCCAGGTGTGAGCTCCCTAAGGACAGGAAACTGCCCAGACCTCCCTCTCCACTGTCTTCAGACTGAGCAGCATTTGGTAAATGGACCCAAGTCATTTTTCTGGCTACCCCTCTCAGTTTGTGGATGGCTCTGTGATATGCATTTGCTCCATTCTGCTTTCTGCCACCCTGGGATGGCTTGCATCATGGAGGACAGCCCGAGCTCTCCCTTTAGTTGAAATGTTTTGGGAGATTGGAGGATCCACCCTTAGAGATTGCTTGCCAAAGCCTCTGTGTCCTTGTGTCCGTTATCCAGAGCCCTACCGCAAAGAGTCTCATCTGTGATCTCATGTTCTCAGTAGTGACAATGCCAGTCTCTGCTGGCACCTGAAGGCATGCATCTGCTGTACTGCCCACGTGGAGTGAGGACCCTTCCCGGCTTCTGCCCTCCATGCCTTGTGGTGCTTATTCCAGCCATTATCTGGAGCAGATGTCTAGCAGCCGCCCCTGCCTGTGGGTTTTTCTTCTCTCCCCTCGCTCATCCTTCTTTCTCTGAGGCATGTCTTGTTCTACTTGCCTTGTTCTCGGCTGTATTTAGACCGTGCGAGTCGGCCTGCCTTGCAGCCCTGGCAGGGCCATCCTATCACCTTCTCCTCTGTCTGAGATACCTTGAGGAAATGTCACCTGCCTGATCTGGGCCCAGGCCCGAAGATGAGACTCCCTGTGATCTGGCAGGTGCCTTCCTTGCTGGCCTGCACATGCTAATTTGCATGGTTGCCTCGGCTCCCTGAAGAAGGCAGCCATGGATGGAATGGTGCTGCGTGTTCCCTAGCTCGGTGCCAGTTTGGCTCCTCTTCCTTTGCCTACGTGGGCTTGTCTCCAGTCTCTCTGCTTTCCTTGCCTTTCACCTCCTGACCTCCAGGAAGCTTCCTGGGATAACAGCCTGCACTTACTGCCTCTTTTTCCTTCCTTAAAACTCTGTTGAAGCCGCTGAGTGCACGGAACGCCCAAATCTAGTGGTTTACCCCTGGCTACACAGTACCACCCATCCCCGTGTTTCACCTGTAAAACTGCTGTTCTCTGTCATACGGTGACCTCCTAGCCTGCTGTTCTCACTGGTGGGAACAAAGTGCCATGTCATCAGTGGCTGCTGTCTTCCTCAGTATCAGACTCGAAGCAAATGCACCTGAAGTTCCAGCCTTTGTTCTTTCTCTAGCCTGTCCTCATCCATGTATTCATTTGAGACTCAGAGAGAGTGGTGTGTACACACAAGAAAGCATGTGTGTTCTCCTCCCCATCAATCAGTTCACTCTCCCAGTGCCCACAACAGCCAGTTGTGGGACAGGCCAGGAGCTTAGAACTCAGCCTTGGTTTCCCACATCGGTGGAGCGAACCTGGTTACTTGAGCCATCATCTGATGTCCTCCCAGGTATGCATTAGCAGGAAGCTGGAGTCAGGAGTCAGTGCCAGGAAGCAACACTAGATTCTGTGATAAGGGCTGCAGGCATCCTGACTGCCACGCTAAACACTCTCTCCTCCTGGTCTCTTTTTGGTGATCCCATCCAGATCCTTGACCTTAACTTTGACTTCTCCACATTCACTGTCATCACTGGTGTTGGTGTTTGCTGATTTCTTACCAATCCATCCTCTGATCCCTCACTCTCTTTTAAAGACATTTATGAAGACACAGTTGCAGGAGTTGAGGGAAGGGAGGTAGGGAAGGTGAGAAATCTCTTCCATCTACTGGTCTACTCTCCAAATAACTGCAATGACTGGAACTGAACTTGTTCAAAGTCAGGAGTCAGGGGCTTCTTTGAGATCTCCCACGTGGGAGCAGGGGCCCAAGTACTTGGGCCATCTTCCACTGCTTTCCCAGGCGCATTAGCAAGGAGCTGGGTCAGAAGTGGAGCAGCGGGAACTTTACCTGCTACAGCACAGTGCTAGCTCCCTCTGTTCCCTCTTTTTGTTTTTTTTTAAAGATTTATTTTATTTTTATTACAAAGTCAGATATACTGAGAGGAGGAAAGATAGAGAGGAAGTGGAGCTGCCAGGATTAGAACCAGCGGCCATATGGGATCAAGGCAAGGACTTTAGCCACTAGGCCACGCTGCCGAGCCCATCTGTTCCCTCTTTTACGCACATAAGCCTACTTGATCCTTCAGGAAGCCATGAGGTGCAAGTCTTTCCTTCTTCACTTAAGACACTACCATTTCCCCCTCCAAGCCCCCTTGTAGGAAGGAAGACAGGCAGCTGAAGCACATTCATGCCTCCTCCGTAGCACCGCACTGATTGCCGAGTCCTCCACATTGTGTCTGTGGGGTGACACTCGTGCGCCCACCCTTCTGTCTTCACTTTGGCTTGGACCATTGCAGTAGCCTCCCAGTCAGTGCTCTACCTTTGAGTTTTCCTGGCTGCATTCCATCCTCAGGGAGTGAAATTCTTCCGAAGCAGAGGTTGGATGATGTCACTTACTGCCGAGATGTGCAGCAGCCCTGCGGGGCATGCAGCGTCAAGGCCCACTCCTGAACTTGTTCTTCAAGCCTTGTGTGCTGGAACTCCAGCCCTCCTCCTCACTGGGTGCCCTTCCTTGCCCCTAAGACAGGCCAGCCTGCTCAGGGCTCGTGGTGTCCAGGGCCATGTCTTCCTCTTTTTGCTTGAAACAGTACCTTGTCCTGACAACTTGAACATTTTGTTCTGTTGAATTAAACTGAAGTGACCAGAGTCTGTGACGATTCGTCCTGCACAGTTTATCATCATCTATTGAGCCCTGCCTGTGTGGCCTTGACGATGCCACCTGCATCCCATGCCTGGTGATCTCATTACGCCCTCAGAGATCCACCATCGCTCTGTGAGGTAGCTGGCATTATCCCCATGGTAAGATGAGGATGCTGCAAGGCTCGGTCACTCTCCTGACATCTCATAGGCCCAGATCTAGGACTTGGACCCAAATCTGGTTGCTTCAGAACACCATCTTGTCTACCCTGCTGTCTGACAGGACTCAGCTGGGTTGCATAGGACCTGTAGGCTTACCTAGCAATGAAGGCAAGAGAGCCAGCTTTGTTGAGAGCTCCCCCTGCCCCTAGCACAATTCCAGGTGCCCGAGGACTGGTCTTAGCTGATTCTGGCAAGGAGAACCCTTCCCCTTTACAGATCAGGAAACTTTGCTGACTGCAGTGACTTCTTAGGTTCAAGCAGCCCACTTCTGGTGGAGTGTTGCCAGCTTTTCCCTTCGGAGCTGATATCCACATCTTTTATTTTTTGGAGACCGTGAATATTTCAGGCACTGGAATCTGTCATTTGCATGTTCACATCTGGGTGCCAGTGCCTGTGAACGAGCCACTTAGCTGCTCACAGCCCCAACTCCCTGGCCTGCACAGGGAGTGCCTATCTGATAGGCTTGTGGAGAGCACTTTGCAGCAGCGCCAGGAATGGGGTGAGCGTGCATTTCCTATTTACTGTATCTACGTAGCTGTGAGGCTGGGCCAGGGTGCATTTGACTCTCCTTTTCTTCCTGGTTCGGCTTTATAGAGAGATCTTGCTGGTTTCTGCCCATTGAGAGAATCTGGCTCCACGTGGGGCGCCTGACAGATGTCCTAATATCCCCATCCAATTTCTTATTCCAACTGGAGTCTGTGACATGTCACTTAAGACTGTGCTTTTCCATGAGATGCCCTGGTGAGTTCCAGCTCCAGGGGGGACAGTGCATAGTATCATACACTGCCACTCACCCTCCAAGTCCTTGAGCTTCCCTCAATGGGAGAAGGTGTGTGTCATTGTGACGTTGTTGTCCCAGCCCTGGTACTGGCCATCTCTTCTCTGGTGCCAGCGCTGATGTCATGCACTCTGCATTGGCTTTCTTTGTCCCACCATGACCTTTTAACTGCAGCTGCCTGGGGCACAGAAGTGCCGCCACTCCATTGGTCCATTCATTCACTTATCAAATGCAGTGTTCTAGGTCTTATGGCATATTTGTGAGCAAGACAGATGAGGGCTCTGCCCTCTAGCAGCAGGGGAAGCCAGAGGTAAAAGGGCACACACAGGAGGTGATTGCAGGTGCTGGTCAGGGCACAGCAGTGGGACTGGCCAGGAGCAGCCACTTTAGACTGGGTATCTGGGGAAAACCTCCATTGAACTGAGCATCAAGTGTTCAAGAAGGTGGAGTTGCTACCCATGGTGACACCGCCACACACCTGTGGTGCCCAGAGGCTGTTCTAGAAGCCGGGAAACAGCAGTGACCACCAGGGAGTCCAGGTTCCAGAGTTTCATAGAACTTGCCTTCTGGTGGGGACGAACAGCCAGTCATTTGCTCACTCCCGTATCTGAGAGTCTACTATGTGCTCAGACCTTTCTGGGCTTTGGGGATATGACAGGATGCAAGCAGGTTGAAATCCCTGCCTATCTCAGGCAAAGACCCTGCAAGCAGACATAGCCTGCAGCCCGTCCAGTGTGCAGAAGGCACGTGGGGGCAGTGGGGACACATGGTCCACCTTGAGGTTGGCCTCATGGTTTGCAAGGTAGTTTCAGTTGTCCTGAGTGGGAAAGTTTTGTGGGACTTTGATTAGGGACATGGAATATCTGACTCCTGTTGTCCAGATGGCCCGTTAGACTGCTGTGTGGAGGGCAGATAGCAGGGGTATGGCGTTGGAGCCAGGAAGTAAGTCACTCTGTTGCCGGAAGCTAGCAAGAGGTGGAACCATGTCCTGCAAAGCTTGGCACTGGTGTGAAGGTGGGAATTGGATTAAAAAGTCATGTGAGTTAACTCTGCTTTCATTAACAGTCCGGCTTTTGACAAATGACTTTTGAGCTGTGTATTGATCATTCCAGAACAAGGGTTCTGAGGCAGCTGGAGACCACTGCTGCCCATGCTATATGTGTGTGTGTGTGTGTGTGTGTGTGTGCACATGTGTGTCGGTCAACCAGGTGGGCTCGGCAGTTCTTGAAGGGGGAGCAGTGTGTTTTTTGACATTTCGAAGGGCTCCTGATGGACACCACTGTGTCTTAAAATGGATTTATAGAGTTGGATCACAAATTTCATAATGTTCAATCTTAAAAGCCAATATATTTTTGGAAACAGAATGCTGATGAGTTTTTTTTCTTTGCACCATATTACATCTTGTGGTTTGCCTGTATTTTTAGTGCTGTTGGCCACAATTAATGTGGGGCCCTCAGCTGAGCTAATTTTGATTCCCCTTGATTTAGCCTCCAGGATTCATTCTTGGTTATGTCAAGAATATCTGCAGCTTGTGATCCTCGCGCTCTGTAATTCGGTGGCGTGTTTTGCAGGTGGAGGGTCCTCTTCCTAGAATAGAAGGGTGACTTGATGTCAGCTGCCACAGTGGTGATGAGGAAGTACCCAAAACAGATACCTGCTGGTGTCCACATAGAATGAAGGAAATGTTGCGCTAATGGCTTTGTCAAGGACTCTTTGGGGGGAGTTACGGGATTGGTTGCAGGCACGTCATTGAGGAAACTGCATCTTGTTTTTTTTTCCTGAAGTGTCAGAGTTCCGTGGAGAGCAGTGTGTGGGGTACACGCAATGCAGCTCTCCTAAGAACGCAGTCTGTCCCCTTCTGCAGCCTAGCCACCCTCCCACAGGGTCACACACCAAAGCCTCTCTTAACTCTCATTGGGTCTAGATAATCATCAAGCAGATGTGTGTCTCAGGAGGAGAGGTGGATTTCAGAGTAAATTTTTCTAGAAAATAGAAGCTTGGGGCGGGGCTGGGGGGGGAATGAGGAGTGGGGAGGAGAAGCCAAACTTGGCTTTGTGCTGGGAGTGACAGCACTGCTGTGCGGGGGCAGGCGGCTGCATGGCGGCTGCTCACAGTGCCTTCCTCTCCCCAGGGAGGCTGGCTGAGGTGCCGCTGCCACAGGCAGGCAGTATGTGGGCAGCCCGCTTGTTCTTTTAGGAACGTCCTCGCTTGGCTGCACCTCAGCCAGCCCAGGGCAGCAGTGGACCTGGGTCTCCAGCTTCGAGTCTCTCCTGTTTTGTCTTTTCATGAACAGCTCTTCCACTAGCCTCCCCCTCCCTGCCCTGTCCCATCTCACCACCACCACTGTGGGATGGAGGGACAGTTGCTCTCTCTCTTTTTTTTAAGGGGGTTCGAATGATGCCTGTTTTTGGTTTTTGTTTTTAATTGGAAAGATTTACAGAGAGGGGAGAGACAGAGTGATGATCTGTCTGCTGGTTCACTCCCCAGATGTCCACAATGGCTAGAGCTGAACTCATCTAAAGGCAGGAGCTTCTTCTAGATCTCTGATGTGGGTTCAGAGGCCCAAAGGACTTGGGCAATCCTTTGTTGCTTTCCCAGCCCATCAGCAGGGAACTGCATAGGAAGTGCAGCATCTGAGACCTGAACCCATATGAGATGCCAGCACTGCAGGTAGAGGCTTAACCTACTCTGCCTTGGCACCGACCCAATCAGTTGCTACTGTGGGTTGAGCTGTTTCTGGGGTTGTGGAGTGCCATCTGGCTTGTGGATGTTCTTGAGCCACTGGCTGTCTTGACCTTAGGCCTTGCGTTGAACGTAAACGGCTGTGGGTGATAGGTCACCTTTTTTTGTGTGACCTTTCTCCCTTTGCCCCATGATCTTGAACCTCTCAGCCTCTGCAGAACTTTTTGTGTTTTACGTGAGCCCAGAAGCAGCAGAGCTGAAACCTGAGTTCCTGCCCCCCACCCAGCCCACCCGCCAACCCCCAAGTCATCCCCGGGGTGATGGGAGAAGGTTAAGGCTGTGGGGTCTGCTCTGCCTCAGCCTTGGTGCTGTGGGCAGAGGGTCACAGCGAGAGGATTCAGTGAGAGGACATGGGAAGCACAGGCACAGTGCCTGGCATGGAGCAAGTGGCACTCCTGCTGGAGACCAAAGTTCTCTTTCTGCTGTGGGGCTGCCAGGGTGAGGGTGGGAACCACTTCTTCCAGCCGCCCTGGCAGGGTTGCTCAGCCTGGGCAGTTCTCATCTTTGGCCTCCTCCTACCAGGTGGCAATAGCCCTGTCACTTGCAGTCATGAAAATCAAAATGAGACCCCTGCAGGGGGCAGGTGCTGGGGAGAACTACCAGATAGTCCCTGGTTGAGGACCACTGGTCTTACTGGTACCTCTAATGGGGTCTATAGGACTTTTATGTTCTTGTATATGCTACTCTCTCAGTACACAGAAGATGGTAAAGAAAAAAGGCTCATGTTTGAGAATTTTGAGAACAAAGGCAAGTTCTGGAAGGTTCTTCAGGGTTGACAGCGTTTCATCACTAGATAGTCTCCTTACTGTTACTTCTGCAGGTTGTGGCCCATAGCACTGGAGTAGCAGCCGTCTATAGGAGTGTTTTTTTTTTAAACACTTTTCCTCAAAGCCACACTAGTATCAGCTTTTAAATAATACCATGCCTCAAAGCAACAATAGTATCAACTCTTTAAAAATACCACGCCTTAAAGCAACACTAGTATCAGCTCTTTAAATAACACCGGGCCTGATGAAGTGGTGCTTTTAAGGACAATTTTAGACCAGCCTGAGTGTGTTGCGGCTGAGGGCTCGGTTTGGTTGCAGGCGGTGGGCTCTGAGGCCAGCTTGGAATGGAGACTGTCAGGCAGTGATTACCATGATGGTCAGTCTTAGAATAATGCGATTACCAGCAATAATTTGCTGTTGCTTTGAAAGTCAGAA
The DNA here is from genome assembly GCF_030435755.1 of Ochotona princeps. Lineage (NCBI taxonomy): Eukaryota > Metazoa > Chordata > Mammalia > Lagomorpha > Ochotonidae > Ochotona > Ochotona princeps. Next base: position 10,403,486 of record NC_080860.1, on the reverse strand, counting down.
GGAGAGCTAATGAAAATCCTAGACAAGAAATGAATTGTGATAATGCTCTAGCATGTCTGCTGGGGTGTGTGTGTGTGTGTGTGTGTGTGTATTTCCTTGGGAAACATGGACTGAGAGCAAACCATTGGAGCTAGGAATTGAATTCCCTTAAGTGTTTCTGGAAAAGTGGTAGAATGTAAGTATTTTAAGTTGAGCCAAACCCTTCTGTCGTGTATTTTCTCTTATAGGAAGTTCATGGAAATAGTCTAGATTAATTATGGTAGAATACAGGTTACTCACTGACACCTGTATCCTGTTGAAATTCTTGCCTCGTTGTGGTTATCTTCAAGCCTGGCTTTCCATTCCAAAGACTGTCCAATAGACGTCCATGTGAAATGGCCTAGCCAAATACTACGTGGAGCCAAGTGCTTAGTATAGTACTCCTAAGAATTTATTTATTATTTTATTTTATTTTTTAAGCAAAGAAGACCAGTTTTCTTATTTCTTCTTAAAAAAATCATTTACTTGGTCTGGCGTGGTAGCCTAGTGGCTAAAGTCCTCACCTTGCATGCTCTGGGATCCCATATGGGCACCGGTTCTAATCTCGGTGGCCCTGCTTCCGTCCAGCTCCCTTCTTGTGGCCTGAGAAAGCAGTTGAGGACAGTCCAGGGCATTGGGACCCTGTGTCTGTGTGGAAAACTCAGAGGAGGTTCCAGGCTCCTGGCTTCGGATCGGTGCAGCTCCGGCTGTGGCAGTCACTTGAAGAGTGAATCAGTGGACAGAAGATCTTCCTCTCTGTCTCTCCTCCTCTCCATTTATCTGCCTTTGCCATAAAAATTAATAAATCTTAAAAATCTACTAAAAATTAATTTAATCAGTTGAAAGGCAGAGTGAGAAATGGAGAAAGACATCTTCTATCCATTGATTTCACGTTCCAAGTGGCCAAAATGACTAGAGTTGGGCCAGACTGAAGCAGGCACCTTAAACATCTGGGTTTTGCACATTGGGTGGCAGAGGCTCAAGCACTGAGGCCGTCTTCTGCTGCTTTCCCAGGCACATTAACAGTAAGCAGGATTGGAAACAGAGCAGCCAGGACTTAGCTGGCACTCATACTGGAGACAGGTGTTACAGGTGGTGGTGTTGTGCCGGATTTTGAGGTCCTGAGAAAATTCATCGAGTGTGAAGTCAGTGCTATCACGTAAAGGCAGTTTATTCAGGTTAGGTCTCCCAGCCACTCCCACCCCCCAGCCCAGCCCAGCAGGGCAGAAAAAGAGAGCGAGGTTGAACAGCACAGGCTTCTTATACATTTCAGGCCAATTCCATGTAATTATACAGTCATGATTTGTCAGTTTGACTGTTAACTTTTTAAAAGAACAAGTTGACAGGCTTCTGTTGGTAGGTTTGAAGTAAGCAACTTTAAAAAAGTACAAACTGGTGGTCTATGGGCAGTGAATCTTATCTACACCACAGACCTCCTTCCTGAGGAGTGCTTTTCCTACGTGACCTGCTAGGTGTCCTGCCGGGTGTCACGTAGGCTGCCAGGCTGGGAGTTCACACAGCCGCCAGCCAAGCAAGCAAGGCAGAATCACAAAAACAGAAAACGCCTAGGTTCTTCAGTGGCTTTCTGTGCTGTGCTGCCACGTGGGCCCCGTCCTGTAAGTTGTCAAAGCTTTACTGAAAATGGCAAGCACTTCAGATCTTAGTTCTGGCTACATGTTAGAGTCACTCAGGAGCTTGCCAGAAAGGGTGCTGCCTGGGCCTGTATTCCCAATGTATCTGTTGCACACTGAGTTGGCCTGGGGGTGGGAGTGTAGGGGGGTTCTGCATGTTTGTATTTGTGTAAAACCCTTCAGGTGCTGGTGCTGTGAGCCGCTGCTGAGACCAGGAGGGTACAGAATGATGAGCCTGCCCCCGCCCCCTGGCCCCGCCCCCGGCCTTGACCTGCAGTCTTGTTGTTTACAGATTTGCTGCTGCAAGCCAACTTTAATCACTACATTCTTCCCGTTAGCTTGCTTTATTATTTTTTCTTTCAGTTGTGATTTTTATTCTAAAAAGGATGGTTTCTTTAGTGCCTTTGTTCTGAAGGGCTCTTAATTGTTGTACTTAGAACTTCCTAACAGTGAGCATTGGTCCAGCATCAAAATAGCAAAATGAGGGAGTTAGCCTCTGGCGGGCGAAGGCTGCACGTCTCTAGCCTGCCAGGCTCCGTTGAGTGAGTGACCTCGAAGCATGTTTGTGCAAATCAGCAGTATGTTTTGTTCCTACGGCAGCACACTTCAAACACCGAGCACCTCACCAGCCACGTGTCATGCCATTTCCTAAGTCACATCTCCCCCTGCCACCATCCTGAGTGACAGTATTGCATGTTGTCGTTCTCCTAAACGGGTGCTAGTAGGTGCTTGGCCACAAAGAGCTGTGGCCTGAGTGGTCATCTATGATGTACGTCTTGCGTATGACTGCGTGAAATGCAGGTGATTGAGTTAAGAAGAGGGTTGGGGACCCCGCCTGTGATTTGTCCTTGCCTCCTTTAGGGCGGTGAACCTCACTGTCTAGCCCAGCCATAAGAGCACAGTTAGTAATGAAGGTAGGGTGCAGTCAAGTCAAGGGAGTGTTACACAGTCCACCTCGCCTCATATGGAATAGGTGGTGTGAGCAGGGTGTATGTGTGGGTACATGTGTGTGCATGTGGGTGCGTGTGTGGGTACTCGTGGGTGTATGCGTGAGTGTGTGTTGGTGCTGTGTGAGCAGGGATGTATGTGGGTTTATGTGTGTGTGTACATGTGGGTGTGCGCCTGTGTGTGACGATGTGTGCATGCACAGGGTGTGTGTATGTGTGTGTGTGTGTGTACTGAATGCATTTAGATAGAAAACAGCATGGTGAGAGGTATAAAGCTTGGTTAACATTTCTAGCCAAACGTGCGGGTTTTTTCCAAAAGGTCTATTTTGGGATGCCAATCCCTGCTGCCCATTTCTGCAACACTTGTCTGCAAGTGAGTAACAGTGCAGAGCACACCCAGCCCCAGCGTTCTGCCACTCCAGGTCTGAGAGGCGTGTGCCCTGCTGCAGGTTGCCTGTCATGATGAAAGTGATGGTGGACATCCGTCATCACTCACAGGGCTCTGCCTGTTTGGTCCCCTGTTGTCTCCACAAGAAGTGGATTGAGAATTAGCCCTGGTGAGTAAAAATTACCCGAGGCTCCCCTTTTCCAGAGTCCTTCCATTTGCCTGGCTTGTGGCCTTGATGCTGTTAGAAGCAGCACCAGCAGCCACAGAATGCTGGCGGAGACAAGGGCCCCACTGCAGAAGTGTTTGACTGGCGCGTGCCAGGCCCACCTACCCGCTGATCACCCTGACATTGGCTTTCTTCTACTTAGGTCTGTTGTATCGAGTCTGGACTCCCCTGCCAAGACTAGCTCCATGGAAAAGAAACTTCTCATCAAAAGCAAAGAGCTGCAGGACTCTCAGGACAAGTGTCACAAGGTATTTATTTCCGCAGCTGGCCTCCCTACTTGCTCCAGGATCCTCCCGTCCATCTATGCCAAGGGAGCCGCCGGGGGCCACGGCTGGCGCTGAGCCACCTGATCTGTAGCGAGCGAGGCGCCCCCTCCCTCGCCGAAGTCGCGCCTCCAAGCTGCTCAGAGGGAGATGAGCTCGCTTGGGCCCTGACTCTGCTGTAAATCCTTTAAGTCCTAACCTGAGGAGGCCCTGGATTTAAAGCGGCCCGTTTCTCAGCGCGAGCCAGCCAGATGTGTGCTCCTCCCGGCAGGTGGCCGGGCCCTCTCCTGTGGCCAAGATGCACCCCATCTGCTTTGAGTGAGGCGAAGTCTGTCTTCATAGTCTTTGAGCACTCCTGCTCTGTCACTGCGGCCGCTGTGTTGGTTATGCTCAACGCCTCCTAAACGCCGCTCACTGTTCCTGCCCGTGGGCAACTCTTTGGAGACTAATAGCACCACTTGCCTGGGACTCCTAAGAGGGCAGACGCTTCTGTAGCTCCTTGCCCTGTCCTGGATTTATCCTCTAGATCTTTGCAAGGAGATGGGGGGGGACCAAGATGGATTTGGGATAAAATTAAAGTGACGCCTGCAAAACCCGACCCAGCCAAAGCAAACCACACACACCCCAGTGGCAAATGGTACCTTGTGTGACTTCCTTGCTAACTGAGGTAGAGAAGTGATCGCACGTGGAGCGAGACTTGGATGAGAGGAGTGACTTAGCATTCGGTGACTGTCCTTACGAAGAAGCGTGCGCTCCTGGGCGAAGACGCAATGGTATTTGCACACATCCCGGCCTCTGGCGAGGCAGCTGTAGCCCGGGCCACCACGTGGCTTCCGGGGGGCTGCATGAGATTTGATTGCTCCCGGCAGGCCGCCGCGGGCTTTTTTAACCTGTCGATGTGTTTGTTGCAGATGGAACAGGAAATGACCCGGTTACATCGGAGAGTGTCAGAGGTGGAGGCTGTGCTTAGTCAGAAGGAGGTGGAGCTGAAGGCCTCTGAGACTCAGAGATCCCTCCTGGAGCAGGACCTTGCTACCTACATCACAGAATGCAGTGTGAGCCTCCCCCAAAGTCCCCTTCCCTTGGAGGTGGCACTTCCTGTCGTGCGTTGTCTCATCTTGTGTCATGATGGCTTCACAAGGCACATCACAGCCAGGGGCAGGGCTCAGAGAGACAGGTGGCACAGAACAGTGAGAGCCGGGCGCCGGGTCGCAAGAAACGAGGCTAAACCATTGGCAGCACCAAGTCCCAGCAGGGCACAGGGCACCGTGGAGCCTGGTACAGGAGTGAGCTGCCATGGTAGGAAGTGGCAGCAGACCCAGCCTCCCTGGTCTATAATCTTATGTCTTAGGACTAAACTCCCAGACATGTAGAAGGAAAAAAAAAAAAAGAAAACTTTCTTCTAAGCAGAGCCTAGAGCCAGCGCAGGGATGCGAAGACTCCACTTGTAAAACCCAGGCCCCCTGCCATTACTTATCATGTGACTCATCCTTTTTTTTCCTTCACCAGAGTAGACTGTCTCCTCCATTGTCTCGTTCAATGCTTCATTCAGGTGTCTTTTTAATGTGCCCAATTAAACAGTCTCAAGAAGTTGAATCACACTTTTTTTTCCCAAGTTTTCTCTCTCTCTCTCTCTTTCTCTCTTTTTTCCCTCTTACAAGGGAGAGGAAATCTATAGGACGTGGCTGATTAAGAATAACTGCTATGTTTCCTTTCCAGACTTGGCTGCCTGCTGGTGGTGGGTGAAGCTATTCAGCTCTGTATCTCAGATACATATTTCAGTTCCGTGGAAGCAGTAAGGGGATCTTACAAATGCAAAGTGGCCAGGAAAGAAAAGCTGGGACTGGGGGTGGGGTGGAAAAAGATGTCTCGGAGTCCTCCATGTCAACTGGGCAGGAGGATGAAGTCACTGGGCTTTGCGAGAGCACTCAGATGGCTGATGCTGCAGGCAAAGACAGTTGATGCCACCCTGGCGGTGGTGGTCACAGCCGAGGGAACTCGTTGGTATTTAGGCCTAAGCGTGTAAGTATGTGTGAAGGCAGGTAGTCAGAGGCAGGAGGCAAGCTGGGTCCTGATGCCCACAGCCACGTTACGTTTTTCGAACCTAAAGGTTTTGCAGGACGGAAACTGGACTTGGCACCCACATGGGAATTGTTGGCAACCTTGGCCAGTCCTTCCCTGGCTCCACACTGGGGTCCACGGAGAGCATTGCGCCTCTGTCGCAAACAGAGCCGGCCCCATTAGGCATCCAGGTTAACACTTTTGCTTTCTACAGAGCTTAAAGCGAAGTTTGGAGCAAGCACGAATGGAAGTGTCCCAGGAGGATGACAAAGCACTGCAGCTTCTCCATGACATCAGGGAACAGAGCCGGAAGCTCCAGGAGATCAAAGAGCAGGTATGGCCGCCGAGCCCAGCGCCCTGCTGGCTCGGTGCGCTCATCTCCGGAGAGGCGAGTTTGAGATACACCAAGAGAGAGGCGGTGTGGGCAGGAGGGGGGCGAAGGGAGGGGAGGTATGTAGGTCATTTGGAAACTTTAGGTTCTGTGTGATTTATATAAGTCGTGGTGTTCTCCTTCTGGTTGCTTGTACCCCATAATGTCTCCTTCTTTTAAGAAAGATGTCGGTTTAGAGCAAGAGCAGCCCTATGACAGATATGGCCCACAGTTGAACAGACCTTTAAAACTTTCTTTCTTTTTTTTTTAATTTTAAGAAAAGGGTCAGTCCATCCATTCACTGGCACATCTTCCAAATCTATGTGAGTTAGCCTTTCCCCCAGGAGTAAAGCTGGAAACTGGGGGCACAGTCCGGGTCTCCCACATGGGTGGGGGCAGGCACGCAGTCACCCAGGCTGTCCTTGCTACACAGACCTCCAGGGGTCTGTGCTGGCAGGTTGGCTTTGAGAATTCAAGCCAGGAAGCAGACCAGGTGCTCTAAGGTGGATTCTCAATCATTAGGACAAATAACTCCCCACTAAGAATGGGTTTTCATTTAGAAATGTTCTGTAAAGTTGAAGTTTCAGTGTTGATCAGTATGGTTTTATGAGAACACTGCCTGGTCAGTGTCCCCCATGTTGACCATGGCAGCTCTCCTGCTGCAAGGGCCAGAGTGACAGGTGCTGCCTGAGACTGGGCCGCAAAGCTGGAGGCCACATGCTGTCGGCTCTGTGTGGGACGCATTTGCCAATTGAAAGCTTAAAAAACAACAACAAAAACCCAAATTGTTTTTATAGGTTTTTTTCTTTTTGTTTGTTTGTTTTGAGGGGACACGGGGAGAGAAACCAAGGCAATTCCTAGTTTTGCTTCTGCAAAGAAGTGTTGTAGAAGGAAGGTTTGTCATTCTGGCCAAGTCACGAACAACACAGCATGTCTGAGTGTGGATGAATGTTCTCCGTGAGTCCAGAAAAAAAGGATGTGCACCTTTAAAAAGCCCACTCTCTTCCCCCTAATTCTAAAAGAGTCTTTTTTTGGGTAGATGGCTCATTTTTATATTGCCTCATTGTTTCCCTTTTAGCACGGATTTTTCTGTCTTTTGAAGAAACTGTAAATAGAAACTTTAATGAAGCAATGGCAATGAGTAATTGGGGAGCTGAATTATCAGCTGCCAGGCAACCCTCATTCACTTAAAAAAAAAAAAAACAGTGAAAACACTGAAGGAAAAGAAAGGTTTTATCCCTGGGTTAGCACAGACCCGGCCATCTCTGGCAAGTAACCTGATCCTTGACTTTCTAAGGTAGGAGTTGCTGTGTTTGCGTGTCTTGTTGGCAAAATGTGCACATCACCTTCCCATCTCTGAGTGACTCATTATTGTCCCCTTGCTTGCCTAGAAGCGTTAGAAAGAAACGCAGGCATAGGAAACTAACTTTGCAGGTAGATTGTCGTGTGTCTGCATAGCCCTGGCCTTAGAGAGGTCGAGGGGCACACAGGGAGACATCTGCTGTGGCAGGTGACTCATGCCCCTTTTTGTCGACGGTTTTTTCATCTTAAAAGTTCCATGAAGGAGGGTTCTTGTCTCTCCCCCTTCTTCTCTCCCCACCTCCACCCAACTCCATCAGTTCAGTGTGTTTGGAAATTGACTTTTGTTGATATCCTGGGGGAAATGAAAGCTGCCTTTGGCCACCAGAGGGAGCAGCTGATGGCCGAATTCAAAGACGGGTCTTTTATGATTCATTTCACAGTTGGTGATCATATGGAGTTTCAGGTTTAATGATCTCCAAAAGTTCCACCGGGGGTGGGGTGGGTCAGAAACTTCTTGAATTTTGTTCACTACTGAAGAAGGACTTATTCAAGAGCCCTGGCAGGAAGCCTTATGAGCGAGCATGGGATGCTACCAAACCAGGATAAGACTTTTTCATACTTGCAGCTGACTTCCAGTATTTGGCTTGCAACATACTGAGCCCTCCCAGGCTTGGGATCTCTTTCTCTCCGAAGCTGACTTTTTCTGTACAGCTTTTACTAAGTCTAGTCGCCATGAAGGCTTCGGATCTGGTTTAAAAGAAGAATCCCTAGGAGTCTGGGTGATTGCTTGATTGGGACCCTCTTACTGCTGTTTTCCTCAGAAGCAGCTGCATGACAGGGTCTGGTAGTAGACAGGACTGTGCCTGCTGCCTCCCCAAACCCCGACCTCTGTACGCTTGGTTTCCGTGGGACTCGGAGCTCGTGGCTGGGCCTGCGCTGTGAGCCTGCCTCATTGGGGCCTGCAGAGCCTTCCATGCTGAGGTGGGCCTGCTCTCTCCCTCTCAGCAAGCCTCTCTCAGGCTTGTCCCTGAAGCAGGGATGCCAGGATTTCCTTAAAGCAGCCAGCAGGTTATCAGAGAGAGACCCACAAATGTGTGACTGTGAGTTCGGCTGTGGGCAGCTCTCACAGAGCCTGGCAGACACTGCCTTCCCTCCCTTGGGAGGCTGGAGCTCAGGAGAGAGATGTGGGTGGGGAGGGAGGGGCCCAGATGCTGGCTCGGTGCTCTCGACAGAACACCACAATCACATGCTCTCTCTGTGGGCATAAAATCAGACAGCAGAGTGAGTCTGAGGGTTAAAGGTGCCCAGGCCCTGCCTGAGCTCTCTGCTGTCTTTGCAGCTTGGCATCCGTGCCTGGGCGTGGCTGGCTTGCCAGCAGGCACAGCAGCCACAGGGACCCCCTGGACACTTAGGGACCCTTCAGGTTATTCTGTTTTATCAGAGGAAGATTGAGGTTTGAGGTCAAAATCACTTTAAGTATAGATAGAATTGACATCTTTGTGTTTAGATGAATATAGTTAAGTACATGTGATTTTTTAAACAGAAGAATTTATTTATTTATCTGAAAGGCAGGCACATAGAGGGAGAGCCAGAGGGAGAGGGAAATCTGTGCCGGTCTCCCTTCTTCTGAGTCTCCCACAAAGAGTGTCAAGCACTTGGGCCATCTTCCATGCTTGCTTGCTTGCTTTTTTCTTTTCTTTTCTTTTCTTTCCTTTTTTTTTTTTTTTCTTATTAAACAGGCAGATTTACAGAGAGAAGGAGAGACAGAAAATCCTTTATCTCCTGGCTCACTCTTCAAATAGCCACGGTTACTGGAACTAAGCCAATCTGAAGTGAGGAGCCAGGAGCCTCTCCTAGGTCTCCCACATGGGTGCAGCGTCCCAAGGCTTTGGACCATCCTCGACTGCTTTCTGAGGCCACAAGCAGGGAGCTGGATGGGAAGTGGAGCAGCCAGGACTCAAACCGGTGCCCGTATGGAATGCTGGGGTCCTGGGTAGCGGCTTAGCCGGCTGTGCCACAGCACTGGTCCCATCATGTGTAATTTTAATGGAGGAAGGGATCGAAGAAGGGTTAGTTGCTAACATTCTTGTAGTGGGGTCCTGGCTGAGGGATCTGGGACAACTCCAGGTAAAGGATGTCCCATTGACTCCCCTGGTTCCTGTCCCCAGCGTTCACACAGCTGGGAGATGTTTGTGGAAACCTTTGTCTCTTCTGCTTTCCCCTGTCTAGTGGCACCGCCTGGCACCCTGTGTGAGCTTTGAGCCCAGAAACAGTGTGGGTGGGAGGGAGTGAAGTGAGACCCCCCTGCTCCAGGCTGGGCTTGTTTCCTAAAAAGATTTATGATTGATTTATTTGAAAATCCAAGCTGCAGTGATTGAGCAGATGCAGAGGTTCCATCAACGGGGTCACTCCCTGGATGGCCATAGCATCCTCAGAGGCAGAAGCTTCATCCTGGTCTCCCATGTGGAGGTCAGGGGTCCAAGTACTTGGGCTATCTTCCACTGTTTGCCCAAGTGCACCATCAGGGAGCTGGATTCAATGTGAAGCAGCTGGACCACAAACTGGCACCCATATGGAATGCCAGCCCTGCAGGCAGCAGCTTTACCAGCTGTGCCGCGAGGCCCGCCCCAGAAAACCTACGCTTTATTTAGAACCTGGCTTCTGTTTCAGTGTATACCAGAAGGATCTGCTGTTGTAGTGGGGGTGAAAGGTTACCTTTGTACCTGGTTAGTAAAGAAAAAAAGAATCATAAATTGCAACTTATTGATTAAGAATTATCGTGACTTAGTCGTTCCTTGAGAGAACAGACCTCAGGGATGTTACTGCATGTTGTCAAGGTCACAAACAATCTCTTACATTTCCTTGTTCTTCTCCTTGGGTGTCTTCCCCACGCCCGCCCCCTTGGATGAGACAAATGGTTATTCATAATTCTTACAGTTAGCCCTGCTTTTGCTAAAAAGGAATATTTTCACATCTCATCCCAAAGTTGCCGAAGTCATTGTCCATTTCTCATGGCACCTCCAATCTTGAGCAGCCTCAAACCTAAGTGTTCTTTGTTGCTTTTAGAAGTGTCCCCTTGGGAAGGAGCAGGCTGGCTGGGATCCCTTCACAAGGGTTTGCGTGAGGGAACAGGACCATCTTTTCCTTGGCACTTTCATCCCGGGTGATTGTGTCCAGAGCCAGGGTTTTCTGAGTCTTCCAGGTTTCAGGGTGACTTGCAGGGCGGGAATGATGATGCTAAGTTGACCCTGTAGGTTTGGACCCAGAAAAATTAATGGTGATAAACTGACAATGATGAGTTTCACCTTCCAGGAGGCTTTCCACTGAGACTCCAATTACCCCTTTGCGCTGCTGGAAAGGTTAATTTTAAAACTAGAACCATATCTAATTATGTTAGAGGTACCTGACTTGTAAAGGACAAATCTATATAAATGATTACCCTTGGAGGGAACCCACATGGAAGCAGTTTCTCAGCTGTGTGAAGAGCGTCCCTTTCGGCTGTCTTGTGTCAAAGCCTAGTGTGAGTTATTTGTTCAAAGGATTAAAAATATTTTTTTATTATAGAATTTTTTTTTAAGGAAGAGCAAGCAGTATCTTTCTCTGATTCACTCCCCCCTGCCCCAAATGCTTGCAGCAGCCAGGGCTTGAGGCCAGGAACCCAGAACTCCAACAGGATCTCCCACAAGGGTGGCAGGAAACCAGGCGTTAGGCCATGACCTGTGGTCTCTGCAGATGCGTGGCCAGCGGCAGAGGAGGCCGGAGTCAGTGCTCTGCAAAGGGTTGCAGGTGCCAGGAGCGGCTCAGCCTGCTCCCTGGGGCACCCCCCTGCCAGCACTGTGTTCCCTGTGGTCTCACTGGGGATCCCGCTCTGCATACACACAGTTACAGACTGGGTTTTCTTTTTCTCCTTTCTCTTCCCCAAATACCATTTCCTTTGCCTATTCAGTATCTCTTTCTGTAAAATTACACACACACACCACCACCACCACCACCACCTCCTCCCTCCCCTCCCCTTCCCCCGCTGATTATTTCTTGAAGGCCTACACCATCCAGGACTGGGCCAGGAATGCCTTCGGGATCTCCCACACGGGTTGTATGAGTCCGGCTATCGGAGCCATCACCTGGCTCCCAGGGTGCTCATTAGCTGGAAGCTGAAGTTGGAAGGGAAGATGGGATTTGAACCCAGGGTCTCTGCTCTGGGAGGCAAGTGTCCCAAGCAATGTCATAACTGCTGTTCCAAGTGTGTGATGCAGCCCCACGGGTGCCCCTCTCTGCTCAGTGTTTCCCAGAAACCCTTGCTGTGTCCTTTGGCAATCTCTGTCTTCCATGTAGACCTGTCCCTGTTGGCTGCTGTTCTCCGCTCTTCACCGCTGCCTTGCTCTTTGAGGAATTCCAAGTCTCCCTTTGTCCCATTGCCTGCTCTTTAGGAGTACCAGGCTCAGGTGGAGGAGATGAGGTTGATGATGAATCAGCTGGAAGAGGACCTTGTGTCTGCCAGACGGCGCAGCGATCTCTATGAGTCCGAGCTGCGAGAGTCTCGGCTTGCAGCCGAGGAGTTCAAGCGGAAAGCGACAGAATGTCAGCATAAACTGATGAAGGTGGGTCACTTCGGAGGGTGCCTGGTGGGGGCAGGGACAGGTGACCTCTGCCAGAACAAAGGGCATGCTAGTCTTGGGACGGCAGGTTGGAGGCATCATGGGCTGCCTTGAAAGGCTCACAGTCCTTATTTGTAGGAGGTAATGTTATTTATTATTATTGGTTTGACTCTGGAGAACGGAGAAGTACAACAAAGTTGTCTGCTGATCTCTTGACTGATATGATCTTGCAATATGTGGTACCTTTTTCAAAAGTTACTACTCGGGGGTCCACAGCAGTGGCTCAATTGGCTAACCTTCTGCCTTCAAGTGCTGGGATCCCATATGGATATTGGTTCATGTCCCAGCTGCTCCACTTCCCATCTAGCTCCCTGCTTGTGGCCTGGGAAAGCAGCCAAGGATAGCCCAAAGCCTTGGGATCCTACACCCAAGTGGGAGACCTAGAAGAAGCTCCTGGCTCCTGGCATCAGATTGACTCAGCTCATCCATTGTGGCCACTGTGTCTCCTCTCTGAAATATCAGTCTTTCCAATAAGAATAAATAAATAAAAAAAAATTTACCACTTCACAACTATATATTTATGCATATAGTAGGGTAATTCAACATATATATTCAGTGTATGAAGATCATCAAGTTAACATTTCTATACCTTTGAGTATTTAATAAAGGAGAGGCAGAGAGAAAGATCTTCTACCCACTGGGTCACTGCCCAAGTGGCTGCAATGCCCGGAACTGAGCCAATCTGAAGCCAGGAGCTTCTTCTGGGTGCCTCACATGTGTGCAGGCATCCTCCACTGCTTTTCCAGGCCACAGATAGGGAGCTGGAGGGGAAGTAGAGCAGCTGGGATGTGTACTAACACCCATATGGGAGGCCAGTGTTTGTGAGGGGAGAATTAGCCAATTGAGCCATTGTGCCGAGATCATTAATGAAGTTTTTTTTTTTTTTTTAATGAGTAATAATGGTGCATGTTTATGGGAGTGCAATAGGAAATTTCAGCATATGGGTACAGTGTGTGTGTTGATCAAATCAGGGAAATTAACATCTCTGCTTGTTACTACTTTGGGATGGGAGCTTCCAGCTCCTCTTTTTTTTAAACTTTGTTGGGGTAAAAAATACTTAGCACTGGTAACTTCTATCTAACTCTGGTTTGATACCCATTATCCAACCTGCCTCTGACCCCTCCCTGTCACTGTCACTTTTCACTGCAGGCCAAGGATCAGGGGAAGCCTGAAGTCTGTGAATATTCCAAACTGGAGAAGGTATGTTCTTTCTTCATGATTGGCTTTGACATTTGGGGTGTTTATTTCTTTAAGTATCACCATTGATGACCATTCATTGATTAGGAGCTTTGTGACAACGGCCTGAGTAGCCAATTCCAGGTTCACTTTGCTGGTCTTCCCCCAAGTGACCACAGTTAGCTTTAGCTGTGATTCTTAAAGAGTTAAACTCCCTGTTTTATCCTGTCTGCTCATGGTCATAAATAAACCCGGGCGCTACATTAAACAGCAAGGTGCTGCCTGAGGTATGGGGTGACTTTGCCTCTGGGTGCTGTCTCTGTGTTGCTGGCCTTAGAGAAATAGGGTGGAGATTGACACTGGGACAGCTAAAGTCTTCCATGGAAGGCCTCCATTCTTTTTGTCCCTGGTGGAGGTTCTGGAAAACAAAGCAAAAAGACCCCATTCAAAAACCTTAAGAAAATAGGACTGTTCTTAGTGTAGCATAAAATGTTAACTCCATCTTGCCTTTTGCTTTTATTTCCTGGGATTTTATTATAGATCAATGCTGAACAACAGCTCAAAATTCAGGAACTCCAAGAGAAGCTGGAAAAGGTAAGCCCCAAGTGATGTTTCAGGGGACTCTGTCCCCTTCTCTAAATGCTTTTCGTGGTCTCGGAGCAGTGAGTGATGAGAGCTACCTAGTTAGTCATCCAATGCCAAAGAAAAACAAGGGGGAGTGCATGTTACCTGAAAGCACTGGAGTTCTCAATATGCTTTTGCCCTTTGAGATGTGTCAGCAGTGCTTATTTTTAAAAATTCTCCAGTAAAGGTTCTAATTATACTATCGTAGAATCTGAGAGGCTGGGGGTGGGGCTTAGGGGACCAGGCTCCCCATTTTGCACATTTAGAAGAGAGGTGCCAGCTCCCTGAGTAACAACGGACACTTGGCAATTCGCTGGCAGGTGGGTTTACAACATTGTGCAAAGCTTGTGTCAGTACCCTACTGGTCCTTGTAATGAAATAAATCGTATGTACATATCCTCCCACCAACTTTATTAAGTCCTAATTGATAAATGAAATCTGCGTGCACTTTCAAAATACATATGATACGTATGTATGTATATGCATATGTGTGTATACCCTACCTGTGCACACTGGAAAAGGATGCCATCAAGCTGATGATGAGGCTCGGTGTGTATCACCTCGTGCACGTAACTGCCTGATGAAAGGGCCAGGATGAAGGTGGCTCTGAGGCATGTCTTCTCAGCATGAGCGTCTGTGAACGTGTTTGCCGGCTTGTGTTCCTAGGAGGATGTTACAGAAGGCTCACGGGAGGCGGAGTGAGAAGATGAGACAGATTTGGAAATCCATGCAGAGTTTTTCCATGATCCACATTTTTTCATGAACTTTTTGAAGGCCGCTCATAGAATCTTTTCATATTTCTTTCTTCTTCCTTCTGCTTTTTCTTATTGTGCTAAAAAACACAGATTGTTAAATTGCCATGTTAGCATGTACAATTCAGTGGTGCTGAGTGTGTTGACACTGCTGGGGAACAGATCCTTGGAACTCTTGCACTTTGTGATGGTGACACTTAATGTCCAGCATACATGAGTGCAGGGTCCTTCTTGACCCTGGCTCTGGGCAGCTCCCCTTCCACCACTGCCTGAGTGATGTTGGCTATTGTAAATGCCACAGGGAAGTGAAGTAGTGTAGCATTCGTCTTTGTGTCACTAGCCAGGTTCACTTGTCATCATGTCCTGAAGTAGTCCCATTCATGTAGAACCTGGCTCAGAATTTCCTTCCTTTTCAAAGATAAATGACATGCATTGTATAGACAGGTCACATTTGCCTACCCCTTCCTCTCTCCCTTTATCCCTCCCTCCCTTCCTTTCTCCCTCCCTCTTCCTCCTCCCCTTCCTCCCTCTCCCTCCTCCCTCCCTTTCTCTCCCTCCTCCCTCCCTTCCTCTCCTTCCTCCCTTCTTTCCTTCCTTCTTTCCTTCCTTCTTTCAAGATTAATTTATTTTTATTGCAAAGTCAGATATACAGAGAGGAGGAGAGACAGAGAAGATCTTTTATCCACTGATTCACTACCCCAAGTGGCCGCAACGGCTGGAGCTGAGCCAATCTGAAGCCAAGAGTCAGGAGCCTCCTCTGGGTCTCCCACGCTGGTGTAGGATCCCAAAGCTTTAGGCTGTCCTCGACTACTTTTCCAGGCCACAAGCAGAGAACTGGATGGAAAGTGGGGCCACTGGGACACGAACAGGTTCCCATATGGGATCTCAGCCACTAGGCAACCAAACTGGGCCCCTCCCTGCCCCTTTCTTTTAAAAACTTTATTTTTAAGGCAGAGAGAAGTGAAGGTGTATTTAGAGACATGCTTTGCATTTGCTGACTCACTTCCCAAATGCTAGAAACAGCCAAGGGCTCAACCATACAACAAGCCAGGACTTCAACCCAGGTCTCCCACATGGATGGCCAGAGCCCATGGACTCAGCGTCGTATGCCCTCCCAGCGCCTGCATTAGCAGGAAGCTGGACATAGAAGCAGAGCCTGGATCTTGAATCCAGGGATTCTGGTGCCAATATATCCAAAAATATTATCACTGTTGATACTCTCCTGTAGACTGTATCAGTGTTAGCGCATTTATATTGCTTCAATTTTTCAATTAATTATGCTTAAGCTTAAAAATTAATGTGTTGAGGGCCCGGCCGCGTGGCCTAGCGACTAAAGTCCTCGCCTTGAATGTGCCGGGATCCCATATGGGCACCGGTTCTAATTCCGGCAGCTCCACTACCCATCCAGATCTCTGCTTGTGGCCTGGGAAAGCAGTCGAGGATGGCCCAATGCTTTGGGACCCTGCACCCGTGAGGGAGACCTGGAGGAGGTTCCTGGATCCTGGCTTCGGATCGGCGCAGCACCGGCCGTTGTGGTCACTTGGGGAGTGAATCATCGGACGGAAGATCTTCCTCTCTGTCTCTCCTCCTCTCTGTATATCTGACTTTCTAATAAAAATAAATAAATAAATCTTTAAAAAAAGAAAAGCAGGTGTCACCTGCGGCACCCAGTGTTGCCTGCTTTTTCCCATTTGTTGGTGTGTTCTTGGTGTAAATCTGTGTGTGTGTCCTGTGTTCTGTTTGCCCTCGTAGGCTGTCAAAGCCAGCACAGAGGCCACCGAGCTGCTGCAGAATATCCGGCAGGCAAAGGAGCGGGCTGAAAGGGAGCTGGAGAAGCTGCAGAACCGGGAGGACTCCTCCGAAGGCATCAAGAAGAAGTTGGTGGAAGCCGAGGTGAGCAGGGGGCCTCCAGCCCGTGCTGGACTGACCTCTGCCCCTTGCCCTGACCAGAGGCAGCAGTCAGGCATGCGCAACCTTGAGACCGCTGCTGGCCTTTGGCTGTGCCCAAGGGTCGGAGACAGTGAAGACATCCCTCGCTGATGTTGGGCCAGAATGTTTTTCCTTTGGAAGATCCCTTCGAAACTTAAGAGCCTTGGAGAGACCCCAAGAGGAGTGTGGGCTCTGTCATCGCAGCTTCTAGGAGAAACACGTCTCAATGCAAGAGAGCTCTTCCTTGCTGAGCCTGCACAGGTGTCTGGGAGGGTCTGTGTCCCTGCAGGCCAGCCATGATTCCGTCTCTGAGCTCTGCCTCTCTCCTTCCCTCCGTCCTCCCCTCTCTTCCCCCAACCCCTATTAGTTTTCCAGGCTGTCCCTATGGGCCTGTGTGCTGCCGCCTTGTGGGCTGCTGTCCTCTCAGGCCTCTTGTTCAAATTCTTTGTTGTTGTTGTTGTAGTAGAAACCATTGATGCAATTAGCCCAGAAAATATGAGTGCTTTTCCACTGCAAACAAAACAAGGCAGAAACTCAAAACAAAAGCATGTATAGTAAAAAAAGTGACACTCTCCTAACTGCTCTCTGTCTCCCCATGCCCCTTGGTGTTGGTTCCACAAGAATGATTGGAACTCAGTCGAACAACCTGTCTTTCTATTCCTATTGCTGGGTCTTTGGCTTTTGCCCATCACAGTCCTGGCGAGAACATTCTGGAACACAATTCTCTGAAGCATCCTCACCCACAATCCTGGCTGCCTTTTTCCCACCACTCGCCTGAAGCCTGAGCTGGGTGTTTGAACGGTGTTTCTAATTCAGAATGGACCTTTTCCCAGAGGCTCGCGTCTCTTCTCAGTGTCCTAGCGCTGGTCAGGGCCACCAGCATCCGTGTGGTTGCTTAGCCCACCCTGGGACCCTGCCGTTCACTGCCTCATGTGGTGCTGCAAAGATAGCCACATTTTCCTCTGTCCTTCCTCCCCTGCCTGCCATTTCTGCAGCTCCCCAGGCCTTTTTCCTCCAATCTGAGCAAATGTAGAAATCTGTCAACCTCTTGTTCCTGTCCAACCTTTTTTCTCCCAGCCAGTTCTGGACCTGCAACACCCTTTGCCCCATCCCAGACTCATATCCATGTTCCCTATGTGCACCGCAGAACTTGGTCCAGGCTAGTCGAGCATTTGATTCAGAAATGCTGATGTTTCACCCACCTGTCCAGCTGACATATCTTGGTCTATAGCCTTCCTTGAATCTGCTTAGGACATAAACTAGGGCCTGGCCATCTGTACTGTATGGTTTTTCAAATATGCCTGCCTCTGCGTGAAACACCCTCTACCCTCCTTGCTCCAAAATGCCTTACATGCTCCCCCTTCGAAGCACCTCTCTCGGTGACTCCTTCACTGGACCCTTCAGCTAGAAACCCTCCTCCCTGCCTCCCAAATCCTGCCTCACCGGGTCCCTGCTTGTCTTACGGTTCTTCCCCTTTGAAGCTACAGTGCGTGTGTCTGTCTGGCTTATCTTTCCCAGGGGCAGGAGTTATGTCATCTTCCCTTCTCTTTCCCGTGATGCCTAGTGTGGTGTTTCGCAGATAGTAGGTGCTTGGTAAATATTTGAATGAATGAATGCACTCTTGTAACCTACACAACCGAGTTCCCGAATCGTAGAATCTGTACTTTCTCTGCCGTTGCTTCGGGTGCCTGAGACCTCTCTTTCCTACTGGAACGTACACTTCCTGGGGACTCTTTTTTGCCTTGGTGCAGGTGTTAATGCCCGTAGCAGTTACTCCATTAAAACTCTCTGATTGATTCACGATCTACAGGAACGGCGCCATTCTCTGGAGAACAAAGTTAAGAGGCTAGAGACCATGGAGCGTAGAGAAAACAGACTGAAGGATGACATCCAGACAAAATCCCAACAGATCCAGCAGATGGCTGATAAAATTCTGGTGAGCAGGAACCCAAGTTGACAAGTTCAAAGACACCAGGTTAGAGGTTTACAAAGGGAAGGGGGTAAGGAGGAGGAGAGTCATGCCACAGCAGGGGAGGCGTCACCCAGCAGTCAAGAGAAGAGAGACGGTCCAGTGTACACCACCTAGTAGAATAGTGCAAATAACTCCAATACTGGACTTTTCAGCACTGGTAACGGACCCATCAGTAGTAGTTGTTTTTTGGTTTTTGTTTTTTTTGTTTGTTTGTTTTTGGCTCTGTTTGCAATTGCCTGGCATTTTTTTTTTTTTTTTTTAGCAGAATGTGCACCTTTCATTCTTGGTACATTTTTGTAGGAGCGTTTTCATCCTTCTCTCGGCAGAGCTTTGTACGATGGTTACATTTTCGATTTCGAAAGCTGTTGGGGTTTAGACCTTCAAGACTGAAATGCAGATCCTGGCTTTCAGAGAACAAATGAGTCACACAGGCTTGTGGCTCTCCGAGTAGGATTTGTCATGGAGCCACGCTCACCCACACTCTCTCTGCCACCGTTGGTTGTGAGGATTGTTTACGATTCCCTTAGAGGTTGCAGGTCTTCATTTAGGTTTGCCAACTGTCCTGATTTGGACTTGGGCTCCTATGGCCAAGTTGAGGGAGGAAGGCTCCAGTTGTACTTGCAGCTGGGCCACTGCTTTGCCCTAGCCCAGGTGGCACCCTGTGAAGGACTCCCCTACGTGTGATCTCAGTGCAGTGCCAGAGATTTGATGTCACCTCGGAGAGACTTAGTGACGACGCGGGGTCCATTCATATACCTCACCCACCCTCTAACTGCCCTTAGGGGAGACTCCGAAGTAGGTGACCATGTCTCCCCATGCTCAGGAAGGGAGATGGTGAGTGGGCCACTACATCAGTTCTGGGAAATGAGTCGCTATTAACCATGCAAAGTCAAGAATGACCAACTTACATGCCCAGGCAGTGCCTACCGCTAAACCCAACCCAGTTCTTCAGAATGTGGCATTTCTCTGGCTGTTTGTAAACACTTAGGTATTGAACAAAAGGATAAAAGAGGAATGAAATTGTTTTGCCTTGCCACCCTGTCTTCATGTATACGTGTACACAGAAAGATAACTGTGTCAGTCTCCCCTCTCTCTGTTCTCTTGTTGCGTCCTCAGAGTTTCCCTTGGCGACTGTCAAGTGTGTCCGTTTCAATTGTGGGTAAAATCAGATCTCCCACCCATGCGGGACCTCTGGAGATCCCGCCTGCTCATTCTCCTTGCTCGGTTACAAAGAAAATGGCACACTCTCTTGGGGCTGCAGAGTAGCCCTCTGTTCAATGGCGATGTGTTCATTCATTCATTCAACAAATATTTAATGAGCTTCTACTATGTGCCAGGCACTGTTCCAGGAGCTGGGCTAACAGCAGCAGACAGCAGCATCCGCATGACCAGCCCAGACTGAGGCATTGATCTCATGCATACAGAAAAGAGATGTTTAAAAAAAATGACAACAACAACAAAAAATGCCAAAGCACTCAGAAGTCAGGCTGTGGAGCACCTGGCTGTTTGCCAGGCATATGCAGTTCTGGTATATAGACCAGAATTTATCCTGAGAGTTGTCATTTTTCAGGTATCTCTGGGTTTTTGTTTGTTTAAACCCATTTTTAGTTTTTACTTTCTATTCTTATGCTATCTTATGAGGGTTGAAACTAAGAAAAGATGATTACCAAATGATTTTGGACAACCAAAGAAAAATAAGCACATTACCTTGTCCAAATGTGTCTCGCCAACCTGCCCGAGTACCTTTGTGGTCGGGACTTGACTTACCAGATGGTGTCTTTTGCTCAAGAATCATCCTAGGCTAGGTGCCCAGGCTGCAGAGTCCCTCAGACAATGGGCAGGAGTGGTCCTTGGCACCATTACATCATGGCGACGCTTGGAAAGAGATCCCCAAGTGTCACTCATTTGAAGATATTCCCCATTCTGATAAAAATTCCCAAAAGAGATACGTAGGGCATCAGGGCCAGCAGTCTCGTGTTCTGATGGAAGTCATTGCCAGGGGCACGTGAGGTATGTTTTTCCACTCATTGAAGTTCTGTTTACATCCAGTGTTTCCAGATCGCATCTGTTAGAATGTGATAGAGCTTGTGCGCCTGGCCTGGAAATTGACTCCTTGAAAGCCCCTTCTTTCCACTCCCAAAGCAAAGCCAAGGCTCGCACTCTTCAGAATTTAAAACACTTAGTCATGAACGTTCTCTGTGCACGTGAATCCCAAAGTACTTTTTTCGATCCATTTTATAGACATATCCTGTGTAGTTTCCTTATCCTTCAGAATTTTCATAATTGCCTCCACTTCAAAGAAAAATTTTGTAGTGGTGTGAAGAGCTGAGAACTTGGAATAATGACTTTTGATATTGGTAATTAACTAATGGGTCCAGATTCCCAGGAATTAATGTTGATGCAACTATCTATGCGTTCAGAGACGGTTTCAGTGAATTGAGTGCCTTTTAAAAGATCAGTTTATAATACTTTGGCAAATGAATTGGTATAATTTTCCAATGAATCACAATGTTATTTAAAAGCAGGAAACAAAGAACTGGGAGAGCATGAAAGCAGAGCTGTTTGTATTACTCCAAGTTCCCTTTCCATCCTCCATGTGAATGTGCATGCATTTTTGTACATCATCATTATTGGTGTGTTTTGTGTTCAGCTTGGATCCTGTGTGCCTTGTACCCATCAACATTATGTGCACATGCCCAGCTACTCGTGGACTTCCTGATAGCAGTCACTCAGAGTCATCACTCAACATTCAAAGCACTAGAATCACATCATAACATTAGTTTTCTTTTATTTTATTTTAGGTAAGGCTCTTGAGCAATGCAAAGATATTGCTTTTACCCTCACCGTAAATTAATTTTTCTCATTTAAAGCAGTCTTAACAGTGAAAGTGATCTGAGGCTCAAGCTAATAGTCAGGAGCTTTGCGCCATCCTTAAATCTGGAAACATTGCTTTGCCACCCATATTTTCTCCATGCAAAGAGGAAAAGCCAGCTTTGCTTGTCTTGTCATGGTGACAGACTTCCCATTCCAGGCCTGCAAAGCCCAGCTGCTGTGTGTGAATCCTGGGAAAACCAGGGCCAAAGCGCTGTGGTGGATTTCCTTCCCAAGAGCCTGAGGGGCTAGAAACGGAGGAGCAGCTGCCTGGGCCACAGTCAGGTTTCCCCTGACCATCTAGTGTCCACTAACATTGGCCTTCCCTTTGCACACCTGATTGACCGTTTTCTTGTGTCCAGGAGCTGGAGGAGAAACACCGGGAAGCCCAGGTCTCAGCCCAGCACCTGGAAGTTCACCTGAAACAGAAAGAGCAGCACTACGAGGAGAAGATCAAAGTAAAGACACTTTCTAATCTCCCTCCCCCGTGGGTCCCCCTGGAGTATCTTGCTTGCGCCTCTTCCCGGCTGCTTCTGGTCACTTCCATCTCAACTGAAGGACTTTATGGATGAGTGCTGTCTTTCCTCCATGGTGGGAGGTTTGGGAAGTTATCCTTGTGGATGTTTGAAATCTAAAGAGGTTATATTTTGTTATTGTTGTTGCTGTTTCTGTTTGGTCACTGATTTCTCAGTTGTGTCTTAAAAAAAAAGTTAGCCAATGTCATTTAGGTTTGGCCATACAGTCATTATAGTGTTTGCTTTAAAAGGAAAAAAAGAGGGGGAGGGGGGCGCGGGGACATTTCAAACCCAAGCTGCTATTCCTGTTGTTTAAAGGATACCCTGTTACTCTCCATCAGTAACCAACTGTTTTGTTTTTCTGAAATAGGTATTTATTTCACATATTTTTAAAAAACAGGTTTTTTTTTTTTAAAGATTTATTTATTTTTTATTACAAAGTCAGATATACAGAGAGGAGAGACAGAGAGGAAGATCTTCCGTCTGATGATTCACTCCCCAAGTGACCACAACGGCCGGTTCTGTGCTGATCTGAAGCCAGGATCCAGGAACCTCCTCCGGGTCTCCCACACAGGTGCAGGGTCCCAAGGCTTTGGGCCGTCCTCAACTGCCCTCCCAGGCCACAAGCAGGGAGCTGGATGGGAAGCGGAGCTGCAAGGATTAGAACCGGCGCCCATATGGGATCCTGGTGCGTTTAAGGCGAGGACTTTAGCCACTAGGCCACGCTGCCGGGCCCTAAAAAACAGTATTGACTGTGAATCGAATTCTACATTGGCTGTTGAAGATAGTATTCCATTGGCTTTTGGTTTTACTATTTTGAAGTCAGCTGTCACTCTCATTGTTCTCTTTGAAAGTAACTTGTCCTGATCAGGCACATGTGAGGTCACCTGTGGTCTATCCTTTTTCATCTCACTCTCTGTGTTATAATCTGGGTTAGCTCTTCTGACTTAGTTTCCAATTTACAGATTTTCTTTGTTAGCTGTTAAATCTATCCATTGACTTTTTAATTTCAACTGATTTTTTTTTTTTAAATTTCTAGGCATTTTATTTGGTTCTTTTCAAAGTTTGTTAGACAGTTCGTAGCAATGCTGTCCTATTTTCTACCTTCGTTTTCAGGTCTGTTTGCTTTTTTCAAATGCACTAGGCATAGTTGTTTTCCAATCTGTATTTTGAGAATCTGTTTTTGCTCTGTTGTCTCTTTGCTGTGGTATGCTTTATTA
This sequence comes from Ochotona princeps, assembly GCF_030435755.1. Taxonomy (NCBI): domain Eukaryota; kingdom Metazoa; phylum Chordata; class Mammalia; order Lagomorpha; family Ochotonidae; genus Ochotona; species Ochotona princeps. Next base: position 10,380,566 of record NC_080860.1, on the reverse strand, counting down.
GTTCTGTGTTTTCCTGGGAAAGTTAGTGGTGGGAATGCTTGGAGGCTATGGGAAAAAACCTGTTTCTGTCTAGAGGGCTGACCCTGGACTTTGGCTTCTGTCTCTGACATGTCTGAGATCATCAAAACAGAAGCTCGAGTTCATTCATTTCAGCAAATGCCTCCAGTTACAGCAGCTTAATATCCTTACCTCTCCTGGCTTCTGTTTCCACATAGATTTTGCATTGTGTTTTCTGACTCCCTCATCAGCTTTTAGGTGCTTTGGCAAGAATGTTTTGTGTAGCAATTTATATGGTTTTCAACAGAAGGACTGGCCTAACATCCTGCCCACTATAGTATCAGAAATGGATGATAGCTTATCAGTTTCCTTTTAGAAACATGTCACCTTCATGATTGCCACCAAGCCTTTAATTTGTTGTTGTATTTTATTTTAGGAAGATTTATTTATTTGAAAGGAAAAATGAGTGAGAGTGATTTTCTGTTTCCTTTTTAAAAAAATTTTAAAAGTTTTATTTTTATTGGAAAGTCAGTTATATATTCAGAGAGGAGGAGAGAAAGGAAGATCTTCCATCCACTGATTCAGTCCCCAAGTGGCCGCAACGGCCGGAGCTAAGCTGAGCCAATCCGAAGCCAGGACCCAGGAGCTTCTTCCAGGTCTCCCACATGGATTCAGGGTCCCTAGGTTTTGGGCCGTCCTCGACTGCTTTCCGAGGCCACAAGCAGGGAGCTGGATGGGAAGCACGGCTGCCTGGGATTAGAACCGGCGCCCATATGAGATCCCGGCACATGCAAGGCGAGGACTTTAGCCACTAGGCTACTGCGCCAGGCTCTGTTTCCTTTTTTACTCGCCAAATGGAGCTGAGCCAGGATGGAACTGGGAGCTCAATCCAGTTCCCAACCCATCACTTGCTGCTGCTTCCCAGGGTGTGTATTAGCAGGAAGCTGGCATCAGGGTTGGAGTTGGGACTTGAACCCAGGTACTTCAGTATGGGATGTAGACTTCACAACCAATATTTAGCCTAATGCCACTCCTCCCCACTCCTCTCCCCCAACCTCTTTCCTCTATTGTTGCATGTTTTTTTTGGGTGTTTTTCATTGAAGTAAATATAATGTTAGAGTGACTTGAAAATGTTCTCATGTGACCTCCTACATTAGTGCATTTAAACTTTGCCAATGCTTTTGGCTTGAGTACCTTCTGGCTTCCAGACTTTTTCTCTTTAGAATAAACCAGCTTTCAGGAAACAGTGAGACTCCATACAGAATAGATCACCAGCACATTTGCATGATAAAAAGAATCCTTTATAAAATGCATCCTGTGATTTGGATGATTGTATTGACATTCTTACTGAAAGCTGCATTGTGCCTTAAATTGATTTAGATGCCTATAGTGGAATCCCTCAGCCTCCCCTACCATCTTGCTGTTCCTCCTCCTGCTGTCTGTGGAATGCTGTTCTAGCTAAGAGATGGATGATTGTCCCTTCTCATCCCCACCAACCTCTTTGTCAATGATGAATACCAAGTTGAGGTCCAGGGTCACGCTGGTGTGTCGCTTTGCTTCAGCACGCCTGAGGAAGAAACGTACCCAGTCTAGGTCTTCTGTGGTTCTGCCACATCCCAGATGGAAAGAACTTTGTTTTGTGGAGCCCAAGCCCAAAGAAAAAGATGTTTTCTTCTGTCTCCTTTAGTGGAATCTGTATAAGGCAGTTTCTTTACTGCCTACTTTGTTTTGTGTTTCCTGTCCTGGGCTCAGTGAGACCCTTTTGGTCATAACTATGCCCATAACCTAGATTGCACCCTGCTTTTTTGCTCACAATTTTAGAACTGTGCTGTGACTTCCAAGAGAACGGTCACTTGTCCCACTGAGTGATTTTCTTCTTCTCATGACCCTGTCTCCCAGCCTTCTGCTCTTCTCAGCCAACTTCTATTTTTTTTTTATTGGTTCCAGTTGAAAACCCTCTTTGAAAATGGGTCCTTTCTTAAGCAATGTGGGCCCCCCTCCCTGCTAATGGCCTCCTTTGTGGGTTGATGCCCCCTGTGGGCGTTTTACAATAGACATTGCAAGAAAGACAGGTTTCAGCCCCAACCGTGACCCCAATTCTTTGAGCTTTATTCCCAACATCCCGTTGTCCTTCTTGATGCCACTGGCGTCCTCCAGAAAAGTGGGTTTGTTTGAGTCTCTGATGTGAACCACAAGGCTGTGGTCAAAGGCTCCGACAGGTTTTTATGCCTCCCCTTTTCCTTTCTCTCTTGCTTGTTTTGGTAACTGGGAGGGCTGTGGTGTGTTTCGCCGAACATTAGATGGAAGCTGGTGGTTGGTGACACCATTACCGTTTTGTTTTATTTTTTTCCTCCGGGGAACAGCAGGTACCTAACAGTGACGCTCCCAGCACCGAGAACAAATGTTATCTCCTCCCCTGGGAAGGCTTTCTCTTACCAGAGACTTTTTGGGGGTGTTTTTTTTTCTTCATTGCTGAAGGATAGTAACTAAAGAAAGAGAGAGGTTCTTTTTTTCCATTGCTCTTTGATGCTGTCTTTTCAATCTGTTAACCATCCGCTTACATTTCTTTTGGTGGGTAACATCCTGGCTGTTTCTGAACATCCTTGGACTTGGTTACACAAGCTCCAGCAGTCTTGGTATCTCTCCCTCTGCACACAACTCAAGGGTATCCAGGATTAATTTTGTACCTGTTAGGTGCTAGGATTGCTTTGGATAAGAACTGCTCGTCTCCAGGCAGTTCCTACGAGTGATGAGAACTGGATTCTGCAAGTCTAGATCACTAGGGCAGATACCTCTTCCCTCTCTTCCTGGAGGCAACTTTGTTTTGGTGCACTCTCCTTGGGCTGACAGACAAACTCGCTATTGTTTGCTTTCTTTTCGCTCCAGTTTGGTGGCCTCGGACCTCTTCACTGTTTATTCTCTTCCTCCTCTTCCTCTCTCCTCCCCCTCATTGCCAGCCTCTATGGAAGATTCCACAGAGGTTGTGCCCAACTTTGCTGCAGAAAGAGGCTCACCTTTTCCTTTGTTCCCGCAGGTGTTAGACAATCAGATAAAGAAAGACCTGGCTGATAAGGAGAGTCTGGAGAACCTGATGCAGAGACACGAAGAGGAGGCGCATGAGAAAGGCAAAATTCTCAGCGAGCAGAAGGCGGTAGGTGGGGGGTCGCCAAGCCAGTTTTTTCGAGGAGGGTGTTGGCAATGCCAAGAATCACCCACCAGAGAAGAACACATCTTGTCTGGTGCCTTCTCTCCCTGCAGTCGCCTGGAGTTTGTGGAGGGCAGGGAACTTCCTCTGCAGCTGCTTCCTCTTCTAAAGGCGCAGTCCTGGATGTGTTCTTTTGTCAAGAGCTCACGCTGGGCTGGGCTTCCACCTGCTGGGTTGGGCTCCTTTAGATTGCCTGGTGGCTCTTCATTTCCTTGCTTCTTACTTCTCTCTCTCTCTCCAACTTAACCCTAACCTTGTGACTACACATCTTATTCTCAGATGCCATTGAGACTTTCCATGTAAGAATCTGTAAGCCATGATCCTGGGAAAGTTCTATTATGAGTCATTAAATTGGTGAAAACTTTGATATCAAGTATATGGTACAGCCATAGCTGGGCGGGCGAGAAGGATTTACCGCAAGTGGTAACCTAGTGAGAGAGGCCAGAGAGGAAGCTGAAGGTCTGGTCACACACAGATGGAACAAAGCCGTATTGAGGCTTGTTCACAGGACGTTTCTGCGTGGGGGTCCTCTTAGCCAGTGCGAGGGCCTTTCATCCCTGTTGGAAAAACAGCTGTGTCCTTTCTGTTTGAGAGGTAATATCTGTGATCCCCAGGGTACAGACTGCTGGAATCCCTTGCCACTACTGGCAAAGTTTCAGATAAGAGTCTGAGCCCAGTCCCCAAGCCCACTAGAACCCCATTCCAGCTTCATGTCTGCCTGTGGGGTTTCAAAGGTCCCCTGTGTTTCAGATGATCAATGCCATGGATTCCAAAATCAGATCCCTGGAACAGAGGATTGTGGAGCTGTCTGAAGCCAATAAGCTGGCTGCAAATAGCAGCCTTTTCACCCAAAGGAACATGTAAGTATTCAGATTCTGTCGTGATACCTTACTGCACATTGGTCTCTCCTGGTACATATACTCTGTTCTGCTTCTCTCTGATCGAGTGGGAGCAGTTTTAGAGTTCTGTGGGTCGGCCTAATCCTGGGATGCTCATGTGATTTTTTTCCCTGTCTTAAGTGGTCTCCCTCTATGTGTGCACTCCCTGTTGAGTTGGGGTTCTTAAGTACCTCAAATTACTATCCGATTATAGAGTGTTGTGCTGTCTCTAATGAAGCTATTTATAGTTTGTTTTTGGAAAGCTTTGGTCCTTATTCCCCAGACCTGCCTTCCCTAATGATCAGGAAGTGATCCTATGTGTCTGATTGGTCCATCTGTCTCACTGTAGTTAGGCAAGACCCTGGGGTGGGATGATGTCGGAGGTTCAGTCCGAGGACTGTCCACACAGGGAAGCACTTTGATGTATCTTAATCTGTTAAATTGTTAGAAGAAAGTAAGATTCCCATGAATTACTTTTCTCCATGATTCTTTCCCACCCACACCATTGTAAATATCTCTCTACAAAGATGATTTTCCAATGGGGAAGATGTACAGAGAACTAGAAGGTAGAGGTTCTTTCTTTTCTTTGCTACTGATTCACTCATGTTTTTGAGTTAGGAGGCTACCTTTGTCCTCTACAGAGGCCCATTCCTGCTCTTGTGTGGAGCCTCTAAAAGGAAAGAAGGGAATGAAAGAAATGTTGGTGTCCTTTGCTTTCTCCTCAACCATATATAAAACTCAGAGCTGAAGAACTCATGGGTGTCCAGCCCCTGCATATTGAGATTGTGCAGCCAACCAAGGCTGAGGCAGCAGAGAGCTGATGTTGGAATGGCCATGGTTCACTCCATGAGACCATGTGTCTGTCTGTCCTACCAAGGAGAAGTGCTCCCTGTTAACCAGATTGTGATTTTGTTTGCACCCTGCCACCACCCCCACCAGGAAGGCCCAGGAAGAGATGATTTCCGAACTCAGGCAACAGAAGTTTTACCTGGAGACGCAAGCTGGCAAACTGGAAGCCCAGAATCGGAAGCTAGAAGAACAATTGGAGAAGATCAGCCACCAAGACCACAGTGACAAGAATCGGCTGCTAGAGCTGGAGACAAGGTTGAGGGAGGTGAGAGTGAGCAGCTGTCTCCCAGGAGTTTCTGTTGACCTGAAGACAGGCACGCTTCCCCCTAAAGGCACACCTGTGCAAAAGGCACTGTGCTTTGGGAGGCAGGATGCAGACTGGACCGCATGGATATGAATTAGATGTGCACATCCTTTTCTTGTTAGTGTTGCAGGTGCATCAAATGTGTCTCCTTCCTGGGGCCACGTGGGGGACTCTTGTAACGAGTGTATCTGTACAGGAGCAGCCCAAGTGGTACTTTCTCAGGGTTTCCTGGGGGGAAACCACATGAGCCCAACCAGGCGTAGAGCTTAGCAGCATCAAGCACATAGTGTGGCTGGATGACGGCGGCAGAGTCCCATTAAAGGAAAAGACTGAATTCAGTTCATTTGGGAGGTCATTGTCCTCAGAGTTACAAGGAAGGTAAAGAGAGCAACCCAGCCTGACCGGGAGGGAAAGACAGCAAGTTTGGTCGCACATGTGTTGAGGTTGACTAAAGACAAGAAGTTACATTCATATAGACACTGCATGTACATTAAAAGGCTTCTGCAGGCCAGTTAGTGGCCTGGGTATACAAGGAGTCTTCAAAATAATATTTCCCTATCTAGGTGTAAAACAACCTTGGATGGTAGTAACAGGACAAACAGTGACAAATCATGGTCTTGGGCATTTGCAGCTTGGTAGGCAGAGTTAATTGGCTCTGGTAGAATACAGGACCAGGAGAACTGCGAATGAAAACCCAGTATCTTGTGTGTAACATGCTCACACACTTGTAATGGGATTCTTCAAAGATGGTCTTAAGGAAATGACTCCTAACCAGGATGGTGTTCTGAGAAGTAAATGTACATCTTCATGAATCCAAGTTTAGTTATAAACTGGGCTATCGGAATGAAGTTGGTTCTCCAAATACAGGAAAACATGAATTGCTGGTGTATCTGAGGAGGTTGTCAAGGTTTGGACACCTGCATTGGGATTGCCAGCATGTCATTTAAAATGAAAATTTCTTAGTGTTAGCTTTGTAGAAAGGAATGGACAGGGAGTGAGTTGTCTTTAACAATCCTCTAGGTGATTCTTCACACCATATCCATTGTTTCAGCTCCTCCAGAAACCTTGGGGTAGGACTTGAACTTATCTAGCTAGGCTGTATCTTTACTCTTGGGTGTGAGTGTCAGTAACCCAGACAGGATCCTAGAGCTTGGAACCTTTGGATGTCTTTTGCATTTCCTTTCCACAGAAGTCTGTTCTCAAGAGCCTGCCTTGCAGCTGTAGCTCCTCTGGGCCATTTCAATGTCCCCAGGAAGCCAAGAAGCTTTTGGTGTGTGTGGGGGGGAGAGTTGGTGTGGTTGGCCTCCAAAAAATGGAAGGAGAAACTTAAAAAAGGTTTGATGAGAGGCTCAGAGTTCTGTATTCTCCCTGGGTGTTTTGGAGTTTAGCTCTAAATATAACGAGGCCAGTTCATCTTCTCTGGGCCACCTGCTGCTAGTGAGATTGAGGGCAGAGGCCTCAGGCTTGAGGTTGGTCTACCTTAAAGGGCCCCAGGCCTCCTCTAACTCCTGTGTGTGCAAAGTTAGCTCTTGTCCAGGGAAGGCTGGGGAGTGGCCAAGTTGCAGGGCTCCTGGCTCTATCTTTCACGACCCACTTCTCAGCACCCCCACGTCTCCTTAGCTCTCTGCCACTGCCTCTCGTGGTTGTGCCAAATGGCAGTAGGGAAATTCTCAGGGTTGTTGTTGGTGTCCTTGCCTGCTCTGTTGGCATTTTCAGTAAGACAGAGAGTGAGGGGTGTTAGGTGCATTGTCTGTGAAGGTAGACCCTTGAGCCAGATGTCCTAAATTCAAATGCTAGTTCTGTGTTTTTATTTTAAGTTTATGTGATGTTTGCTTGAGTGCCTAATCTGTCATTCATTGCCATAGTTTGCTTATCATGGGTTGTTTTGGCATGTTGTGAGTACTGTTTCTGTGGCTGTCACATCACCCTCATCATCATCATTGTAGTCATCAGCAGTACACATCTGAGCCAAGTTCGCAGCTTCTTCTGACTTACCAAAGGCCTTCTCTTCTCCAGATGGAGCTCCTCTCCTCTCCTCTCCTCTCCTCTCCTCTCCTCTCCTCTCCTCTCCTCTCCTCTCCTCTCCTCTCCTCTCCTCTCCTCTCCCCTCCCCTCCCCTCCCCTCCCCTCCCCTCCCCTCCCCTCCCCTCCTCTCCCCTCTCCTCTCCCCTCTCCTCTCCCCTCTCCTCTCTCCCCTCTCTCCTCTCCTCTCCTCTCCTCTCCTCTCCTCTCCTCTCCTCTCCTCTCCTCTCCTCTCCTCTCCTCTCCTCTCCTCTCCTCTCCTCTCCCCTCTCCTCTCCCCTCTCCTCTCTCCCCTCTCTCCTCTCCTCTCCTCTCCTCTCCTCTCCTCTCCTCTCCTCTCCTCTCCTCTCCTCCTCTCCTCTCCTCTCTCCTCTCCTCTCTCCTCCTCTCCTCTCTCCTCCTCTCTTACCTTTTCTGGATGTGTCCTTTGCATGCACCCAGCCTCCTGTGCTGAGCTACCCCTGTGTGCTCCACTTCTGGACAGTTCCCTTGAACAACAAGCGTCTCATTCTCTTGACCTCAGGTCCCAGGATGACCTTCTCAGTGTTGGTTAGGTCAGCAGACATGCCATGGTCTCTGTCATATCCTTGTCATTGGATGTCTTGCTTCCCTAGCCTGGAAGCCTCTTCCTCCTCGGCTTGTTTTGAGTCTCACTGATTCTTCAGCAGGATTGGAGTTAGCTCCTTAGCATTCTGCTATATACCCATGACAACCCACGGGCTGGCTTTTGTCCTTGGCCACACTTGTACAGGAATAATCAGTTTTCATATTTTGCCCCACTTGAAGGCAGAGCCTCTCTCTTCTCCATGTTCCTTTTTTTTCAACACTGAAATTTCTGAGTAAATTATCCTTAAATTAATGTATGAAACATTGAGTTAGATAGGTGGATAGATGGGCGAAGGGAAGGAGAGCTCATGATGTGACAGTAATGTGGGTTACCTAATGAAAACAAATCAGAGCCTAGGATGTTTCAAAGAAATGGAATTCAGTCTGTTATTCCATTTGCATTCTAATGAACAAAGTGTCCCTGTTACTAATATAGTATTTACACCCATTTACCTCTAAACGTTTTTCTGTTCAGAGTAATTATCATCATTCCCATTTGGGGTCCTTGCTGTGTGGTTTTTCCTTTGAAGCCTTCCCAGGCGTTTGGATATTTGTAAGTAGGAATAGTTAGGGTACACAGTTGTCCATCTGTGTCTGTGGGGGATTGGATCCAAAATACCCTGATGCACTCCTACCCCGAAATACCAAAATCCACAGTCCTCCACTCCCTTACATAAAATGGCATAGTTTGTGCAAACTGCGTGTACTTCCTCCTGTATATTTCAAATCAGCTCTGATTTGCTTCCAACTCCTAATACAATATAAATGCTATGTAAATAGTTACTGTTTGCTAGGGAATAATGAAAACAGTCTATACATGCTCGGTATGATAATTTCTTTTTTAATCTGAGCTGACTGGTTGCTGTAACTGAGAAAAGCTACTTAAGAAGGAAGACAGTGTGTTTCTGCTATGGTTTGGAGGATGAGGTGGCCCCAGTGGGCCTTGTGTCTGCTGAGGGTAGAGGGTGGCAGAGCAGCTGCAGTAAAATCTCAGGGTGAGACAGGGAGCACTCCTGGGCATGTCTGTGAAGCCCTCAGCTCTGCCCCATTCCTTAATCTAACCCAGTTGCTTCCTAAGACCCCACCCTTATACCTCACAGTTGGATTAAGTCTCTGCCGTGTAGCCAGTATAACATTAATCCATCAACTGTTAATTCTGCCCCCTCACATATTCTCACTTGTAACTGGTTTCTGAGCTGTTCAGGACTTGGAGCTGTTGGCCCTCCCACCTGGACCCACACTCCCACTCCACCCTGTTGAAGGCTGGGAGTTTCGTCCCCAGCACGTGGTCTGAAAGCAGCAGGTGGCGTTCTGACCACCTCTCTGGCAGCCATCAGCATGGCCTCTCCTTGCCTTCCTCAGGTCAGTCTGGAGCATGAGGAGCAGAAACTGGAGCTGAAGCGCCAGCTCACAGAGCTGCAGCTCTCCCTGCAGGAGCGGGAGTCCCAGCTGACGGCGCTGCAGGCTGCACGGGCCGCCCTGGAGAGCCAGCTGCGCCAGGCCAAGACGGAGCTGGAGGAGACCACGGCAGAGGCAGAAGAGGAGATCCAGGCGCTCACGGTGAGTCTGGGGAGGGCAGCTTCCGAGGCTGGAGGCCTCAGCTGGGATGAGGGTGGCACCGCCTGAGGGATCTGCTTGCTCAGAAATACCCAGAGGGCCAGAATGGCCCACACAAGTGTTTAAAGGGTAGAAGAACAGGGCGCTGCAGGTTTCCCTTTTGCTGGAGTTCTGGGACTGGCGTCGTCGGTCAGAGCCGAGCTCTCTGCAGCATTCTGAAAAGCTCCCTTTTATTTATGTCCTTCCTGCTTTCAAAGTAGTTGTCATTGATCTGACTTCTGCTTTCCCTTGATCTCCTACTTTAGTTTTCAGTAATCATTAAGAAAAAAAAGTCTTGTATCTTAAAGTTGTAGTCTTTTCTAGCAGACCTCTATTATTTTAATTTTGATTACCCTCATTTGTGTTACTCTTTCTTCAACTGTGTATTCTGCGTCTTGAATTGTATATGCACTTGGAATCATCTGGATGGGAGTGATTCTTCTCTGATGTTAGCTGACTCAGCTGGAGCATTCTCTTGGGAAGTGGACCTCAGGAGGGGAGAGGTCCCTGGGTTTCTGCCCTCAGTTTTTTTCTGGAAATCTAAAAACAGGACTGTTTCCCCCCAGCTGATCTTTCTCATCAGGTCTGACCCACACTAACAAAACCCTTGTGAGTTTCGGTGGCAAAGTGGCAACTAGCTTATCAACTTAGAGTGCCAACTATGGTCCTTGTAGTGGGTAAAATCTTCTCATTTCCTCCTCTTTCTCAGAAACCACATAGAACACTATGTGGCTTTTGGAAGCTTGGCTTGGCGGACCCTGGGCTTCGAGCACAGAATAATTTTCATCTATTGTCACATTAGCACATACGTTTCTCATGGTCAAACACTGTACCTGCCAAGAAGTTGGGCATACTCGTGCCTGCTGGTCAGGGTGTCCTCCCCTGCGCTCTGGGTATAATGTAGCTGATTGGTTCCCAGTGGTTTTAAAATAAGGTACCTAAGTGGGTGTCCTGTTCATTCCCATTCAATTTGGATGCCATCCTCATCTCTGTCCATGGGTATCTCTAGAGAGCTCTTGGAACAGGATTACATATGTAGTTAGCTATTGCATGCTCATTGCTTCTGATTCCCCTGATTGAAAAGTAATGTAAATATTTGTTTCTTTTTTTACATAAGGAGTTTATTTGAAAGAGTTAAAAAGAGAAGGGCAAAGTGGGAGGGAGAGAGATCTTCTATCTGTTTGTTATTTCACTTCCCACATGACTGTGACAGCCCGGGTGGGCTAGACCAAAGATGGGAGCCTAGAGTTCTTGGGCCGTCTTCAGCTGCCTTCCCAGGCACAGGGAGCTGGACTGGAAGCAGAGTAGCCCATTAAGACCAATGAGATTGCCACTGCATCTTAACAATGCTGGCCCCTATGACAGTCTCATCTTTAAAAGTTATTGGCTGCTGTTGAATTTAGGAATCCCAGCCTGCATACCACACGGGAATGCAATCTAACAGTGTTGGGGTTTTTGTGCAGCCAGTCAGGGCCCCAGAGGCTTCTGGGGTTTTAAAAGTTCAGAGTAGCTTCTGTATGGAAAGTGTTTGTGCATTCTAGATTTTTCTAGGCCAGAGGCCAACTGCAACCTTTAGTTCCATCATTTCTGAAAACACTCAGTAAATGATGCCATGAACCTCCAGTGTTGGGTTTGGGGAGTGGAAACAAAAAGAAATCACAGTTATATATAGTCCCTGGTTATATTGGGTCTTGTTTCAAAATGAACTGACTGGAAAGATGCAAAACAGTGAAACAGGACAAAGGAAGGAAGGAAAGGCAAAGAAAAACTTGTCTGTAATTTGGGAGGGCGCAGTGGGGAGAAAGGAGGTGAGAATGAATCGCAGCCCAGAGTGCATGCCAAGAAGTCTTACATGTTTGCTGGATCTGGAAGAGTGGTGGGGAAGACAGACAGCATTGTTGAAGGGAGACACTTAAATGTCAACAAAAACTCTATTTAATGCTTTGTGCATAGATATTAATATCTCCCCTCTGTGTGAACACCCAAGCTCTAGAGGGGAGAGAAGGAGACATCAGTAATATAATCCATATTTAATGAGCTCTGTCTGTGTGCCTAATGCAGTGTCTTATGGCCTTTTCTTCCCCCCAGGGCCTTGGCCCGTAATTCCTCAAATCCTTTTACTTTAGAGCAGCTGAGAAGGACACATTGATCTTGGCTGCTGTGTGGAAACCTGGGAGGGGAGGTGGTGCTATGTATCTCATCCTGGCTCCGTATGGCAAGAGGAGGGTATAAAGCAGAGCGTATGTCACCGCTGTTTATCCATGGGGAGATTACTCCTTAAAATCCTGCCGTCTTGCTGCCTGTTGGCGCATGCTGTGTATAATGGCTGCTGGAAGCCTCACTCAGCACCGAGTTACCACTCTGTTCAGTTGGAGGAGATCCGCCACCTCTGAGCAGCTTCTTCAGCAAGCGACTTGTGGGAGCTGGGAAGTGGGGCTCTCCAGCTCAAGCAACTGTGGGAAACGGGGCTTGTCTACAGATGTGGCAGGGGTTGGTGCCAGGGCCTTAGAAAACCAGTCCCCACCCTGCCGCCACCCCTTGCTTCAGTTCCCTGCAGAAGCTGTGGACTACCTTACCCATCCCCTGCCTCCTGCTGCGGTCCTCTGGGAACCTGCTTGTGGCCAGCATGTGGTGGTTGCCCCAGTGGCTCGCTTGGCTTTTGGCACTGCAGAATGTACTTTTTTGAAGAAAATGAGAAAATGGTTGCAAATTCAGTGTATACTGCTTTCTGGTTATTGGGAGCCTGGGTTCAGAGCCAGCGCCGGCATCCGTTGGATCGAATCAGCCAGATCTATAATGCTCTTCTAGGACATTTGTGAGCTTCCCAGCAGCCTGCTTCATCAGTCGATGCAAATGGTCAGGTGGGCCCATACCGCTTCATTTTCAGAGGCCATCCACCTCCTGGCCTGGCAAAGGAGCAGCCACGTTGTTTGGCTTCCCTCCTCCAGGCCAAATCAGATGGTGCATGGTGCACTTGAAGAGTCCCGTGGCAGGAACTTGAAAGGGGTTGCTGGGAATCCCTGTCAGCCTTCCTGGTGCTTTTTGCTTCCCACTCTCCCTGTTCCCATCCAACCAACTACATTTGCATGGAAATCCATGGCATTTAGAGGCTGAAAGAAGGTGGAGACCCGCAGCAGAGTCAGGTGTAAATAGAAGCATTTTTTTAGGAGATATTATTGGTCATGGGTGGGAAAGAAAGTTTCCTGGCAGGGCCTGATTATTAAGACCCTGTATGTTTCCTTGATCTAGGAGGAAGACAGTTAGAGACTGCACAGCACACAGGGGGGATAGGGCCAAAGCGCTGCTGCAAGTGGGACTGCTGGGCTGCCCGAGCACTCCAGTGAGACCTCATGGGCCTGTGTTGTGTTCCTGGCTCCAAGTTCTCCTACCAATGTGGTCAAAGAACTGACACAGGCAGCAGTGAAAGGACCCTTCCCCACTCCCAGCGTGCGGGCAGGATCCCAGAGCCATCGCTTTTCATGTAAAACAGTAATCACGGCACACTCTCATTTTCTTATGTTACCCTGAAGATTGTATCTGATTAATAAGACATTGGCACAATAGCCAAAATGTGACATCAGGGCCGCTGTGTGGTGGGGTGGGATGGGCTGGTGTTGTGGAAGGCTGTGTTCCAGGAGCCTGGCCAGGGAGGGGGTCAGACAGCTGGACGGTGGCTTCTGGTCCGCAGTGCTGCTGTGTTCTCTCGGACCGTGGCTGTGTGGTCACTAGCTGTCATCCACAAACACTGCCAGAAGGGACTGGGCGTTTGCAGCCTAATGACTCCCCTTGGTCACCATTCAGCCCCTGGTCAGTGGTCGGGCGGGACTGAGGGGGCAGATCATTCCCACAGTCTTGACATTTTCCACTGTGTCAACATGTGCCCTCATGACACAAAGGCAATATTACTGTTATTTTCAAAGAGATACCAATATTTTATGAATATCTCTGCTTTAACTTCTGATATGGCACATACGGGCACAACTCATGTAAGCAAGAGCTCTTGGGGACTTTTTTTTTTTTTTTTAAGATTTGTGTATTTACTTTTTATTTGAAAGGTAGACTGCAGAGAGAAAGAGATATCTTCCATACCCTGGTTTACTCCCCAGATGGCTGTCATGGCCAGAGTTGAGCTGATGCAAAGCTGGGAACTTCTTCCCATGTCTCCCACATGGGGTACAGAAACCCAACGCCTCAGACGATCCTCTGCTGCTTTCCCGGTCTGGCAGCCATGACAGGATCAGTTCTGCGTGGTGAGTGAGTGTGTGTGTTTCACAGTTGATGACAGATCCAAGGCTGGCATGACCAAGGCTTGTTACTTTATAACCTCAGAGAGGATCATAGTCGGCTGTGGTGAATTGACCCAAAGACCCCTTGGTGATCGATTTGGATGGAAATGACGGACACTGCAGACGCTGCTGGGACTGCTCCCTGAGCCTTGAGCCGAGGCAGTGCTAGTTGCAGGTTCTGGTCTTCAGAGCAGTAGGGCGTTGTGGGGATGTGGCCCAAGGCTCCTGGCCCTGTCCGGGCTCCTCTTCATGATCTGAAGGCTGTAAATCCACCAACACTTTCCCATTTCTGCCTTTGAGCGATCTCACACTAGATAGTCAGTCAGTGCAGGGACTCGCAGTGCATAGGCCAAATCCAGCTAGCCACCTGCTTTCTGTAAATCAGGTTCAGTTGAAACACAGCCGCAGCCTTGTGAATGCACGCTGACAGCAGCTGCTGTTTCTCTGTGAGGACATGATCGAGCAGTTCTGATTGGACCAAACGTCCCGCCTCCAACCTTGGGTTGGTTAACTCTGGGGTCTCGTTACTTCTCAGGACGTGTCTTTGCCTTCTGTCCTTGGTTGTCATGGAACCCATTGGAGGGCCTGGATGGTCCTGGGGGCCAGGCTGCCAATGGCTTCCAGGGCTGATCTCAGCTACGTGCCTACTTGGGGTGAATGGTATTTCTAGCCCATCATGTTAACCCATCTCATTGTTAGGGAAGAAGGCAGATAGTTTTTGTTTTTGTTTTGAGGAAAAAAACATGACCTCTTAAATCTATAAAGATAAATACAGGCCAATTATTTCAGAAGTTTATTCTAATCTAAAATGTTCCATTTATAACTTTCTCAGTGAGTTTTTGTGCGAGTGTTTTTGCTGTATTGTCTTCTTCACCGTTCTTCCTTGTTTTGTATAGCTCCATTTGTGGGTGTCATTGTTCCTCTGCCTAAGGGACCTGCAGTAATGCCTCTTAATAGCACAGGTCTGCTGGTAGCAAATTCCTTAACTTGCATGTTGACAAAATCTTCATTTCACTAGGTTTCCCTGCCCCCTCCCTGGTATAGAATTCTAAGTTGCCAGGTTTTTCTCTGTTGTTTTGTTTTGTTGTTTTCCTGTCAGCACATCCATCAACAAATCCTTTCACTTAGGTTTCCAAAAGAAATCCCCCAGTTCCATCTGCTCATCTGTTTTTAACTACCCTCCTACTCTGAACTGCCATCATCTTGTACTAGAACACGACCTTCTCCCAGATTTCTCTATGTCTGGTCTCCCCATAATGTCCACGGGGAGCCCGAAACAGCAGTCAGACCTGTCACTCCTCTCCTTAAAATCCTCTGTTGGTTTCCAGTTTCATTTAGGTTGAAGTCCAAGTTCTTTACTGAACTTGAAGGTTTTTGGTCCCTGCCTGCCTGTCTATAATTATCTTGGGCTGCTTCTTAACTTTGCTACTGTGCCTTTGCAGAGATTGTCTGGCCAGTACCCACAGAAGAAACATATTTTTATCAGCAATCTAATGTGGAGTGTGCACGAAGGGACTTTGAAAGGTTTGGAGATAATTTACATTATTCTTTTATTCCATTTTTTTTCTTTTTTTAAAAAAGATTTGTTTATTTTTGTTGGAAAGGCAGATATACAGACAGGAGGAGAGACACAGAGGCAGATCTTCTGTCTGATGATTCACTCCCCAAGCAGCCACAACAGCCAGAGCTGAGCCAATCCGAAGCCAGGAGCCAGGAGCCTCCTCCGGGTCTCCCACATGGGTGCAGGCTCCCAAGGCTTTGGGCCGTGCTCGACTGCTTTCCCAGGCCACAAGCAGGGAGTTGGATGGGAAGCAGGGTTCCTAGGATTAGAACCAGTGCCCATCTGGGATCCTGGTGCATTCAAGGCAAGGACTTCAGCCACTACACTATCACGCCAGTCTCATCTATTTATGTGATAAGCAGGTAGGTGCATGCACAGGCCTGTGTAGATGTAAACACACACACATACACACAGAGCAAGGACAATTTTCCATCTCCTAGTTAACTCAAATGTCCACAGAGGTTAGGATTGGGCTGATGCAGAAGCCAGAAGCTAGAAACTCAATCCAGGACTTCCACATGGCTGACAGGAATCCAGTTACTGGAACTGTCACCCATTTCCTCAGAGGAGTTACATAAATAGGTAGAGTCCAGAGCTGGAGCCAGGAATTGAACTTAAATGTGGGACTTTGAGTATGTTATCCACTAGCTAAATGCTCACTTGAACTTTTGAAACTCCCTCATTTTTTTTCTTTCTTCAATTCTGAGATGTCTGAAATCGGCACATGTGACAATCATCATGTGTGGAAATAAACATGTCATGGTGGAAGTGATAGGTCTTGTGATTGGTAGCCACACAGATCTGAGGAATTGTGGCATTGAAACACACACTTCTTTTTTTTTTTTTTTTATAATCTATTTTATTGTGTTGTTGTTGACAATCTTTGCATAGTTAATTACAGTTAAAGAAAGAAAAAGAAAAAAAAAAGGTTCAGGGGGATAGGGAAGTGGGCAATACTATTATGTCCATATTGTTTCCATCTTGTATCTGAGGTAAAGGAGGATATTGAGGGAGAAGCCCCACCCGGTTCTTATCACAGTGTTCACCTTCAGGACCCAAGGCCCATTCAGGTGTTTCTGCTTATTTCATGGGCACAACAAGCCAGGAAGGGAAATAATAATAATAATAATAATAATAATAATAATAATAATAATAATAATAATAATAAAAGGCAACAGAATACTCAATTTTCCTGCTTGCTATTGGGCCGTAGCAGCCACTCGGACTTTTCTCTGTTCCTCACATGCCCCTGGCTTGTTCTTGATTGCGGTCTTTGCAAAGGTTGTTCCCTCTACTGTTTCTCCTGTTTTGTGCTTGGCTGGGGTCTCCATCTTGTTCATCCTGCCTTTTCCTTTGGTTGTTATCTGTTCCTGTCATTGTGTTTTTCCCCCACCCCCCATGTGTGTTCCTGCACTCTTGTATTTTCTGTCTCCCCTTTCCAGAACAAAGGTGTGTTCTTCCGTGGGCACATACAACGTGCTCTGAACACACCTGTTTGGCGGACAAACCTTGGAGAAAGACTGTTTACTTCAAAGGCCCCTTAGCATTTTGTAAATCTTGGAAGCTTTTGATGAAACAGCAATCCCCTATGCCACGTCCTGGATATTGTCCTGTGGTGTGTGTGTGTGTGTGTGCGTGTGTGTGTTGTGCATCTTAGGGCTCAGGCTGGGGAGGAAAGCCACTCATTTTGCAGAGTGGGAATGGGGCAGATGAAAGGAAGCAGGAGCTTCTGCCTAGGTTCCCCCCCCCCACCCTCCCCGCCTCTTTCTCCCACCAGTGCCTGGGTGTGAATGTGAACATTCGCAGGATTTGCGTGCACAGCATGCATGCGCGGTCCAGACAATTGTGATTCACATGATGTCTCGTGTTCCTCTACTTTGTTTCTGGTGTCGGGGATGACTTGATTAATGAGTTCTCTAGCAGGCGGATGCCGGGACTGCCATAGCAGTGATTTGTGGCTTTCCCAGCAATCCGCTGCTCTCTCTACTTTGACCCGTAGCGTATAGGAATGTGTTCTACCCGATGAAAAATTTATAATACACTTCTTACCTTTTAGGCACATAGAGATGAAATCCAGCGCAAATTTGATGCTCTTCGTAACAGCTGTACTGTGAGTATTAATTCACCCAAGATGATTGAAATGATGTGGATCTGAACCAGGGGGTGGCTTCTCTGTTACACCAGTGACTGAGTTTTGATATACACTTGCAGCTTAGATCAGATAGTGCTGGTCAGACTTGGACTTTTTGGAACCTACCCCCTTCCCCACCATAATCTATCTTTCGGGGTTCTGTCAGGTTTTTTTTTGTTTGTTTTTTTTTTTAATGACAGCCTTTCTTTATCGCCAGGGAGGAGGGTTGTTGGGAAAGTCACATAATTCCTTGTGTGGTTCACTAGTGGGTTACAGAAGTTGCAATCAGAGTCCACGACAGCTCCTCTTCATTGCCTCCCGTGGAAGGGCAGGGGGCCAGACCAGGACAAAAACGGTCTGATTGCCACTGCAGAGGTTTCTGCGAGGACTCTCAACTGCCTCTTGCACACAGGAAAGTCAAGTTTGTCCTTCTGTTGAGACCTAGGAATGTTTCCTTCAAAAAAGGCCAAATCTGGCATCCTAACTTGCAAGTTCAAATTCTGGGACCCCATGGATGATGATGTTTTAAAAGGTGAGAGAGGGAGAGAGAGAAGGAAATGGGTATGTCCCAGCTACTGGTTTATTCCCCAAATGCCTGCAGCAGCCAGGGTTGTGTCAGTGGGAGCCGGCAGCCAGGAACTGAATCCCATTATCTCATGTGGGATCCCAGCCATTTAAGCCATTTACTGATACCTCTCAGCGTGTGTATCAGCAGAAAGCTGGAATGGAAGCAGAGCCAGGATTTGACCCCATGCCATTCTAACGGGATGCGGGTGTCCCAATCAGTGTGTGAATTGCTGCACCAAACACTTGACCTGGGAGAGGATATTGATACAGAGAAAAGATGATTGCATTAGCAAATCAGCAGCATCCCCACCTCCATCATAGAGAGCACAGAAACTCAAGGCTTTAGATAAGATCAGACCACGTAGTAGTCACTTTTTAAAAGATGGGCATCCTATTCTTATTCGGGGTTTTATCTCTCTTCAGCTTATTACCTTCCTTCAGCCTCCTTTGCCCAAAGAGGAATGGACTGTTCTGACCTCTGATACCATAGACTAGTCCTGACTGTCCTCTTACTTAGAGACACAGCCCTCCAGGGTATGATCTTTTGGTTGTTATTCCTTGCTTCTTCCTCCTCTCTGAGGTTGCTTTGTGTTGTTGGCATTGTCCCTAACCTTTTCCTTCTTGTCCCTGTGTGTTTGTAGTGTATGCATACAACTGTAGATTACTCATCCTTTCTCTGGCGTTTGGACATTAGCGTCGTTTCTGTGATGCATACCACTCTTGGCAATGCTCTTGAGCGAGGGTTTTTGATGTGCCTGCTTCCGTTTCTTGGGAGTGACCGTGAGAAGGACCAGACTGACAGGTGCCAGTGGTGCCCGGCAGGCAGTTTTTTGTTTGTTTTGTTTTGGGGGGGGTCTCATGGCGGTTGGAGTAGGATAGGCTTGACTGTTGACTTACTCCTGATCTCCTCCCTTCTTTCAGGGGCTGCTGCGTTCTGCTCCTGGGCTAGTGTTGTAGTTTCTCATTTGACACAGAGCTCTTGCGTCTCACACACACTGCAGGGTGATCCCCAAGGGAAGCACCCATCCCTTCACGACTGGCGTTTTGACATGACCAGTTTTTCCTGATGTAACCCCAGACATGTTTTCAATGCAGGTGTCAGTATAATCCCATACATATATTGGGGCTTCCTCTTTTTTCCTTTTTCAATCTTTTTGGTACTAAAGTAATTCTGCTGCTAATTAAAAAAAAAAAATGACTTCTGCAGCTGTGTTGCGGGTGAATTAGTTGGTGTACTTAACAGTGACTTGGGGAGTTTCCAGGGTCTCCGTATCCGTGGAACTAGTGAAGCAGTTAGAGAAACAAATGTTAACTGTTACGTTCAGGAATTTCCTGCTGTCCCCCAGGAATCTGTTCTGTCCCCCACATTTAAAATTGGTAGCTCAGTTTTTGTGGAATAAGACAATACATAAAACGGTTGGATTTCTTTCTTATATATCTTTTAAGTTCTCCCACTTTGCTTTATCTGGAGCAGTGACTTCTAATTCCTGCTTCACTTACTTCTGGTGTTCTGTGGCCAAGCTTTTGGGTGGATGGGTGGGGGACAGTTTCCCTCGTTGGGAAATCTGAGTAAGTTTTCCTTCCCCTCACAGGCTGAGGTAGTGCTTGAGTGATCCATGCCATGGTCGCTGGAATCAGGCCAACTGAACTCATGTTATTAACTCGTCTCTTGGTAACCTACATGATGTAACATTCCTAAGCCTCCATTTCTTCACCTGTCAAATGGGGATAACATTGTGTATTCTCCATTCTGATCCACCATGGACTATTTGAGGCATGGTTTCAGAACTGCTTCTTGGGGGGTTGGGTGAGGGGAGAGATAGCTGCTTCATTCCAACATGCATTCAGATTTTCAGAAACAGTAAGACTTAGAAAACACTGAGTCATAGAATTTGGCAATAACACCTTCCCCCTAGGATTCGTGCAAGAACTGAGGGAGGTGGTGTGTGCCCCATGCTTGCACAGAGCCTGATCCTTAGAAACTACTGAGCAATGTCACTTACCATTACATTTGTACTGGGCTTACAACATAGTCTTGTTTGTAAAGTGGCTGTGCTACTTGAAAAAGTCTGAAAACCATGGCCTCTGAGCGGTGTCTGGCCATCACAGGAGGTCTCAGTTAACACTGCTGCCAAGTTCAAGGCCCTTTGGAAGTCACCTGAGATGAGCACACTGGGTGTGCCCTTCCCTTTGGTGCTGCCCAAGGTTGTGTCTGCCAGGAGCCAACCCCCTTGGCACTGGTGGAGACTCTCGTGACAGTGCAATTGAGAGGAGCTCCCCAGTTAGCAGCTTTCAGAAAGCTCAGGAACAGTGATGCTTCCAAGCCTAGACCATGTCTATATTTTGAAGGGCCTTTAAAAAAAAAAGATTTTATTCAATCTGGCACCTACAGCCCTACCTAAGTCTGTTTTAGAGGGGAGTTGGTGGGCAAACATATGACACGGTTTTAATTATGAATCAATCTGTCAGCTATAAGATTAAAAATAAATAATATGCAAATAGCTGCCTTCAGGAAAGAACGAAGCATTAAAATAGGATTGTAGTCCTGTGTCTTTTTAGCCTGGTGCTTGCTCTCCAGCCTGCCCTAGAGCTGTTGATTCTCCCCTGCTGTTCTCCTTGCAGACACCAGAGAGGCTGGCCTCTGTTCCTCAGAGCTGGGAGCTTTGCATGACAGCCTCAAAGAGCAACACAGAGCTCCAAACAAGCACCTTTTTTTTTTTTTTTTTTTTTTTGACACTGAGAGTGGATAATACCCTTGTTCTCTCTTAAAAGAACTGCACAAAAATCTATCTGCAAAAATGTACATAAAACAGTTCTGTTGGTGGAACCAGCCTTTCAGTTCATCTCTACATGAACTGAATGGAGTTGAACAGTTCACAGCCTGATAATAACAGCCTGTTACTAAGCAGATCATTAGTGGAAATGTGGAAACAATATTATGATGGCCACAAAGTAGACTTAAGAATCCTCTTTGGAGGGCAGTGTTGTGGTGTTGTGGTTAAGTGGCTGCCTGCAACTCCGGCATCTCCCACGGGCATCAGTTTGAAACTTGCTTGCTCCACTTCCAATCCAGTTCCCTGCCAATGAGCATGTCAAGGCATCAGAAGATGACCCAAGTGCTTGGGTTCTTGTACCCATGTGGGACTCCTGGAAGAAGCTCTGGGCTCCTGGCTTCGGCACAGCATAGCTTTGGTCATTGGGGAGCAAACCAGTGGATGGGAGAATTCTGTCTCCCCTTTCCTCTCTGTAACTTTGCCTTCCAGATTAAAACACATGAAGAATCCCCGTTGGACATTAACCTGGTATAAAATCAAGGAGGGCCATTCTGGATGGTCAGTGTATCTTATTCCATCATTTCGGGTTTTGAGGATCCGAAGGAAGAATGGAATGTGCACATCTGTTTGAGAGAGGCAGTACAGGTTAGGGGAAAAGCACACATTCTTGATTTCAGAGCTAGGTAAGGTGAGGCTTTGTTATTTACTAGCCCTGTGACCTTGGGCAAGTCACTTAGCCTTGTAGTTACATCTATAAAGCAAGGCTAAATTGAGGACTACCACAAAGGCAGACATTTTAAAGCAGGGAGACCTTTAATTTACTGCCTGTATTCCAAGTCAATTTCATGTTGGCTGACTCCATACTGTATGGTGTATGGGGTGGGCAGGGCTGTGTACCCAGGGACTTGAAGCAGGGTCACACCTGTACATGTTCTGGCTGGGACCAACAATATATAAAAAGGCTGAGTGAATTAAAATGCTTCAAGTCCCTGCATGTACGCTTCATCCAGACATGTCACTCTTCTTATCAAGTGGGCAAAATAGAGACAATGACCAAATATAGAAGCAGCATTCACAAACTGGAAATAGAAACCAGAGACACAAGAACCCTTGAGAACCGGATGACATCACCGACACAGAAGGACCCTTGCCACTACAGTGGGCGCATCTCCACTGAAGTGATAGTAATAAACCCTTTAACGATGTTTATATATTTTCAATCTATCTGAAAGACACAGTGGCACAAAGGGAGAAAGAGAAACCTTCCACTCTCTGGTTCTCTCCCCAAGAACCCACAGCAGCTCAGGGTGGGTTAGGCCAGAAGCCTAGAACTCCATAGGGTTCTCCCATGTGAGTGACAGGGGCCCATGCACCTGAGCCATCACCTGCTGCCTCCCAGGATGTGTATTAGCAGGAAGCTGGAATCATGAGAGGCGCTAGTAACAAAACCCAGGCATTCTGATGTGGGATGTGGGCAGCGCTTAACCCGCTGTAGCACAGTACTCATCCTGACAATAAAAACCTTGACGCCTCCTTGGCCTTTTTTCAAGTGTTTCTTCTTTGGAATTATGTATTCTAATTTTGGGAGAAATGAATAATTGACAGAAATGGATTCATTATACGTTGTGTACACACACGCACAAATAAATCAGAGAAAGAAAGTGATTATCCAAAGGCTTAAATATATATCTGAATGACAGGTAAATATTTCAGTCTTATGTGAATGGATTCCCTATGGTCTGTTTCCCAAGAGGCTTTAAAAATGAAGCATCGTGTGGGTCATTCATCATTATTCCCCATATTTCCAATGACATATGAAGGTCAAGAAATACACAAGAAATAAAGCAACAAATGAAAACAGGTGGAGCAGAAAATGATCTGAATGAGCTTCTAAAGCATAGATGGAAAATCCAACTCAGCCACGCCCGAGGTGGCTGACTGGGGTCGTGGGGTGTCTCTGGAACCCTCACCAGGCCAATTTGCCTTAGTCATCTTGTCTTCCTTCGGGAATGCAGTAGAGGTTAAGTAAAGGCATTTATGATATAGGATGTGAAGTATCAGGATGGGACAGGTTTGCCATATATAGGAAGCAGACTAGTTGGATAGGTGGGGTGTTGGTTGTTCCTTAGTTCTGACATTAAGAGACTCCATTACAAGGGAGCTGCCCAACGAAGCACAGCTGTGTGCCATGAATGACAGATGTGCAGTTTGCTCCCTTTGTCCCTGATGCCATTTTGGGCTGAGCGTCTACTCATTTAGCTTTGATTCCTCTCTTGTAGCTGACATCATATCTCAATGAACACATTAGCAATTCACTTTTTTTTTTTTAACACTGAGAAAGCAAGCTACTATGACAGTGCAAGACCATCAGCTCAGTTAACAAAATGGAAAGTTGTGTTTTCTGGGCCATGGTCAGTAAATGAGCTTAACTGATGTCCTGAAATTATATGCCCAGGAGGAATTTTTTAAAAAATTAATAATCAGAGGGGTTAAAATGGGGATTTGTGGAAATTAACGATAGTGTTTCATGCAGTAGGTCTGCTCTCAGTTTGAAAATTGGAAACAATAAGTAACTGTGGGCTTAAGAGCCATTGCCTTTTAATTTACTTTGTTTTGTTCTGTAAAGTTGAATTTACTGCCCATGCACTCCATTCCAACTATTATTAGCAAATTACCCTTAAATGTCTAAAGTATTATATGCAAGCGCTCTCTGTAAGCCATGACATCAAGCCTCAGCCGAGAGAATGGAAAGCTAAGTGCACCGAAACAGAAATCCCTGTGCGATTGAACAGGGACATAATTGAGCAAAACCAGATTAAATCTCTCAGTAAAACCACAATTTCTTATTCATGAATTTCCATTTTCAGATAGCTAGCTGTATAGTGAAATCTGCTATTATAACACCTCACTAGGTGTCACAACACTGTATCTGCAGGGTCATTCTGAGTTTCCCTTTAGTTTCTCTTTCCACTGTTGCATGAAATTACATTTATTGCCCGTGATTAGAATAACTCTAGTGTCCTTCACTGTTGGTCTTCCATGATAAGAGCATTATCGCGCTGTGTAAGACACATTGGTCATCGGGCTCGGCAGTGTGGCCTAGTGGCTAAGGTCCTCGCCTTGATCCCATATGGCCGCTGGTTCTAATCCCGGCAGCTCCACTTCCTCTCTGTCTCTCCTCCTCTCAGTATATCTGACTTCGTAATAAAAATAAATAAATCTTTAAAAAAAAAAAAAAGACACATTGGTCATCAACAGTAGCAGTGTCCTCCATAGATGGTCTCAGGGCCATTTTTAGCTTAATTAGCCTATTTGTGATGATCCGACTTCCTCTCCTCCTTGCTCAGTTTGCATTTGCCACCTTAAAGTGACCCTGTCCATCACTTTCGATGGATTGACTTTTGCCATGTTTTTCAGGTGTATCCTGAATTAGGGAGGAACTGAGGTTTTCCCTCTTCTGCCACTGCATCCTGAGTGGGTGGGCATGCGCACATGGATTTGGCTCTGAGCATTGGGGAGCTGCACGGTGATTGCCAACAACAGCTCTTGAAGCGATTCTTTACTGAAAAGGAACTGTTAAGCGGGCATGTCACCTGGATTCCTTTGCTTTTTTAGGTCATCACAGACCTGGAGGAGCAGCTAAATCAGCTGACTGAGGACAATGCCGAACTCAACAACCAAAACTTCTACTTGTCCAAGCAACTCGACGAGGCTTCCGGCGCCAACGACGAGATTGTACAGTTGCGGAGTGAAGTGGACCACCTCCGCCGTGAGATCACCGAGAGGGAGATGCAGCTCACCAGTCAGAAGCAGGTGAGGAGGGCCGACGAGGGCCTGACTCCTGGGGGGTGTGCCCCAAAGTTTAAGAGTACCTCCCAACGTCTGTTCCATAAATTAGCTCTTTCTGCCATTGTGCCTTGTTCCCAAGGTTTTGGGATCTTAGAACTGTCATTGTGAAAGTGTATAGTTCTTCTGCATTTTGATTTAAACCAACTTAGAAGTGAATGCTCTGTAAAGATAGTATACTTGTGGCCTCGTGCCGCAGGCCTTGCTTTGGACTCTGCCTCCAAGGCACCAGTAGGATAGGCTGGCTGCTGGTGCCTTCTGTCCTAGCCGCTCCAACTAGAGGAGCAGAGAGAAGCCGTATCTCAGCCCGTTTGTTAGAACCACGTGCTGTTTGGAGCCTCAGCCTGGGACATCCTCATTACAAGGTGTGACTCAGTGGTACTGTTGCAGACGATGGAGGCACTGAAGACCACCTGCACAATGCTGGAGGAGCAGGTTATGGACCTTGAGGCCCTGAACGATGAGCTGCTGGAGAAAGAGCGGCAGTGGGAGGCCTGGCGGAGTGTCCTCGGGGATGAGAAGTCCCAGTTCGAGTGTCGAGTTCGAGAGCTCCAGAGGATGCTGGACACCGAGAAGCAGAGCAGGTGGGATTCCTGTCTGTGGGGGGCAGTGACAGGCGACTGCAGTGGAAGAATGGTGAACAGGGTGACTAGCTGTCACAGCTAGCCCGGGGCTGAGAAGGTTCTTGGGAGATTGCTGAGCAAAAGCAGGTGGGGCTGGTCATCCCTGCTGTGGACAGTGGCTCTAGATTCCCAGGCAGTGGCTGCTGTCCCTTTGGCCTGTGCAGTGACCTCGGAATTAAGGTAGAGATGCTCTCTTCAGTTTGTTTTCTAGTGTCTCTGCCAGACCACTGCCATTTTCATCTTGTTTGTGTCTGGTGCTGGTCTGTCCCTTCTGCCCCGGCTCCTGGGTGATCCTTCCTGCAGGCGACTGCTGGATGTCGTAGGTTACCAAGCATCAGCTCTTCTTTCTACCCACAGAGTGCTAGCAGCATCCCTTTTGCTAAGTTGTGACGGCCGAAAATGTCTCCAAACGTTGTTCCTTGTGTCCCCTTGTACGGGGCCAAGTGGTGACCTCCAGATGGGGACTGCTGCTTTACTAGAAAAGTTGATTGTTCTTCTGGTTCTGTTTTTCTCTGGAGAACGACTGACGTTCAGGCGGCTTCCCTGCTCTGCTGTCGCAATCCCCCAGCGTGGAAGCCCTCTCCTCTGGGAATCAGGAGCTCAAGGTTGGCCTGCATAGCTTGACGCTCCTGTTTGTATCGAAGACATCAGGGTGTGAAGTATTCCTGTGACAGTTTCACAGCTCCTGACAGGAAGGGGCTGGGTGTTTGGACAGTTTACAGATGGAAAGAAATGGCCTTGGAGAAAGCGTGCCTTCTCCAGTTGGCACAAGGATAGCTCCTGGGACAGAATCAGCCTCATGGCTTCAGGTCAGAATGCTGAATCGTGTCTTGCTTTGATGATTGTGCCTGTGTCAGCTTCCTGCTTGTGGCCCCCTGGTCTGCTCAGGTGTGTCAGCTACACCTCTGGGACTCGGCCAGATGTGTTGGATGGATAATCTTAGGCTAAGTTCAGTTGCAGTAGAAAAGATGTTGGCAAAGATGAAAATCCTTAAGCATCAAGAGACACTGGTGGAAATAGCTCCTCTTTGCACAGTCGCCCTCTCAGGGTGTTTGCTGTTGTGGGGAGGCCAGGGTGGGAGTAGAGGAAATGTCTCAAGACTGTTTTTGCTTTCCTTGAATCCCTTTGGCCCCACTTACTTGCTGTGAGCTCCGGTCCCACCTTCAAATCTACCTCCTACTCTGGCTATTCCTAGAATCCTCCAGAGAGCTTTCTGGGGCAGGAGCCGACTTCCACATCCAAGTCAGGGGTAAGCATTAGACCTGGAAGATAAGACACCTGCATCTCAGTGCCTGGCTCGAGGCCTGGATCCACTTGGGATTCCAACTTGCTGCTTCTGCACACCCTGCGAAGCGGCAGTGCTGGTTTATGTGCTAGGGTCGATGCCAACCATCTGGGTAACTTGCAAGGAGTTCTTGGCTCCTGGCCTTGGCCTGGCCCCCCCCCGTTGCAGGCATTTGGGAAGTGAGCACGTAGCTAGAACTCTGTCTGCCTCTCCAATAGCATTAATGGTGATGATTATAATAATCATTAAGAAATACACAAGCACACAGGGAAGGTGTAATTATGGCTATGTGCCTAAGAACTCTGTGCTCGTCTGTTTTCTTGTTGACTTGCAGGTCAGCTCTGAATAAACTTGGCTTTTCCTTTTTTCCTGTTCTCTTTTGGTGTTCTATGAGATACCAAGATGGGGAAAATATAATTCTGAATTCTTGTCCTCAGAAGGTTAGTGGAGAAGATAGGCTCTGGTACCCTAATATTTATGTCCCCAAACAGGGCATTGGGTGCACTAGGCAAGAAACAGTTTTGGTATGGAGCAGGCGGAGGAGGAGCTGGGAATGGTTTTATGGAGGACATGGTGTTGAGTTTATGTTGGAAGGCTGAATAATATTTGAGTTTGTGAGGGCTGGATGGAGGGAATTGTCTGTGGAGAAGACTGTAGGAGCCGAGGGGTGGGGTAGGAGAATGTCTGACCTGCAAAGGGGAAGGGACGACATCTTTCCAGTTGGCCTCTTGGTTTCCGTCCTTCCGTGTTGCTTGTGGACCCGTTCATCGGGTCACACTTCAGTTGCGTGGAGCCGCTATAATGTCTGGTTTCTTGCACACGTTTAAAGAGAGGAAATGCTTGCAGCTGCAGTGGGGTCTCCCAGGTCCGAGCACCTGTGTTCCTTCAGTGGGCCTTGGTTCCAGCTCCAGGCCCACAAAGAGGCCGTGCTGGTCCTGATACAACATATTCAGCTCTGTTGCCTTTGGCAATGTCTTTCCCTTTCCAAGTGAGTACTTGCAGGAACCTTCCTTTTTTAATGGCATTTTTTTTTTTTTAATCCAATGCCTGAAATGGGTCACATCTTTGCTTGGTCAGCGATTGGAGGGAAAGAAATCATTTGGAAGTAGAAGACAAGGTTGGGCATCTGTCCAGCTCTCAGCCTGTTGAGTTGCTTATTGGGGTCGGACGTGTGCCTCACCTCTGCAGGTCGCCAGGGATGGGAGCTCTGAAAGCAGGCCTGTTGTGTGTTTCTCTGCTAGGGCAAGGGCCGACCAGCGGATCACCGAGTCTCGCCAGGTGGTGGAACTGGCAGTGAAGGAACACAAGGCCGAGATCCTCGCTCTGCAGCAGGCCCTCAAAGAGCAGAAGCTGAAAGCCGAGAGCCTCTCTGACAAGGTCAGCGCTCGTCCCTCTGGCCTCTGAGAAAAGCATTTTCTGTTTTTGTTTTTCAAAGTCATGCTTGACACGAATCTATGTTCAGTCCCTGGTAAACATACTTCATGAGCTTACATCCGTTCCATTGGAAATGTCGTCTGTGTGCTTTCCTCAGGATGTCCTTGCACGGTGATAGTGTGAATGGTTGGTGGGTGTTGGGTTATCATGGTAACATCTGCCTATCTGGGCCCCAAAGTCCTGAATTTCTCTCTAGGGAAACAACTCTCTCGTTTTCTGGCATCTCACTCCGAGCAGGGCTGTACGGACTTAGTGCTGAGTATCCTTGGGCAGGTGCTTGGTGGTAATCACAGCTAGCCAGTTTCCCTAAGCCTCAGGGTCAGGGCACAGTGTGGCATCATGACACATGCAGGTCCTCCATGTTTCACACTGGAAATACATGTGCTCTGTCTGTGGACCTTTCCATGTTATATTAAAAAAATGCATGAATGTTCTGGATTCATTAGCTAATGACTTTAGAAGGATGCAGAACAGGTGCTTTTTGCTTTAGTGTTACGGATGAAAAAAGCACAGATCTGATTTTACAAGTGCAAGGCTCACATTTTTTTTCACATTATATCTAGATTTTAAAATTTTCTTTGTAATTTCATGTTTAAAAAGTGTTTGAGGTCATTATGGAACATATACAAACCATGGGAAAAGTAGAAGGAAAATAAATAATAACCTATTACCCTGTTATATTAGTGGAGAAATCTTGACAGTCTCTCTGTTTATGCATCTGCATATATGCGCAAATAAATTACCAATTGTGGAAATACAGGTTTTTACTATACATACAGCTTTACATTTTTTTTTAGCATCCCATAATTACAAGCTTTGCTTTTATGGGTTATTGAACATTTTTAAACATGCAGTTCTAAAAAAAAAATCAATTGGACGGCAGCACCTGAGTTAAGCATCCTTTTTGTGCTGGGAATATGGGCTTCTTCCAATTTTTTTTTTGCCATTTAAGCACTATGAACAACATAAATCCTGTTTATGTTTTGTGTACCATAATCTTGTTATATGTATTATAATCTTGTTTGTAGGGTTTGTTTGTTTTTTTTCCCATGTCTGAAAATCCTGATGTTTTCTTACCAGAAATTCACGGGAGCAGAATGATGGGCTTCAAGGGGCGGTGGGGGGGGCGCGGTTCCCACACTGGAAGCTGTCCAATGCTGACTCACCATTTTTTTTTAAAGTACGAGAAAAGTAAATTTATTATTTAGAGTTGAGCTTTTATGTTTAACTTGGTATTTCTGTTTTTCATTTTCCAATGGACTCTTTTGAAAATCTCCAACAGTCTTTTCTTATGTTTCCATATATTCCAGTCACTTCCTATGTGTCCAGATATTCCAAGCCCAGCCGTTCTTGATCCCAGTTGGGATCACTTTCTCTTTCCCACACCTCTTTTATCCAACTTATCTTCAAGCCATGTAGTCATGACTTGTAACACCCTCTGCTTTTCTGGTTGGAAATCCTTGGGAGAGCTCGACTGTGCTTTTAAGCCCAGAGCTATATTGCTGTGCAGGCAGTTAGTATTCACTGTATGATGATTTAATTAAATGCACCCAAAGCATGTCGGATAAATAAATTCGTGGGCATTCACCCCTGTAGAACTTGTCATAGCAACCTATAAGAACCATTCCTCAGAAAGAATTTCTAACCTCAGATAACAACCCCTGGAAAACTTACTTATGGCTAAAAACAACATTGTCATTCTGACCTTTAGAACTTGGTTATTCTCCCTGTGTGAGAGTTTGCTGAAAGTTATTAGCATCTGATAGACTGATATGTGGCATCATGGTCTTTTTTTTTCCCCGTGTCCAGCTCAATGACCTGGAGAAGAAGCATGCTATGCTTGAAATGAATGCTCGGAGCTTGCAGCAGAAACTGGAGACTGAACGAGAGCTCAAACAGAGGCTTCTGGAAGAGGTGGGCAGTAAGGCCCTGGGGAAATTGAGACTCAGTGTGCCCTGGTTGTCAGGTCGAACCAGACATTGCACCTGCAGACCTGGGGGGCTTTCAAGGAGGAACAGGACAGTATCTAAGCTTTAGAAAGAAAGTGTTGTATGGGCCTGGCATGGTAGCCTAGCGGCTAAAGTCCTCGCCTTGAACACGCCGCGATCCCATATGGGTGCCGGTTCTAGTGCCGGCAGCCCTGCTTCCCATCCAGCTCCCTGCTTGTGGCCTGGGAAAGCAGTCGAGGATGGCCCAGAGCCTTGGGACCCTGCACCCACATAGGAGACCCGGAGGAGGCCCCTGGCTCCCGGCTTCTGATTGGCTGAGCTCTAGCTGTTGCGGCTGCTTGGAGTAGTGAATCATCGGACGGAGACTCTTCCTCTCTGTCTCTCCTCCTCTGTGTATATCTGACTTTGTAATAAAAATAAATAAATCTTTAAAAAAAAAAGATTTATTTATTTTTATTAGAAAGTCAGACATACCAAAAAGAGGAGAGACAGAGAGGAAGATCCTCCGTCTGATGATTCACTCCCCAAGTGACCACAACGGGCCGATGTGCGCCGATCCGAAGCCGGGAACCTGGAACCTCTTCCGGATCTCCCACGCGGGTGCAGGGTCCCAATGCATTGGGCCGTCCTCGACTGCTTCGCCAGGCCACAAGCAGGGAGCTGGATGGGAAGTGGAGCTGCCGGGATTAGAACCGGCGCCCATATGGGATCCCGGGGCTTTCAAGGTGAGGACTTAAGCCACTAGGCCACGGCGCCGGGCCCCCAAAATAAATAAATCTTAAAAAAAGAGTGTTGTGAGAATCAGAGAGTCTCAATCTCTACCCTCCTACAGGGTACACAATAGATTGGTAAGCTCACAGAGATTCTGTGCCAGAGAAAGGCTTAGGAAACACTCAGGTGAATGAATGGCAAGTTAAAACTGTCCATTAGCATTACTATCCAAAGCATGTTAAGTCTCATGCCGAAAGGACATCCATGAATGTTAGCTTCCTACACGGGGTAGAGATTGGATCACCTTATGTCAAAGACCGCATTTCATGAACTCAGATGACACAGAAGGTGTCCTGCTTTTGAGGCAGGAGATGTCCAGCTCACACTGACCTCCTAAGCCCATCCATTTTCTTATTTCCGGTGCCTTTTGACAGGGTTCTGAAAATCACTGCAGAAATGGAGGACCACTTCCCACTCACAGTCAGTCTTTCAGATTGACTCACTAATGATTCTACTTTGTTTGCCAGAATTGACCTACCAGGAAAAAATGCACTTTATACAGATACCTAATGAGAACTTGAACCCTAGAGTTCTGTGCATAGTGAGCCCGTCAGTTCAGCCAGCACCCTAGAGGTGATTTGCTGATAGAAGTAATATCGGTATCTTAATAGGTTTGCACAATGTGGTGAAAATTTTAGGTTGAGTCTTAAATATTCTGTAAAATGTTATTGTGAAGCATGTATGTCTCAGACAGACATCTGGCAGACATACATGTTTGGGAGAGTTGTGGAGCGTGATGTTGGTGGTATGAGTGTCCTCGGTGCCACCAGATGCACACTGAAAGACGGGAGGACTTAGGCTAATGGGCAGTTATGTCCTGCGCATTTTGCCATGAGAAATAAAAAAATAAAATTAATACTGTACATCTGCAAGCATATAGAAATACAAAGTTCATCGAACGGCCTGGAGAATACTACATATATGAAGATATATGTAAGGAGGTATCTTAGAGGTTGGACCTACACCTAAAAATGAAAATCATTTTTGTGTCGTTTATACCTTACAGAGTCTCCTGAAGGCAAATTTTATATAATATTTTCGGGCCACATATGTTTTGACCTCTTTTGGGGTCATGTGTGGAATTTTCCACTTGAGGCATTTACATTAGCACTCAAAAAGTTTTGGATTTTGAGTTAGGCATTTATAAACACACTAGTTAAGATACCCACATTGTATATAGGAGTACATCTGGGTTTGATTCCTGATTCTGACTCCTGGTTCTCATGTTCTGCTGTGCTAAGTAGACCCTGGGAGTCACTGCTGATGACTTAAGTTACTGGTTGCTGCCGCTCAGATGGGTGACTTGAGTCCCAGCCTGCACCTTGGTCGTTACAGGCATTTTGTCTCTCTCGCTTTCTCTCAAAGAGAAAAATAAATTGATTCTGTAGGGTCTGTTTATAAAATAATATATATTTTAATTTCAGATTTTTTTTTTTTTTTTTTTTGGTCTTAGAGATGTTGAACCTGTAATGGAAATTTTAAATGTGCCTGGTGGTCAAGTAGAGATTTACGGTCTTTTATCTAGGATGAATAGACAGTGTCCCCTGGCAGCCACCTACTGGAAGCAAAAAGAACAGAAACACTGCCTGTCCCATCGTCCTTCTGAGGAGGGCGAATTGGCCCTGACAACTCAGTGCTGTGGTCCAAGGTTACTGGTTGGTGAGTCAGTGGCAGTGCCAGGAATAGGCTGCTGGAAGCCTGCCTCGCTTCCCTAGTTCTCACTTCTAAGTGGCACAAGAACATTCCCAGTTTCCCAGTTTGTATCTCACAGGGAGATTTTTGAGCAGACATCTGGCTGACAGTGAGTTTGAAGCAGATGTCACAGACAGCTGAAACAGCTAGGACATAAAGATTGAGGTTTATTGTCCCCAATTGCAGCTGGGAGCCATGGTTCTGGGCTGTGCTCGATGTGCGTGGGCCCAGCATCCTATCCAAGTGCAGGTGCAGAGATGTTTAGGTCGGGCAGAGTGAAAGCCTTGGCATTGGGGGAGCTTCTGGCTCCTGTGACCCACATGCCCACCACTGACAGTCTGTGCGCATGGATCTTCCTCCCACAAGCTCCCTCTTGGGCCCTGACAGGGTCCTTGACAGCAGCTGTCAATCTGCTGGAATGTATCACCAGTGAAGGCAGTTCAGTTATGGATCCTGGTTAATGTCATCCTGTATCCACTGCACAGAACCCCTTCCCCACACTCACAGCTGGATCCTTGTTCACATGGGCCTGGATACTTACAATGGCTTTGGATGTCTTAGCCTACCCTTATTATAAACATGTATTTATTTGAAAGAAAGAGACAAAAAGAGGTTTTGACTCATCTACCGTGCAAAAAATGCTGCCCCCGAAACCGTTTTTTTCAGCATCTCTAATTCTTAGAAAGTCCTTTCTTATTTCAAACTAAAACCTAAAACTTCTACCCATTGACTCTATAATACCAAAACCTGAAATTAGAGAGTAGTCTAATGTCTCCAAATCAGAGAATGATATTGATGAGTAGTCAAATTACTTGATTAGTAATCAAAATACCTCGTATTTATTTAGCAGTTACTCTGTGCCAGGTGCCTTTCTGAGTATTTTACATGAATTAACTCATACCGTCCTTGGGATGAGCTCACAAGATAGCTACTTTTATCCTCTCTGTGACAGTTGCCTAGATCCAAGTAGCTCTCCACCTCCAAGTTGCCTTCTGTTTTATAAGTGAAACATTTCCAATCCCTCCAAGTTTCAGATGTTCTTTTCTTGTGGATCTATCTTTGCCAAAGGGTGTTTCCAGAGACCCCTGTGGGCTGTACGGCACTGGATGCCTTGGGATGTTCCTACCTCTGTCTTGGGTCCTTTAGCCCTCTGCCCATTCCCAGGGAATCCACGGGGGTCCCCTCACAGTATGGACTCCCATTGGCCGGCGAGAGCATCAGCAGTACTTCCTCTGCATTGCTGTGTTCTCCTGCCTGTGTGCAGTGGAAGTGTGGAGAAGCCCCACCCCAGCGACCTGTTTCTTGGTGCATTTGTTCCTTCCTTCTTGCTCAGTCGGGATCGTTCCCTGCTCTAGTTCTGTCTCGGGCTGCTGCATTCCTCCTATGTGCTCTTGTCACCCTGTGATTGTTGGCCAGGACTGAGTGCCTTTCTCTCAGTCCACTGCTAACCCATTCGCCTCTTTCTGGGAAGCAGGTGAATGGTTTCGAAGAGCATCTCAAAGTGCCTAAGTGTCACTCTTCTGTGTTGGCTTTTGTAGTAAGTAACCAGCTCGTGTCTTGGAAAGCAAGTGATTGGCAGATATTGGGCCTGGCTATTACCAAGCTGACTCTTGTCCCCAGCTCTCATTTCTTGCCTCCTGCTGGGTAGTTAATGTTGTTCTAAAATAGTGGAGAGAAACTGAAAAGGGTGATTGGTGGGTGAGATGACCCAAGCAGCAGGGTACCATGGCTCCCATCAGGAGGGTGTCTTGGCTGTTCTCTTTCTTTTCCCCTGTGTCTTAGGAGACTGTGGTTTGATTGGGAAACTCCTGGTTAGGCCAGCCAATCTCTAGTTACTAGCAGTTGTCTCTTGCTTTGTGGCAAGACTATAGGGGGATAGCAGGTGGGAAGGTGCCAGAACTGGGTGGAGGGAAGCTGAAAGGATGAAGGAGATGGAGAGTACCAGCATCCGTAAGCACCTGCCAACTGCTGGGCATCACGCTGCATGCGTCATCCAGGGAGGCCTCCCAAGAGGCCACTGAGTTGCCCACGGTCATGTTACTGAGCAGTTAAAGTCTCACATGAGCCAGGTTCTGTACATCTAGAGCATGATGCCTCAACAGTCAGCTCCCTCTCAACAGCGCAGGTGGATGATGAGTAGAAACGGAAGGAACGGGCACAGGCAGGGAGAAGTGGCATGAAGTCAGCAGGGCCAGCATGTACTGAGGTTGCCAGCGGCTCTCTGCCTGCCGGGGTTGAAGGTTCTGGGACCTGCCATCAACCGTGTGAAAACTCCCGTAGCGATGGCTGTTGTTGTTGTGTGGCTCGCTGTGGTAAGTGTGCAGAAAGTCGAGGCCACTCAGGAAGAGGCGGAGTGTTTGGAATGCAGCTGGGTCCAGTTGAGTGCCAGCCATGGTGCTGATCAGGGTGGCTGCTCCTACTTACTATGTAGGAAGGCGGGAAAGAGCCTTTTATTGTCCACTGTATCTCTGTGTTGACTTTTGTGTAGAAATGCAGAAGTAATTAGTGGCACAAAACCCTTTCTGATATACTAGATCAGATTTTCTTCCTTGCACGTTTCACAAACACTGACACCGAGGTTCAGCTCTTCCTTTCTCTGCCTCCGGTGGAGTGAGCTGTACACATGACCAAGTCTGCTTGCTGGCATCCCTCACCAGCGCTCATTGGGTGGGGCCAGTGGAGTTCCTCTCTTGTTGACAACACTCGAGGCCTTCGTCTTGAAAGCAGGGGCTGCAGGCTTAGCTGGGGTCTCAGGTGCCCCACGATCTGAGGTTCCCTCTGACTGCAGCCTGGTGCCCGTTACTCTGGGGACCCTGTGACGTCTGCCCATCACAGAGTCTCTTGCACATTTTCCCTAACCATGCCCACATCCTTTTGGGCCGTAACAGACAGCAGTTACTAATGATGGAGTGAGATGATTTCAGAAGCTGAACATTGGGTGTTGTGCCTGAAATTAGTTTGGGAATAAGAATGGGGAGGAGGGGGATCATGAGCTAGGTGGCTTGTGGTGCTGAGCCCCTGTCTCACCCTTCCCGCACCAGCAAGCCAAACTGCAGCAGCAGATGGACCTGCAGAAGAACCACATCTTCCGTCTGACCCAAGGGCTGCAAGAGGCCCTCGACCGGGCTGATCTACTGAAGACGGAGAGGAGTGACCTGGAATACCAGCTGGAGAACATTCAGGTGGGAACCCATACAGGAGGCGGGGGCAAGGCAGGGTGCCATTGCACGAGACCTCTGCTGTGACGGCTGGTGTCTAAGTTGTGTGCTGGATGTACTGCCTCCCAGGTTTCATAAAAAAAATGTTTTCAAATATTCAGGGAATCTGGGAAATTTCCCTGCTTAACACCACCTGGATTCTACCATCCACCATTTACTGTTGGTTTTTTTTTTTCCATGCATCTAGTCGTGTATTAACCTGTCTGTTTTTCCCCCTCTTGTGATACAATCGGAACTGGAAAATATGTGTGCACACTGGCAGGGTGCCCAAACATGTGGCATGCTCATACGCCAGGATCCTGGCACTTGCTCCGCTCTCTGGTTGCGGATGATGCTGCCTGTGGACTTACTCTCCCATCTGGGTTTGCGGTTATTTTGCTTATTTATTTCTCCATGCATTTTAGGTTCTCTATTCTCACGAAAAAGTGAAAATGGAAGGCACTATTTCTCAACAAACCAAACTCATTGATTTTCTGCAAGCCAAAATGGACCAACCTGCTAAAAAGAAAAAGGTGGGTCCCAGTGGGAATTGACAGCCTCGCTCCATCACCCCGCACTCCATGGGCACCGCTGCCAGGTGTGACCACAGGGACAGAGAAGGAAGCAAAAGGCACATGTTCCTGGTGGTTGTAGTCAGAAAATTAGGTTTTGAGAGGATGAGAATAGCCCATATCTGGGATATCATTGGTCAGATCTAGCCAGTTACTTTATATTTATAGCTGTTAAGGTTGTGATGCCTCTCTCTTTTAAGGGAGTGGCCACCTAGGAGCTGTGGGGTAGATACTAGGTCATGTGTACATGACTCTCAAGGTCAAAGATCATGTGTTCTAGACTGCAGTGGGATCAGCAGGTCATGGGTGTGAGCGGCTTAGAGAGATAAGAAGGCTGCACGGATGGGGATTCGGAGGGTCCAGTAGGTCCTCTGTGGGGCACTCTAGAAGAGTTCTCAGTCCAGAAGGGACTCGGAAATGAGCTGGTTTGGATCATGCAGAGACTGGAGCCCAAGGAGATGGAATGCTCTGGTTAGAGAGCTGTACCCGGCCCCCTCCCATTTTATATTGTAACAAATCAATACCAACCGTGGACAGGCTGGATGTGGGTGCATGTGGGGAGAGTGCTTTTAGCAGTCCCGAACATGTGACATCCCAGATCACTGCAGCCCTCACTCATCCTAGGTTTGGCCAAGTGTCCTTACTTCCAGAAAGGTCTCTGAGGAGTTGGGGTTTGCTCATCTTAGTGGCGGTAGTTTTCTCAGGAAAGGCCTTGCAGAGTTGGCATCCCTAGACAGGGCATGGGACAACAGTCTCAGGATAGAAGTCGGGGTATGTGTGTGTGAGGTGGCCCTGCTGTGGGTGCCATCTTTGCAGCAGGGGTTAAGACAGCCTGGGGAGGTGCCTCTTGCTAAGTGCTGGCTGCTGGGAAGAGCCTCTTGCTCCTGCATGACCTTGTATGTTTGTGACTCTGATGATGTTTAATCTTTTCTATTTTAGCAGCAGCTGTTACCCAGTTATGTCATTTGATGTAGTTAGGGTGTTTCCATTTAATTTTTTTTTTTTGGTTGATTTTTTTTCCAGTTGCATTATTTCTGGCTTTTTCTTTTTTTTCTTCCATGTGTGGTAAATGTTTCTATTTGCATTTTTTTTTCCTTGACACCTCTTCTTTTGATGTCATGTTTAGCCTTCATTTTTTTCTTTTTCGGGTTTTTTCTTGTTGTTGTTGTTTTGGTTTTTGCTTCTGTTTGGTAAACCACTCCCCTCTGGGTCTCGTCATAAACATCGTGAGACAAAATCTAAGGCAAGAGTGCCCTCTGACCCCTCTCTCCTGACTTCACCCTCCCAACTTGTCCTGATTGCATTTTTTATGGGGGAAAAGATTCTCATAGGAAATGTCCTTCTATCCTGAGACTGTCAAAGGAAGAGAGAGGGTGGCAGTGCAAGCAGCTCTAACCCTCTCGGCGAACACTTCCGCACCCCTGTTTTTTTGTTTGTTTCCAGCCGCCTTCCCCTTCACTTGCCATTTTCCCTAAATGCACTTACAGTGAGTATGCCCCAAGCCTCTGTGCTTTGCTTCTCCCCAGTCAGGTTTCCTGTCGTTGGTTCCCCAGTGTCAGTCTCCAGGAGTTAGGAGATATCTCTGTTTCCATTGCTAGGGTTTATTTAGTCGACGGAAAGAGGACCCTGCTTTGCCCACACAGGTTCCTCTGCAGTACAATGAGCTGAAGCTGGCCCTGGAGAAGGAGAAAGCTCGCTGTGCAGAGCTAGAGGAAGCCCTCCAGAAGACGCGCATCGAGCTCCGGTCTGCTCGCGAGGAAGGTAGGACCTCCCCCGCCCCGTCTCGGGAAGCACGGAGGGGGCAGGCAGAGCCTCTGGCGAAATGGATGAAGACGACGTCCGTGTCTGTGTTTGCAAAACGCCCATACATGCCTGCCATTGCAGGCATCCCCAGTGTGGCACACAGCTGGCAGCATGCTGGATGTGGCCACGTGGCTGCCATGTGTGGCCTTTTGGTCTTTGGAAAACAGCCTGGGGCCAGCCTACTTGGCAACCCACTGACTGTAAGCCATTGTACCCATCTTGCCACAGCCGCCCACCGGAAAGCCGCGGAGCACCCACACCCATCCACGCCGGCCACTGCGAGGCAGCAGATCGCCATGTCCGCCATCGTGCGGTCGCCTGAGCACCAGCCCAGTGCCATGAGCCTGCTGGCCCCGCCATCCAGCCGCAGAAAGGAGTCTTCCACCCCCGAGGGTGCGTTCTCTCCCTAGTCCTTCCTCTGTCGCTGTAGCAGATTCCTGGAGACAAGCGATTCACAAAGAATAGAAGTTTCTGTGGCTTGCAGTTCTCCAGGGTGAGGAACCCAGGAGTGGGGTGCAGGCACCTGCTCCGCATGGAGTCCTCAAGGGACTTCTTGAGGCATCATGGCTTGGTAATGGGCCTTTCCACTTCTTGGAAAACCACTAATGCCATCTCGGGGACCCCACCTACCCTGGATCCCACCTCCAAATACCATCAGTGCAACACTTTTGCAGGTTAAGTTTCCCACACGTGAGATTTTGGGACACATGTTCAAAACACAGCTGTTCTCAAGGGGCTATTTTAAATGCATGTAGTTTCGTTTTGTTGATTTTTTTTTCCTCTCTAAAAAAGGCAAGGATATTATGAAACATGCAAGTCATATTAAGGGATTAAGGGCAAAACGGCTCTCTCCAGCCTCAGCCACAGATCTGTTACTCAGCGTCACCCTTCATAGTCTCTTAGCCGTAGCTCTTGGATGTATCCGTGTTATCAGTTATATGATTGTTGTATTTAAAGAATGTGAGAAAATGAACATTTTTTTTTGGTCCTTTTCTGAAAGATACCTTTTAAAATTTGATTGTAGAGTGCTGCATGCTAATACTCAGGAATTGCCTTTGTTCTTTCAAAGGACTGCACAGTATTTTCTGGTGCTGTATTGACCTGCTGATGGCCGTTGAGGTTGTTCCCGATCCTCTGTTAGGGTGAACACCCTGCATAGAACAGTCTGTGGTTCCGCGGGTGTTGCGGCCATGGTATACATTCTTGTGAAATGAAGGTCGTGGGCATTTCCAGTGCCGGTAGTTTATGCCAGTTTATATTCCTCTCAACAGTATAGAGTTGTCTTTGTGGTCTTGAAAGTACTTGGTTCAGTAGAGATGGGAAAGGGCTTTAGAAAAGACCAAGCAAGGTGGTTTGGAGAGTTTTAGGGAAGACAAGGTAGAGCTGTGGTGTAGTAGGGTGGCATCCCAGTCAAACCTACTTTGGTCATAAATCAAGTGCTGGGTTTTGTATTATTCCTTTTCTGAAATCATATCCTCTTGTTGCTTTGCTTGCTTAACACCTGGAATAAAACACAAGGGTTTTATTCTTGGGGGTGGGTATTTTGCTTAGGGTTAAGCTGCCCACATCCTAAATCAGAGTGTGTGGCCTCTGTGCCTGACTCCAGCTTCCTGCTAGTGCAGGTCCTGGGAGGCTCTGGGGATGGCTTCATTACTTGGGTCCCTGCTGTCCTCCTGAGTTCCAGGCTACTGGCCTTGCCCGGCCCCGCCTCTTGTGGGCATTTGGAGATTAAACCAGGATTAGAGATTGTTTTGTGTTTCTGCCCTTCAAATACAGTGAAATAAATTTTTAAAAAGTGAAGTTTTTCAATCTATAATTCATCTGCTTTAACAGTTTTTTATGAAGATTTATTTTTATTAACAAGTCAGATATACAGAGGGGAGGAGAGACAGAGAGGAAGATCTTCCGTCTGAGGATTCACTCCCCAAGTGGCTGCAATAGCCGGAGCTGCTCCGATCTGAAGCCAGGAGCCAGGAGCTTCTTCTAGGTCTCCCATGTGGGTGCAGGATCCCAAGGTCCTGGGCCGTCCTCAACTGCTTTCCCAGGCCATAAGCAGGGAACTAGGTGGGAAGTGGGGCTGCTGGGATTAGAATTGGCCATGTGGGATCCCAGCGCATTCAAGGCGAGAACTTTAGCCACTAGGCTACTGTGCTGGACCCTTAACAGTTTTTAAATACTTTATTGAAATATAATTTGCTTTACATTCAATTTATTCAGTTAAATGTACAGTTCAGTTTTTTTGTTTGTTTTGCAAATTCACAGAATATGTAACTGTCATCAAAATGTAATTTTTGAGCATTTAAGTTTTTATTTATTTTTTTGTTTCTGTATTTATTTGAAAGGCAGAGCGACAGGGAGGGAGTGACAAAGCGAGAGCTTTTTTCTTCAGGTTCACGCCCAGATGCCTCCCAACAGCCAGGGCTGGGCCAGGCTGAAGCCAAGAGCCAGGAACTCCATCTGGGTCTCCCACCTGGGTGGCAAGAATCCAAGACTTGGGCCATCTTCTACTGTTTCCTAGCTCATTAGCAAGAAGCTGGGACCCAAACCAGGCACTCCGATATGAAATGCAGGTGTCTGAAGCAGTGGCCTAACCTGCTACGCCACAGCATCGGTGCTGAGTTTTGAATGTTTTTATTGCTCCCACTGACCCTGCCAAGAAAAACCTGCCAAGCTCTGTGCCTTTTGGTGGTCACTGCTTTTCTCTCCAACCACTGGCGGCCACTAATCTGCAGCTCCTTTCTTCTGGACATTGCACTTGTGGCATCATGCCACATGTGGCCCTTTGGGGGGCTCATTGCTTTCCCAGCATCTTTTGAATATTGATCTGCATGTAGCATCAATCAGAACTTCATTTCTTCTTCTAGCTGAGTATTTTCTTATGTGGATAGCACACCCTGTTTTTCCTTTAATCCCATGCATGGACATCTGGCTGTTCCTACATTTTGGCAGTCATCAGTTCTGCTGTTAGGAAACTTTATGTACATATTTTTGTGAGTCCATGTGTCTTGCGTTCTCTTGGGTACATGCCTGGGCATGGGGGCAGTTCGGGTTAGGTCCCTCCCTGGCCGTGCGATGTCCCGTTCACCCGAGCAGTGCAGGAGAATGGTGGCATCTCACTGGGGCTTTGGCCTGCGTTTCTTGAGTGACTGATAATGGGGAGCAGTTATTTACATGCGTGTTGGCCATTTGTTTACCCTCTTGGGGCAAATATCTGTTTAAACCCTTGGCCTTGTCCCCTTTCAGGATTTGAGAGGAAAGGAGAGCCATGGAGTAGGGAGAGGGAGAGGGGAGAAATCGCACATACTGGTTCACTCCCTCAGTGCCACAGTGGTTGAAACTAGGACAGGCCCCAGGGAGGAGCTGGCACATGGGTGGCAGGGTCCTGACTAGCTGAGCCATCACTGCCACCTCCACGGGTCTGCATTAGCAGGAAACTGAACCTTGAAGTGGAACTGATACGGGATGCGGGCCTCCCAAGGGGTGCCTTACTCTTTAGGCCAAATGCCCAGCTTCTTGGCCTGTTCTTCAATTAGTTTGTCTTCTGCTGGCATCATTCGCTGCACTGTAATGATTTTTTTTTAAAGATTTATTCATTTTATTACAGCCAGATATACACAGAGGAGGAGAGACAGAGAGGAAGATCTTCCATCCGATGATTCACTCCCCAAGTGAGCCGCAACGGGCTGATGCGCGCCGATCCGAAGCCGGGAACCTGGAACCTCTTCCGGGTCTCCCACGCGGGTGCAGGGTCCCAATGCATTGGGCCGTCCTCAACTGCTTTCCCAGGCCACAAGCAGGGAGCTGGATGGGAAGTGGAGCTGCCGGGATTAGAACCGGCGCCCATATGGGATCCCGGGGCTTTCAAGGCTAGGACTTTAGCAGCTAGGCCACGCCGCCGGGCCCTGAACTGTAATGATTTGTAAACTTTTTTTTTCCTCCAGAATTTAATCGGCGTCTTAAGGAGCGCATGCATCACAATATTCCTCATCGATTTAACGTGGGACTGAACATGCGAGCCACCAAGTGTGCTGTGTGTCTGGATACCGTGCACTTTGGACGCCAAGCATCCAAATGCCTGGGTAAGAGCCGGGGGTCTCTGTGTCAAAGAGCTGTCAGATGCAGATGCCTGGTACTTGTTGCCTGGCCTTTCACTCCTTGCCATCAGTCACATTCATCCACAAGCGTCTCCTTTCCATGGAGAATGTGATTGAGCCTTGAGCATATGTGTCCCCTGTTCATGACTGCAGCCCATTGTAAATTATCCCCATCTTTGCTCATTCCTAGCCCCTTCTTGTCAGGCTGGATTCCCCCTACCCGGCCCCAGATGACATCTGAAGGCTGATCCTTCCCACACCCATTTGTGGGCAACCTGGGATGAAGACAGGAAAATTAGGTCAAGAGCACTTGGCTCTCTCCTTCCTCCCCGCAGAGGCCTGGCAGCCAGGAAAGCTGAGGCATGGATAGGATGCCAGGGCTAGCCTCAGGGGCCAGCTGGGGTGAGGAAGCCTTAGGTTTGGCTGGAGACGGCAGAGCAGGGCTCAGGCCCAGCTGAGAGTTGGGTTGTACCCTGTTCCCTCCTAGAGTGCCAGGTGATGTGTCATCCTAAGTGTTCCACCTGCCTGCCCGCCACCTGCGGCCTGCCCGCCGAATACGCCATGCACTTCACGGAGGCCTTCTGCCGTGACAAAATGAACTCCCCAGGACTCCAGAACAAGGAGCCCAGCAGCAACCTGCACCTGGAGGGGTGGATGAAGGTGCCCAGGTAGGGTGGCAGGGCAGCTCAGCCTGGGGCAGGTGTTAACATGAAAGACAGAGAATGCCTTCCTCTCCTGTCATTTCCCAGGGAGGCATCTTGTCTGGGTTTTTTCCACCCCCCTCACCCGTCCATTTGACCCAACTCTCAGGCATTCAAATGTTTATTTATTTTTTTACTTATTTTTTTTCCCCCAAGGAATAACAAGCGAGGGCAGCAAGGCTGGGACCGGAAATACATTGTCCTGGAGGGATCCAAAGTCCTCATTTATGACAGCGAAGCCCGAGAAGGTAGCTGCACAGCTCAGGGGGGACTGTGAGTGCACGTGGCCTGTCCAAGCCTGCCGGCGTGGGCATGAAGGCTCTGGGTTTGGTTTCTGTTGGTTTGTTTTGTTTTGTTTTGTGTTTGCTTTTGGATTGCCTCGCGTGCCTTCTACGCTCTCCCATTTTTGAAAAGTGAAAACCAAGTGACTTTTCTAAAGGTTATTGGTGCGATACTCACATCTATAGGTCTCCCCCCTGAAGGACCCGCAGGGTGCTGCCCCGAAGATTCCACCTGCTAATACACCTTCTGGGAACTTCTGCCTCAGTCAACTAACCCATAAACCCGCATCGTCATCAGACATTTGACGGTGCTACGCATCTGACACACTTTATTTTGTTTTTATCTTCCCTCTCTGCCTTCTCTGCACATCTCTTTGCTTCTCTTGTTCTTGTGTGCCCCTCTTCACTTGCGTCCCCTGTCTTGCTCTCTCGCTCGCTCTCTCTCTCTCTCTGTTTCTCTCTCTCTCCCTCCCTCAACCCTTCTCCCTCTCCTCCCCCACAACTTCGTTCTTGTCCCTGTTCT
Source organism: Ochotona princeps (assembly GCF_030435755.1). Lineage (NCBI taxonomy): Eukaryota > Metazoa > Chordata > Mammalia > Lagomorpha > Ochotonidae > Ochotona > Ochotona princeps. Next base: position 10,337,019 of record NC_080860.1, on the reverse strand, counting down.
TTTGTTTTTCTTTCTGCCCTTCCTCTTTGCACCAAGCTGGACAGAGGCCGGTGGAAGAATTTGAGCTGTGCCTTCCCGACGGGGACGTATCTATTCACGGTGCTGTTGGTGCTTCCGAACTCGCAAACACAGCCAAAGCAGGTGAGGGGGAGCCAGGGCTGGGCTGCCTGCTGGGCCCTCCCTCCCCAGTTCCCATCGTAGTGCGTGATTGAGCAAGGGGTGGTGTGGGAGCCTCACATCTCAGGGCCGTCCTCCCTGGGGGTAAGGAGGACATGCACCCCCAATGCCGCACCCTCTGCCATCTCCTAGATGTCCCATACATCCTGAAGATGGAGTCCCACCCGCACACCACCTGCTGGCCCGGGAGGACTCTCTACTTGCTAGCTCCCAGTTTCCCTGACAAGCAGCGCTGGGTCACCGCCTTGGAGTCGGTGGTGGCAGGTGGGAGAGTTTCTAGGGAGAAGGCCGAGGCTGACGCTGTGAGTATGGGCGTGGGCACAGCGGCTTGTCTCCATGAAGGGATTGACTCAGTGCTGATCTGCCCACAGAGGGTCCTGTTGGCCTCCCTCCCTCCCTCCCTGAAGAGAAATGGCTCTGGGCCAGCCTGAGCCAGGGTCTCTGGGGAGGATGAGGCCCCGAGGCAGTGGGTGGCACACCTCTAGCTCAACGTCTTCAGCCATTTTACAACATGGGGATTCGGCAGCTGTAGCCGACTCTTGGGCACGACAGCACATCCACTCTCCTGCTGCGGGGTGGAGTTGGCGTGGTTGGAAGGCTTGAGTCAGATGCACTGGGGCTACTGGCAGCCCCGCTGGCCCCAGCACGACTTTTCTTCACCTTCCCCATGGCTTCTACAGTAGCTGTTCTTCTGTGGGCAGGTCTGAGATTCTCCTCGTGCCTAAGCTGTTAAAGATGTAGGTGTGCTGTGATTGGCAGCCTTCCCCCTAGGAATGTTCTAAGATACAAACAGTACTCATCACTCCCTGGCCCAGAGAACTACCAACAGCTCAAGGACTAGCGCTCAGGACAGTCTTAACCTGAGCTTGCTGATTGAGGGCCTGGTCCCTGGGTAGACCTGTAGTGCCGACCTGTTGCATTGTTGCCTTTTACTGAAATCCACATTGATGTGTGCACAATAGGCCCAGGACAGTACTTCCTTGGAGATCCTGCCCGCGTGGGTTCAGGTACAGAGATGCGGGGGCTCTTTGATTGGCTGCTGACACCTCTGCACTCTCGCTGCCGCGTGGGGTGGGGAAGGAGCTGGCCATGCAGCTTATTAACCCTGTGCAGGTGGAATCTCTTTTAGCTTCCGCTTACCTGCTAGCACAGGATAGCTTTGTGGGCTGACCACGCTCACTCCTGTCTACGTCCCGGTCCAGTGAGGCCTCCTTGCCGATTAACAGCCAGTCCAGAGACGCCAGCGAGGCTCGTGTGTTTCCTTTGGAACCCAAAGCGAGATTCAGGGCAAGCGCAGAGCAACTGTTTCTGAGTGTGTTATGAATAGCTCGCTGGTTGGATCCCTAGCACTCCAGTCTCAATGCATCTTCTTTGATCTTTTCTCTTGTGGATGAGAAGAAATGGCTTGGTAACTCCCTGCTAAAACTGGAAGGTGATGACCGGCTGGACATGAACTGCACACTGCCCTTCAGTGACCAGGTACTGCCTCCAGGGCCCTGGCAGCAAGGGAGGGGCTGAGGTTTGTGTGGGGACACGACCATGCTGACATTGTGCCCTTGGGCCTCTCCGCAGGTGGTGTTGGTGGGTACCGAGGAAGGGCTGTATGCACTGAATGTCTTGAAAAACTCCCTGACCCACGTCCCAGGAATTGGCGCCGTCTTCCAAATTTATATCATCAAGGACCTGGAGAAGCTGCTCATGATAGCAGGTGCAAGGCCAGGGGCAGGGCACTTGTCCTTTGCCTTTGAAGGAAGCTGTGTGTTCAGCCAAATGCCAGGCTCAGGGCACACAAGGCCAGGTCGCTGGTGGCACAGTGAAGTGGCAATGGCTGTTTGGCCTGACCTCAGCTGATGAACTGTGTCTGTCTACCTCCACTTCCCTGTTGGAGTCCAGTTTAGCAGTGTCTGACCCCCCGCTCAGAGCATCCCACTGATGTGCCAGGTGGGGAGTGCCATGTCTCAAAGCCTTGACCCGTCCAACCTTCTGAGTGCACTGGAGCCACTGTGGGCTGCCCTGTTCCAACGGGGCCTCCCTTACATGATGGGCTCTTGCAGAGCCACTGCTGCATTCTCTGCTGCCTCTCATTTTGTCCTGCCTTTTTAAAAAACCTCTTTTGCTCTCCTTTGTTCTGACAGTGAGAGTTAGTGGCAGTCAGAACCAGAGGTTCTTCAGAATATCAACCAAAGACCAAAGGTGTTTTCTTACATTACCATGGTACAGTTTGTTTTGCTCTCTTGTTGGCAGCACTGTATTTTTAGGGAGAAACAGTCCTATATTGATTGGCGTGAAGATCAAAATATCCAGTTACTTATTTCAGGCATGGCTGCTTCCAGGGACTGAAATAATAATATAGTCAGGAATCGACTTTCGATCTTTCTGCTATTTTCCTGCCCCATCCTCCTCCCTTTCCTTCTTCTTTTGAGCAGTTTTAGATCCAAAGTGAAATTGAGGGGAAGGCGTTTCCCATTGGTCCTTCCCTCTACGTGCCCTGTGCACCCCCACCAGAGTGGTGCGTTACTTTGACCCACTGGACTTGCACGGTCTGACACGTCATCACCCATGTTGTGCAGTTTGTACCCCAGTTCACTCCTGGGGTCATTGAATTCTGTGGGTTTTGATAAATGCATAAATGTAATGACACGGCCACTGGGCTGCCATCTAGAATGGTTTCACGTCATTCAGGAAATGTGGCCCTTACTGTAATCTTACTGTCTGATCTGCTGCCTGTTGTCAGGCTTTTGCGCTCCGCTCCAGTCACGGCCTGTTGTTTTTCCTAATTCATGGCCCAGCCTGAGATCAGGCATTGCATTTCATCCTGTCTCTGCAGCCCTCTCTACTCTGCAGCAGCTCCCAGGCCCTGCCTGATGTTGGGATATTGGCACATCCATGTCTGTTGCTGCATAGATGGGTGCCTATGGTCTTCCCGTTACAGCCTTTCTGTGTTGATGGAGGAGCTTGTCGGGCAGGACAGCTCACACACTCCAGGTGTAGGTCTGCAAAGGGTCCACCCACCTGGAATGTTGACAGGAAGCCCAAACATTTGCTCAAAGATCTGCAGCATGGGCTGGATGAGTGTGTGCAGGTGGAGCTTCCCTAATTGGAAAATCCAGAATGCAGTTTTTTGAACCCTGACATTGCCTTGAGTATGAAGTTGCACAACTGACCCCATAGAATGGGCGTAATGAAAATGCAGGTGCACTGAACGTGCTGTGTGAGATGAGCTTCCAGTTGCATGCAGAAAGAGTGAGTGACACCTCAGTGAATTTTATGTTTAGACTTGGGTCTGTCCCCAAGATAACCTCATGAGATGCACATATTCCAATGTCTAGAGGAAAACACCAGATCTGAACCACTTTGGGTCCCGAGTGTTTCCAGGAAGTGATACCCATCCCCGGTGGGCCATCTGAGGTTTCCACTTGTGACTAGAACCACAGTGGCAGCTGCCTCGTGACTCTTGGGCCTCACACTGACCGGTGGCTGTTTACCCCTCAGGAGAAGAGCGGGCCCTGTGTCTTGTGGATGTGAAGAAAGTGAAGCAGTCCCTGGCACAGTCACACCTGCCCGCCCAGCCTGACATCTCACCCAATGTTTTTGAAGCTGTCAAGGGCTGCCACTTGTTCGCTGCTGGCAAGGTAGGCAGTCCTTGGGGCCACTGCTGGAAGAACATTCTAGAAAGTGGCACTGTCCTTCAGGTGTGGCGTTTGATCTTGGAAATCTCATCTCCTCAAACTGGGTTAAATTCCTGTTGCTGCAGCCTTTAGGGATCTGGAAAATTTGCATAGCTGTGAAATTCATACTAGTTTTAGATATGAAAGAAATGTCTGAGAAAAATAAGCTTAACCAATTTAAAAGGATAATTTTTAAAAGTGTGTGTATGGGATGAGCCTTTTCTTGCTCTGACACGGAACCCCGAGTCTGAACTGGATGACAGGATGCTTTATTTCTGGAAGTTTATAAATCCCAGTGTATGGCATTTATGTAACAGAAAATCAGGTCATGAGAAGTCAGATAAATTTTTTCGAAGTTTCTGCCATCTTCAAATTTGGAACATAAATACATTTGTTTAACACTTTTTTTTAAAAAAAAAAAAATTGATCCATTGGTAAAGTGGTTAAGATTGGGTACCCTAACATCCTGCATTAGAGTGCCTGGATTTTAGTCCCAGCTCTGGTCCCAATATCAGCTTCCTGCTAATATGGCCATTAGGAGGTAGCAGGTCAGGTCCCCGCCAACCACATGGAAGATCTGGATTGAGGTCTCTAAGCATCCAGGCCACACGACCCTGAGTGCTGACGGGGACTGAGACCCTGTGTTCCCAGTGGTGACATTCTCTCTGCCTCTGCTTCTTTTTTCTCCCCACTTGCTTTTCAGATCGACAATGGGCTGTGCATCTGCGCAGCCATGCCCAGCAAAGTAGTCATCCTTCGCTACAACGAGAACCTCAGCAAGTACTGCATTCGCAAAGTGAGTCGAGGCCTCACCCGTGCCCCCTCCCCTGCCTCCAGCACTCCCGCCAGTGTGAGCAGAAGCCCCACGTCCCACAGATCGGCTGGAAGGGCTGCCATCTAGCTGTCTTTCAACCTGTGGCCCCGGCATTGCTGGAGAGGCCACCAGAGCTGCTGGTCACTCACTTTCCTTTGCTTGGTTTAGGAGCTGCCCACCCACCCATCCAGCCCCATGAATTCAGTCTTGCTGTGAGGGCGGGAAGTTGCTAATGAAGGAGAGAGTTGTTCTGAGCTAGTGTTGGAAAAGGCTCTTTCCAGGGACCTGGCAGGTCTGAGTTCCCCTGGCAGGAGCTTTTCTTGGACCACAGCAGTGTCTAGGAATGAGCTTTTGGAAAAGCCAAGGTGAGCCCTATTTTGCGTCACAGTTCAGGAGCAGCTTCTTGGAACAGAGGGAGTGTGCTGGTGACTGCTGTGGGGACATGGTGAGGCATGGCCTATCAACCCTCAGCCTAACCTGCCTTGGATGCTTTAACCTATCTCGGGTGCTTTTCAGTCCCACAAATGAAACGAGGGGCAAATAGCAACACACAAGGGCTGCTGCCCGCTGGAGCAGAGATTTCATTCTGCGCCGGATATCAGTACCTTAGTTAGTGCCTCAACTGAGTGGGTAGCGAAACCAGGAACTGAGCTGGTTGTTTCCAAACACCTTCCACTGTGGTTCTGAACAGCAGGGTATGGGGGTAGTGCTCGGGTAGTACCCAGTTTCCAGGTAAGGGAGAGATCCTGTGTTGGCAAAGCTGAGCTCCAGAACTGTGGTTTGTGTCTCCAGTCCTTTGACTGTATCACACTGCCTCCTTAAGAAGGCAGCCAGTAAATACCTAGTGGTTTCGGGTTTGCATTCGGCTTCTGGAAGCTTCTCGGAAGTCATTGCTGCTCCCTGATTCCTGCCCCCACTTGGAATAAGCATGCCTGATGTTCTGGTGATTGTAGGACTGGCCTAGAAAAACAATGGGGGTAGTCAAAGATGATGATGGTTGCTATAGGTAAGGAAGGTTCTCGCTGGGAGCTGACTGAGCAGGACAGAGCCAGGGCCACTCCTCCCAATAGTCGGTATGTTGTTCTGGGCGCTTGTCTTTCCTCCAGTAAGAATGCTGAGTTGTTGACATTGTATCTACTCATGGTCCCTGTGCTTATGACCCTTTGGGGACTGCAGTCTTCTTAGTCTGGGTTTGCAAAGAGCAATAGGAAGAAGTAGCTGGTGGGTCTCTGAGAGGCATGCACTGTGATAGCCTGTGCGTGATGTGGAGCCCCAGGCAGGCTTGGCGGCTACCTGCAGAGCAGCAGGGGACACTGGGGCATCCTGTGTGGTCTCTCACATCCTCCTCCTCCCCTGCCCACTGCTTGTCCAGGAGATAGAGACCTCAGAGCCCTGCAGCTGTATCCACTTCACCAATTACAGTATCCTCATTGGAACCAATAAATTCTACGAAATCGACATGAAGCAGTACACGCTCGAGGGTAGGGCCGTGTCCTCTCCCCGCCCCCATGCATGCTCAGGGCTGCCCCGGGGTTGCTGTAGCTCCTGACATGCGCCCGTCTCCTCACGTGCCTTTGCAGAGTTCCTGGATAAGAATGACCACTCCTTGGCGCCTGCCGTGTTTGCCTCCTCGTCCAACAGCTTCCCAGTCTCGATCATGCAGGTGAACGGCGCAGGGCAGCGAGAGGAGTACTTACTGTGCTTCCACGGTGGGTCACAGCTGCTCTTGGGAGGGCAGGGCCCTGGGGCGTGGGGAAGCCTAGCCTGGGCCCACTGGGACAGGAATGGCCAGTGGGACCCTGGGGCACTGGGAAGCTTGGCTTGGGCCTGCTGGGCCAGTAGTCAGCGGGACCCTGGGGTGTGGTGAAGCCTGGCCTGGGGCTGCTGGGCCAGGAGTGGTCAATGGGCCCTAGGCACTCAGGGACTGTTTTTCCGTCACCCGAGGCACCCATAGGACCTCTCTTCCCCACAACGAGGGCACTGGCCCTGTCCACCCTGTCCACTCCTTCCACCCCTTTCTCTGGCTCTTTCCTTCTCTCTTCTTCACCCTCTTCCCACCTTTCTGTCTCCTTCTCCTTCCCTCCTCCCCTCTTTCTCTTCCTGCTCTCCATCTCCCTTTCACTTGAACGCCCTTTTCTCTGATAGCAGTCTTAAGACAGGTAAAATAAACTGCTAGATGAAAGACAAAATGAAACAAAAATCCTTTGCTTGAAATAAAACAGCTGGCTTGGCTGAGGGCTTCAGGTTTGCATGGCCCAGTTCCGTCTGGCCAGAATGCCTTGGGCTCGGCTCCTGGTCTACTGTCACAGTGTCACCCACATATTGGGCTCATGTCCCTCTGGTCTCCTCCTCTTTCAGAATTCGGAGTGTTCGTGGACTCCTACGGAAGACGTAGCCGCACAGATGATCTGAAATGGAGTCGCTTGCCTTTGGCCTTCGGTACGTGAGGTGCAGTGCAGACAGCCCAGCCTTTTCCAGCATCTGATGTCCTGGGAGGGACTTCCAGGGAGGGAATTTACAGGTGGAATTCTTTGTGCCGAAAGCGCTGTGCTCGTGGATTCCTTCAGACACCCAGTGAGATGATCACCCGAGTGAATGTTCCTGGCAGGGAGTGTGAGGCTCCTGGGGCTGCTTCCGCCAAATCCAGTCCCAGCTTGGGAAGTGTTGTTAGGCTCTTGCAATAGAAGGGAGACAATTCCCTGTGGATTTCAGTCATATTTCAAAAGGCTTCTTGGTGATCCATGGCATAGCTGAGTGCTGTTGAAGCAGCCAGTTGTAAGTCAGCAGGAGGGTTAGGTCATGCTCACTCCTTTAGCTGATGTGGACAACACTGCAGGGAACATGTTTGTGCTGACCTGCTTGCTTTTGTCCAGTGGGATTGTAAGACCCTCAAAGTGGAGTTGCCAGGTGCAGGAGGAAAAATGCACACACATATCTGTGAATATTCTGAAATACCATTATGGCTGTGACAGCTTTCAACATGGCCACTACCAGGCCACTGTAACCTATTTTGTTTGCCTGTGGTTGCACTGCATGCCACACCAAGATCTTGTGAGGCCCAACAGCTCATCATTGCCGTGATTCTGTGGCTACCCCACACCCTTGTGCTCCTTACACTGTTAACAGGTCTCCTGTGCAGGCGGCAGGAACCCAGTTACTTAAGCTGTCTTCTGTAACCTCCCAGAGTGTGTACTAAGAGACATCTAGACTGGGGAGCTAGGGCTGTGCAGTGTGACGTAGGATGTGGCCATCCTGGTCCTGTTAGGCCAGGCTTCTGCCCGTCAGCTTACGACTTTCTTGTGCTTCCATTACTTGATGCAGATATGACACATGAAAATACACATGCTGATATGGTGCCCAGATTTTTTTTTTACCAGTTAATGTAGCATGCTTTAGGTGTTTCTCTGATCCCTGTTTATATGGCTAGCCATGAACTTTGACTGTTTTTGTATGTTGGTACATAGAGAACCAGTTTGTGCCATTTCTAGCAGTGCACAGTTGCCCAGATTCACCCGTGGGATTCAGTGGATCCCCTGCAACATACGGTTGAGCTGTTGTGCTGTAACAGGCTATGTGGCAATGAATAAGCTCACACATGCACAAGTGTGTTGGCACGTGGATATGTGCGTAGGATAAGTCCCTGTTGGGAAATTGTTGAATTTGAAAGCTGCATGGAGCCAGGTTTTAATTTTCCCTGTTCCAACTCTTCTTTGACCATGCCCTCTTTCCATGGTGCCCACACAGCCTACAGAGAACCCTACCTGTTTGTGACCCACTTCAACTCTCTGGAAGTTATCGAGATCCAGGCCCGCTCCTCTCTGGGGTAAGCACTGCCTGCCTGCGCTTTGGAAAGTCTAGATGTTGGTGGGGAGCACGTGGGTTTTGTCCCCCACCTACAGTGCACGTGAACTCTCGTCCGGAACTCTGCAGGACCCCTGCCCGAGCTTACCTGGAAATTCCCAACCCACGCTACCTGGGCCCCGCGATTTCCTCGGGAGCGATTTACCTGGCATCTTCCTACCAGGATAAACTACGGGTGATTTGCTGCAAAGGGAACCTGGTGAAGGAGTCTGGCACCGACCACCACCGCGTCCCCTCCACCTCCCGCAGGTACCCAGCTTCTCCCCTCCCTACTGCTCGGACCCAAGTGGTTTCCCACAGAGCAGAAGCAAGTCTTGCCCTACTGGCCACTGGTTTCCAAGGCATCACTCTCTTTTCACACTTAGACCACTCATCTCTCTAAGATCCGCAGGATCGAAAAGACATGCTCCTTCACAGGGGCCGTCTGCCCTTCCCCTGGCGAGCATTTCTCTGGCTGTTAAAGCTGTGTTAACGGCCGTGAAGCATACTGCCAGTGCTTGAACGGATGGATTAGTGAGCTCCCCGAGTCATGCTGCTTAGGAAAGGAAGAGATGGAATTTGGCTAGCACCTGGGGAGGCTCATGGTCCAAGCTGGGGCAGCCCCTGGGTATGGCATCTGACAAGGATGGTGGATCAGGGGAGGCGGAGAGAGGCAGGGTCCCAAAGAGAGCTGGGGAGGGTGTGCTTATGTCTGTGAAGCCAAAGTAGGAATAACCCTATCCCATCACTTCCTCAAGGCCCGTCCCTTAGTCACGTGGCTAGATTCAGTTGCTTTAGCCAATGGCATTGATCCATTAATCACTGCCATGAGATTTTGGTGGACCAAACCTTTAATACTGGGGCCTTTGGAGGACCCCAGACTATACCCAAACTCTGACAGCACGTATTTTGCTTTTCTTGTTGCTGGGCTTGCCTGGTGGGGTGGTGGAGTGTAGAAAGCCAGGTGCTGCCCCACCCCACCTGCCGCCCCTGATAGTGTTCAGAGCATGGTGGAAGAGACAGGAGGGTCCTGGACGGGATTTACAGAGAGCTCACGGGGAATGTGCCTCATGGGAAAACTGTGGACCCCAAAACATCTGCGCCAGAATGAACCTGGTTGTAACTTAATGTTCTTCACCAACTCTTTGGAGTATCCTCAGAGCACACAGTAGAGAGGTGAGTCTGTGATGGCTACAGTGCAGGGGAGCTTCCGTCTCCAGAGGACCAGGAACTCCGAGGGCCAGGAGCCAGATCCAGGCTGCTGTGTTGGGAGTGTGAGACATGGGTTCACCCAAGACATGCCCTAATCTGGGGGCCCAGTTGACTGGACTGGGATCTCTCATCCAAGTACTAACCAGACCCGGCCCTTCTTAGCCTCCGAGATCAGACGAGATCAGGCACGTTTAGGGTGATATGGCCGTAGACTGGACTGGGATCTCAGCAGCCCCACTTGTCTCCTGTGAAACAGTTCCCAGACTCACCCCCCGTGCCCAGGTCGGAGATGCAGAGGTGATTAAGGCCCTGTCATCTCGTCACTGTCAAGGGAGGGACCATCTCTAGGATTCCACAATGCTTAGGTTTGGAGAAAGACAGACCCAAGCTCACTGTTGGCAGATTCCATCCTTCTGTTGACCTCTGGCAGTTAGTGAATCCCAAGTGTTTGGTCAAAGTGAGCTTAGTCCCAGGACCTTGTTGAAGAACAGGCGCTCATCCACAAGATCCCGAACTCTTTTGTCTTGAGATGCCTAGCTTAGATCTTGAGTTTCCTGGGCTGCCAGAAACAAAGCATTGCAACATTTTTCTGCACTGTGTCACTAGTTAGATGGCCAGGCCTTGCCACCTATGACTCTGTGGTCTCCCGAAGAATTGCTTCCTCGCTGGTGACCAATGGTTCCAGTGGTTGTGGCAAGGGACAGAAAGGGTGTTTGCTTTCCAATGCCAAGCATGGCTGGAGCATCAGTTATGAAGTCTGTAGTTGTCCCCGGGTTCTAGAATGGTCTTTTTGCTGCTGACTGCTCTGGGCAGGCCAGCATGTGAATGGTCAGCATGGCTAGTTGTGATTTACTGCAGGCCTCATCTCTGGTCTTTGTAACGACAGGCAGTGCAACTCTCTGCAGAAAACTCAACACTGATGTGGTATGCCATCAGTCCCTGGCAGATGTGCAGGCGGAAGGCTGCGCATTCAGCTCGAGTAGTGGACACCTCCTTTCTAAAATGACCTTCCTCAGGCTGGCCTCCCTTCCCTTGGCCTCACTGCTCCCTCCCACTCATTTTCCGATGGCCCCTATTGGACACTTCACCATTTCTGTTCCATTTCACATAAGCTTACTGCAGTTCCCCCACTTGACTTGTCATTTCTTTTCATTGGTCTTTCATGTCTCAGAACTGTCTGGCTAGGGAGTTGAAATCTGAGTGGTCTTTTCACAGGGTTTTGACCATCCAAGCCTTTGCCAGCTGGAGCAGCCTGGGGAAGCGAGAGAGAGGGACAAGAGCCTGGCCTCAGACATGGTGCCCTCCTCTCAGCAGACACCACTGGTTCCTCAGAGCAGGAAAGAGCGAGTGTTCTCTCTAGAGGTCCAAGGGGCAGGTGCTTTGAGCTCCGTGGGCCCTCTGGCTTGACTTTCAGGTCCTGTCTTGCAGTGCAGAGGCAGCCAGCCACAGACAGCGCAGAGACAGATGGCCATGTCCATGAGCCAATAGAACTTTATCCCCTAGAAACAGGCAGGGGTCTGCATGTGGTCCTCCGGCCTGTCCCAGACTATCCTTCCTAGGAGATCGGGTCTTGGCTGCACAGGGGACAAGAGGGGTTTCCATAATGAGGGTAATGCTTGAAGGAAAACAAAATCAGATCGATACAATGCCTACCTCTTCCAAAGACAAGGAATTGCCTGTTCAGGCTTCAGATGGGTCTTTGGGAAAACCAGAGCTGCTCTCAAGTTCTTCTCAAGAAATGACTTGTGCCTGATCTCGTGCAAACCCTACATGAACGTGCAGACATCCCAGGATGAGGGCAGAAATGTCTGCATGTAATTCATATTTGTTTCCTTTCTACAGTCAGCATGTAAGTGCATTGTAACCTAGATTAAAAGAAATATCTGTGGTGAAATAAATTAGTTTTCTTGATTGCCAATTTTGATAAAACCCTGACCAGTCAAAATATGCGCAATTTTGGCCCTGTTGAAGTGAGGTGGCCTTTTCCCAGCCTAAGTTCTACCCAGATCATAATGGGCATCCCAGTTATGTTTCTGCTGACCAAAGGGTGAGAAAGAAATAACCGAGAAGGTCAAAGTTCAGCTTTCACTGTACCAGGAGACCTCAAAAAATTCATGGGAAAACAGGAATGAAAAACTAAGTTTATTTGAGAGGGGCAAAAAGTTTTGAAATCCATGCAGTTCTTCCATAATGTGTATTTCCTATGCATTTTTTGAAGACTGCTGGTATTTCTGGGCCTTGCTGCGTCAGAGAGGTCCCGGAGGCCCAGGAAGGGGGACCCAAGCTGCAGCATGGGCTTTCTAAGACCACGTCACACGTGGAAGGTCTTCGTGGGTCATTGTCCTCTAGGTGTCAGCAGGCTGCACCCCTTCCTTCTGCGCCTCCTAGGCTCTGGGGAAGCCAGGTCAGGGGGCTGCAGTGTGGGGTTTAGAAGGTCCATGTGGCTCACCTCACCTGCTCAGGCGAGTCCCCGCCTCCCCACAGGCTCCATGATTCCCATGCCTGCGTGACAGCGGTCACACTTGTCCTTAGCTCATAGAGCCGTCCCATCCTTTCATGAGATAACGTGGTGCATGCACATCCAGAGCTCAGCTCGAGGCCTGGCCCGCAGCAGGCACTTGGTGTGTAGCACAACTCCTGCCTGCACCCTTGGCCTTACCACGGACATACAGCCCTAAGGCTGAATGCCAGCTCTGATCTCTGTCTCCTCCTCCTCCGAGAGGCCAGGGCATTGGGGGTGACTTGGAGGAGGCCCTCAGCTCCCCACCTCCTTTTGTTGCCAGCAGCCCCAACAAGCGAGGCCCACCTACGTACAACGAGCACATCACCAAGCGTGTGGCCTCCAGCCCGGCACCACCTGAAGGCCCTAGCCACCCCCGAGAGCCAAGCACACCACACCGCTACCGTGAGGGGCGCACAGAGCTGCGCAGGGACAAGTCTCCCGGCCGCCCCCTGGAGCGGGAGAAGTCCCCCGGCCGCATGCTGAGCACGCGGAGGGAACGGTCCCCTGGGAGGCTCTTCGAAGACAGCAGCAGGGGCCGCCTGCCAGCAGGAGCCGTGCGGACCCCACTCTCCCAGGTGAACAAGGTAAGGTGGCACCTGGGGCTGCATGCCTGCCAGGTTGTGGAGGCCCAAGGAGGGGCGTGGGGCTCATTGGCTAAATCCACACCTTGCATCTGCCAGAATCCCATATGGGGGTCAGTTCATGTCCCAGCTGTTCTACTTCCCATCTAGTTCCCGGCTTGTGGCCTGGGAAAGTAGTCCAGGATGGCCCAAAGCCTTGGGACCCTGCACCCGCGTGGGAGCCATTGTGCCAGGCCCATAAATAAATAAATCAGAATTTTTTTTTTGAGTCTACTGCCTTCCTACCTTTCAAATGAATTTTGAAATATATGTGTAGTCCTTAATAATGCACATTTTCCACATGCTTTCTGAAGCTCGTCGTGTACAGGCCCATCTGCTGGTACACACAGCATGTTTCTAGGAGCTGGGAAAAGGACCAGTCAACCTGCTGTTCCTTCTTTTAAATCACAATAGTGTAATCCATTTGTTTGGGACACATTTATAACAAAATTCCTTCTATTGGTGTACACCTCAAAAAGCCAGAAGCACAGCCAGCTTCCTCCAGGTCTCCCACATGAGTACAGGGACCCATAGATTTCGGCTATCCTCTGCTGCTTTTCCAGGCACGTTAGTAGGTAGCTGGATTGGAAGTGGAGCAGCCAGATCTCGAACTGGCACCCATATGGGATGCTAGTGCCTCAACAGGCAGCTTTATCTGCCCTGCCATAGCACTGGACTCTTTGTGGGCTTTTTGAAGTTTCCAGAAGAGGGGCTGCCCTGTGCCAAGGAAGCTGGCCCATTCCTAGAGACCACACTGCACAGTGGCGCCATCTTTCTTGGGGGGGCTGATTCCCTGGGAGGCATCCTTCTTTAATGCCACTTGTGGTTTATTGTGGGCACCTTTACTGGTAAAGAAAGAGGGAAAAGCCCTCCAGATGTCTTTCATCCTTTCTGATTTACCAATGAAACTGTGTGTGTGTGTGTGTGTGTGTGTGTGTGTGTGTGTGTGTGTGTGTATGCATGTGTGCACGCAGCAGCAGAAATACACAGCCAGCTTTGGGGCCTGTTCAGCAACTGCCTTTCCCTGAGCCCAAGCCCCGAGCACTCGCCGCGAGCTGCTGCGAACTGTGTGGACGGGATAGTGAGTTGAGCGCAGTAGCTTCTGGGGCCGGATGGGCTGAGCTGGCTAAACCGCCCACCTTCTTCCCCACTTCTGTTCCTAGGTCTGGGACCAGTCTTCAGTATAAGTCTCAGCCAGAAAAAAACAACTCCTCATCTTAACCTGCAGGAAAATACCAAACATACTATGGGACTCTGCTGAAGGGGACTCCAGCGCCTGTCTGCTCAGCGGCTCCCTGGCATGGTTGGGCCCAGACAGACCCGCCTCGGCACAGACGCCCATCCCCAGGAGGTGCAGGCGGCTCAGGCGCCCCCTCAGCGCCTTCTTGCAGTCATCCTCTTTGCACTTTGTTACTCTTTCTCATGAACTTTTGTAAAGCTTTAGCCTGTACCAGTTCATCCAAGGACACCAACCACAACCCCCCAACTAACTACAGCGTGGTTAGAATCCTATTTAGCTACTCAAAGACCATAGGGTTGGTTGGTTTTTATTTTGGTTTCATTTTATTTCTGGTTTACTTTTTTGTTTGTTTGTTTTTAAGACAACAGAATTCGTAATAGATTTGAATAGCAATGTAGTTCCTGTTGCAGTCATTTTTAGCTAGATCTCCCCATCAGGTCTCTGCTACTGAAGCGTAGTGTAGAAGAGTCCCCGTCAGTTGGCTAACCTCCTGCACCCACGTAGGCTCATTATTGGTCAAGTCCATTCTCATAGATGGCCCTGTTTTACCCAGGGTGAAACTGTAGCCAAATGTTTACTGTTCTCATTGCCTTCTGCGGCCTTGCCGGCTTCCCTTCCCACCAGCTGAGAATGTACGGAGGTCATTGGGCCTCAGCTCGGAGGCAGTGACTTGGGGCCAAGGGACCTCTCTGAGTTTTCCTTCCCTGCCCCTTGGCGTCATCCACCCAGCCTGCTATTCCTCCCGCTTGCCATCGTAGCTCTGGCCAGGAAAGCATGCAAAAGACCTGCTCCAAGCAGGAGGGCGGGGAGGGGTCCAGGGATGCCCACCTCCCTCCCATGAGGGCGTTGCTCCCCGCTCTACAATGGGGGGAGAGGCCTGCCCAGGAGTTTGCATGGCGGTTCACTGCATGTGCTGCCCTCCTCCAACATGGCTGATCCTTACCTGTATGAAGACCACCCCATCGCATAGCTCCTGCCGACTCAAGACCCTCTGACCACTGACCAACGAACTGGCCACCCCAAGCTGCAGCCTGTAGCACTGAACAAACAAAACACAAAAACGCTCAAGCCTTACGACCAGAGAAGGATTTCAGCAAAGCCCCTCGCCACACTCAGTCCCCGCTCCGCCCGCCACGCTCCCTGGCCAACTCCTTCGCGGGTGACTCTGTGTTCACACAAAATCCAGCACGGTTCTCCCCTCCTGCTCCCACAAAACTGTGACTTCCCAGATGAGCCTTTTCCTAGGGCTAGCCCCGAGACCAGGAAACTGGAGGAAGAAGCCGCAGCTCAACTCTTCCCACCCAGCCAGGGTGGGGGTGTCTCCCCTTAGGTGCAGTGCGGCCCCCACTAGGTCCCTCTCACCCCTCGGGGGAGGGCGAGATTCCTGGCAGCTGGCACAGAACCATCCTAGAGGCTCTGCAGTTGGCAAGCTAACTAGCGGCCTTACTTCTGCCTTTAATCTCCCACGAGGCACCTCTCGCTTTGGATTCTCCACGCCTCTTAGGCACGCCTCACTGACCGAGGCACATCCTGGGCATAGGCTCAAAAGGTAGACCTGTTTCCACCGCAGCAGGTGAACATAACCGTGTTTTCAACCCGTGTGTGTCCACAGTTCAGGTCGCTTTCCCGATCACAACCTTGGCCCAAATCCTGGCTCCCTTCCTGCTAGTCTCTGAAATAACCTAAGTGCTTTTCTTGTGTGAATGCCCATGAACCTCCGTCTCGTGGCACCGTTGACCAGCGTGTTGCTGTTGTGTTCCATGTGTTGCTTGGAGTCTTTAGGGTCATCCCTCTCCCCGACTCCCCTCCCTTCCCCAGGGAAGATCTGACCGAATGTTTGCTGAAGTGTCTGTCTCTTGGTCCACGAGTATTTTTGGAAAGGTCCCTGAACGTTGGTCTTTCAGTCTTGGCATTTCATTTCAGATCTCCATGAGCAATGGGCAGCTGACGCCCTGAAAGTGTATATCGTGTGTCTCATCTGTGAAAATGCTTCCTGCTCTATAGAACTAGCTCAAAGACTGTACATATTTACAAGAAACTTTATATTCGTAAAAAAGAAAAACAAAAAAAGGAAATTGAATTGGTTTCTACTTTTTTATTGTAAAAGGTGCATTTTTTCAACACTTACTTTTGGTTTCCACGGTGGCAGGTGTGGACAGCCACCCCTCCCAGAGAAGGTGGGGCGGGAAGCTCCGTGTGGCCACCAAGATGCCAGCAGGAAATAACCGTTACCACGAAATTGCTGTCAAAAGCTTCTTAGCATCTGTAAGATTCTAGGTCTCCAAAAGTACAGGCTTTTTTCTTCATTACCTTTTTTATTCTGAACGCAGAAGGCGAGGGAGCCATTCAAGATCCACCTTGAGAGGAACGGACTTGGTTGTGGAACAATAGTGAAATAAAGCAATGATCTCAAAACGCTGGCTGCCATGCAATTGTCTTTTCTCGAGAGACCCTGAGCACCCACCCCCTGGTGTCAGCCTGGGCACGCTGTCCAGGCCTGGGGCCTTCCCTCTGCAAGGAGTCTCTTGCTCCTCTAGGGTGGGCTGGGAAAGCAGGCTGGTAATCCTGGCATAAAGACGGGCAGTGTTCTGGAACTGTGGCATTGTTGTGGTTTAACCAACATCCCACAGTGAACTATTAATTTACAACATTAGGGTCATTTCCAGGACCGCAGCACTGGAAACCTCCGTCGGCCCTCACCAGGACATTGTGAAGATCGCCCAGCTCTCCTGGTCACAGCCAGCCAGGAAAGCAGGTTGGGTTGGGATTTCTTTTGCCAAGCATGGTAAGGCCATTGAGGGTTTCATAATGTAGATTTCTTTGGGAGGGAGGAGTTAATTGTGGTTATTAACAATATAAACACTTAAGTCTCCAGTTGAATGAATATCGAAGTCTAAGACAAATAGCTAATTTTAATTTTTGCCCTATAAACTGGCTTGAGCCAGATAAATACTGTTTTTGGCAAATGGTAAACCTTTCTCATTTCCTGTTGCTTTTAGTCATTAGTCTTATCTTCAGATTTTGATCTCAGACACAGAATATTCCATAGGCTAATTCACTTTCCAGTCTGATATGTTGGCTGGGGCTGGGCCTGGGCTGTGTCTGAAGCCGGAACTAGAGACCTAGTGCAGGTCTTGCATGTGGTGGCAGGGAACTGATGACTTGAGCTGTCCCCATGCCATCACGGGAAGCTGCAGCCAGGAATGGAACGCAGGCACTGCTGTGTGGGATATGGGAATCATTTAAGAATTAAGCATGAGAGCCTGGCGCAGTGGCCTAGCATCTGAAGTCTTCACCTTGCATACACTGGGATCCCGTATGGGTGCTGGTTTGTATCCCAGCTGCTCCACTTCTCATCCAGCTCCCTGCTTCTGTCCTGGGAAAGAAATGGGGGATAGCCCCAAAGCCTTGGGACCCTGTACCCACATGGGAGACTGGAAAGAAGCTCCTAGTTTTTGATCAGCTCAGCTCTGGCTATTGCAGCCGCTTGGGGAGTAAACCAGTGGATAGAAGATCTTTTTCTCTGTCTCTCCTTTTCTCTGTAAATCTGACTTTCCAATAGAAATAAATAAATATTAAAAAAAAAGATTTAAGCATGAGGCTAAATGTCAGTCCCTGCTAGTTCATCTTGTGCTAAAGTCATCTGGGGTTACCATTTGGATTGTATCTAACTTTGCTTGGTTCCCTTTTTCTATTTTGCTGCCAGGCATAAAAATCTGCCCAAACGTTGGCACTTTCCATTAGACACATGCCCCTTCCAGGTACCTCCCCGAGGACGTTTCAGTTACCACCCTGAGGATGCCCTGCAGCCACAGAACAGCTAAAGACACACTGGTTTGATGCTAAGAAGGAAGAAGTGAGCGAACGGACACATGACTCAGTGGCATCAAAGGTGAGGCCCAAGCTCCTGAGCTGCCACTCGTATTTCTTAAACGAGATCTTGCATTTCCTGCACTTACAACTTGAATTTCAGGAGAGTGAAGACACTGATGCATAGAAAGTGTCATAAGAAGGAAACCTGGGCCACAAACGGTGGTCTGCCCCGACAGCTGGTGGGCTTTCAGAATCGGGCCTCTTCCATGCATGAGGGCGGCCTGCAGTGGTGGACGAGCTAAGCTTTCAGTGGTCATGCGGCAGCCCCAGCAGCTGGTGCTGGGGGTTCTGGGCCGGGGCAAATTAGGCTTCCCTCTTGCCCAGATGACAATGTGGCGGTGTCTGGAGACGTTTTGGTTGTCACATGGGATATTGCTGAGCAGCCTACAAGGCACAGGAGACCTCCACACCCCTGACCACCACTACCACCACCACCCCAGTCACCAAGAATGATTTGATTCAAATAGCATGGCGGTCGGTGAGCTGCCTTGGTGTGTTCTCATGGTCCTGGTAGTATTACTTTCTTGGCAGTGGGAATACTATTTATGGTGTCTGAGGCATGCGGATTGTGGTTCAAGGCACACAATGTTTATGTGGGGAAAAAAGTCTTTATTATTTGCCTAATTAAACATGGCCATTTCCTGTCCCTAGCACTGGGGAGGGAGAGGAGTGGAAATGTGGTCCAGGGGTGACTCTCTTGCCTACCCTTGAGTCTATCAATGATTAATGGAACTCCACTGGCCCTGGATTGGTAATCAGAGGTATAGGGAAGAACTTCAAAAATAATTTCACTACCCTACATAACTCACATTGGCGTTCAGAGCCTTGCAATAGGAAAAAGGAAACTGGCTCTCAGTAGGCACATCAGGAGCTGGGATCTGAGTCTCCCAGATGGGATGGGTGAATTCACTGCAGGGGGACAGAGGGTGGCAGTGAGCACCGGCCTCCTTACTGAGGCAAAGGCCCTTTGGTTGTTTAAAGGAGATGGAAAGTAGGTAGTTGTGGGTTCCAGCCTTGAGGGCAGGGCCTAGGGGTACAGGGTGCCACTCCAAAGGCAGTTGGCTAGGTCTGAGACTGGCTCCAAGTCATAGAATTCCCAAAGGAGATGGATCCTGGAAGGGTCCTGTGGATGTTTTTGCAGTTAGTTGAATTTTAGATTAAATGTCCCAAACTTCCTTGTTCTGTCCTGAAGATAATTACAGTTGTTGCTACAAGGCGGAAGTTTCTAGGCTGTCTCTCTCGGATCACCTTGTTAGGAGCAGTAGAGAGGCAGTGCGGAAGCAGAGGGGCATGCTGGAACAAGATAACAGACACTGGGTAATTCCTTCTGGGCAGGAAGCTAGTTTCCCATAGTTCCTTTGTCCACAGACAAGGTGCTGGCAAGTTTTCGTTTTCTGTTGCAGGGTGTGAACGTCTTGTGGCTGTCCTATCATCCTGAGGGGTGGAAGGCTGCCCACATGGGGTAGAAGCTGCCAGGGCAAGCTAGCTCACTGCTGCCAGCACCCTCTTTTTAGGAGGGTCTTCATCCCATCCACATGAGCAGGAGCCTCTTAAAGGCCTGCCTGTTAACAGCATCCCACGAACAGCACCTGAACTTTGCAGGGGACACACTCAAGCTCTATCAGGGGAGGACTATAGTGGGAAAAGTGAATGCATGTTCAGAAATGAAATGGTGCTCCTTTATACAACGAACTCCATTGAACCAAGTGAAATTTCACCTTTACTAAAATGGTTCCATTTCTGCCCCAACCCTGTTGGTTCTGCTTCCACGGATGGGAAGTATTTTTTTAAAAGAAATTCCAACTGTCCCAGACATGTGCAGAGTTTTGAAGTCATTATTCACTAAACAATACAGCGGAGCAAATATTTTCCTGGGATTTACATTGGGTAAGTAAACACAGCGATGACTTAAAAGTACAGGGAGATGGTTATGGTCAAACATGCTGTCACAGAAGGGACTGGAGCACCTGGATTTTGGTGACCCCAGGGAGTCCTGCAAACAACCACCACAGCTCCCAAGGGATACTGCATTCACCTTGCAATCCTGTTCTACATATTAGTAAAAAAAATTTTTTTTCATTTCAGTAATTTTTAGGCCTTGCCTTTGGCTCCATAAATTTGTTTGCATATACATTGCTGGAGGGAGAGATCTATCTTCATTCAAAAGCTATTTGAGTTAAGCTTTAACGAGTAACCACTCTTCACCCATATGCTAATGGAGTGAGTGCTACCTAGGTCACGGGGTGTCCTAACGTGACAGGTGGCTGAGCCTGGGACTTGTGCAAAGTGGGCCATCCTGTTCCTCTGTGGTAAGGTCATTTCCATTACCTTTGACTTCCTGGGTACATGCCTTAATTGAGCTCTGTGGCAACCTTCCAGGCCATTAGGGATTTCTGTGTGTGTTGCTTTCTAAACTAAATGGGTTCTCTGGCCAGTATTCTGTGCTGTAACAGATAAAGCTACTGCCTGGGATGCTGGCATCCCCTGTGGGTGCCAGTTAAGAGACCTGTCTGCTCCTCCCCTGGTGCAATTCCCTGCTGGTATGCCCAGTAAGCAGCAGAAGACGGCCGAAGTCCTTGGCCTCTGCATACACATGGGCGATCCTCAAGCAGCCCTGGGCTCCTGGCTTTGGCCTGGCCTCTGCAGACATCTGGGGAGTGAACCAGCAAATGGAAGCTAGGAGAGACAGATCTTCCATCTGCTGGTTTACTCTCCAAATGGCCACAACAGCCAGAACTGAGCTGATCCAGAGCCAGGAGCTAGTTCTAGGTCTCCCACGTGGGTATAGAGGCCCAAAGATTTGGGCTATCCTCCCCTGCTTTCCCAGACCATAAGCAGGGAGCTGGGAGCTGGAGTAGCCAGTGGAGTGGAGTGGAGTAGCCAGGACATGAACCAGTACCCATATGGGATTCCGGCGCTGGCAGGCAGAGGATTAGTTTGCTACACAAATGCACTAGCCCTGCCTTTTAAATCTTAAAAAATACATAGTTTAAATATACACACAAGTGTGGAGAATGCCACCTGATGTCCACATCAAGTGTTTTCTGCCTGTGCCTTGGCAGTACCCCTCACCCCCCATGGATGGCTGCAGCCCCAGGACTCGAGGGGCTTCTAAGAGAAGACAAGTTCTGTCTTTCACATCATCTTCTGCACTGTGGGTATGGCCACCCCATACTGGCCTTGCTGACCTCTCACATTTCTGCTGAGGCCAGGGGCTCCAATTCCTCTCACAGGTGGGGCCGCAGGAGCACTGTGACAACACAGCCACTTCTAACCAGGACTGTTGTGTTTCCTTCATGTAACTCTAGGAATTTCTAAGTGGCTGGTACCATTAGCTGCACAGCCCTGCTTGGAATGCTGTCCCCAATTCATTTGTAACTGTGTCCTGATGCCCATGAAATGGCAGGTGCAGATACCGGTAACCTTCGCTCACTCTTGGAGGGACAGAGTGCTTTCCAGTCAACTCCATGAACGCTCTGCTATCACCAGCCAGGCCCACGATCCTTGATTCTCTAAGGAGCTAGAACAAGCAAACGTTCCCATCTGGGGATGCTGCCAGCCTGGCTAGGCCATTACCTCACTTCATGATTGCTGAAGTTGGCATGCAGTGTGGTCAAGGCCATGTGTGGCCCAGGGGCAGCCTTATGCACTTGCCACAAGAATGGTAATGAATAAAATCAGGCTTCCTCTAAGTGCATGTTCAAATTCGCTTTACAAACTTTATTCAAACTTGTATGTCAAGATGAAAACAATTCAGTGTTCTGAAAACAGTAACAAAAACAGGGTATCCAGAACTCAGGTCTTCCGAGTGCATAGCGGAAACCACACCCGTGCCAACAGTGGGGATGGGAGCTGCTGCTGACAGGTGCCCATGCCAGGGTGCCCGGGTGCGGCTCCCGGCTCTCACTTGGCCAACTAGGGCCCCGGCACCGAGTGGGGTGGCACAGCTGTTGTGAGAGGGGGTGGCTGCTTGTGTGGCTTTCATGCTGACATGTCCCGAGGCCCACGCAGCTTGGTGGAGAAACCTGGCAGCTGGGCAGCTCTCTTAGAGCAGATTATTGCTGAGCAGCTCCCATAATCTAGATCCTAGCTCTGGTGACTTCGAAGTTGACTGGGGCTGTAGGCCCAGCCACCTTTGGTAGCAGAAAGTTCTTAGTGCACATAGTGTAAGAGATGATTGTAAAACTTCATCTGGAAATCAGACAGCTTTAAATTTCTACAGAAATCGCATCCCTGTGAGTACAGGAAGGAAGCTGACTTATTGCTTTGATTATGAAGGACAGGTAAGAGCGACATGACTGAGCACCACAGCCAGGCCACGGCAGGCACCAGGACAGGAAGGGGCCTCGCACAGGGGAGCGCAAGCCTTGTGTGACCTCTCCTCCTGCTTCCTGAATCTTGGCCAGCAGGTGGCTGGCACTCAGCTGGGGCTCTGCAAGCAGGTTGAGAGGCCCCATGTTCAGAACTGCACCTGTTGTCCAGTGCTGCACAGCCTCATGCCCCCAACTCACTCGTCTCTCGGGGCCCCAAGGCCCACAGCAACAGGAGGCCTTGGGAGACTGCACCTTCAGGGAGCACAGGGCAGGTGAGAAATGTCTGAGAGCGTGCACAATGAGAAATGTGTGGTCCGTCCCTCAGTGGGGGAAGCCGGCATATGTGGAGCGTGGTGGTGCAGACTGTTCCCAGCCCACCACCAGCTCCTTGCCCATCATATGGGCTTGTACAGTAGGGTGGTGACATACTTTTTCTTGTACCGGTGGGTTGCGCTAAGCACCATCACGCCATCCTAAAGGAAAAGGGTGACAGTTGGCAAAGGCAGGGCAGCCTGTGGGATCAACCTCATAGTCCACGGGACTCCTGAAGAGGCTTGACAGAGATCCTTAGGCCCACCCAGGTCCTGAGCCAGAGGAAGCTGGCCCAGGTGATCCCACTGCTGGGGGGGTAGTCCTTGGGGCACACCCCGAGAGCCAGCCCCGCATGGGCCCTTACCTTGATGGACAGTGCGTAGAGGTGGTTTAGCATCACGTGGTTGGGCTCAGGGAGTAAGGCTGGATCACACTGAGGAAACAGAGGCAGATGTGAGCATTCATGGGACAGGAAGCAATAGGGTCTCCCGGAGTGTCCTCCCGCACCAGGCACAGCAGAAAGGCTTGTCCTCGGGGGCAGTCATGCTGCATAAGCTGGAGGGAGCCCTGCATGCCTGCCGGAGGAGCTGCTGGGCAGCCCTGGGGCCCTCGCCTGCGCCTCTCCCACCGTCCTGTCCCGAGTCATAGGCAGGAGCCAGGGAACTGGCTGGGAAAGCACTTTCAGTGACCACTGAAATACACTAGACTAAGCCCAGCTGAACAGTGAATGTCCAACCTATGTAGGACTCCGACGACGAACTTGAAGGATGAAATGATCCACCAAAGCTCATACAGGACTGGCACTGGGTGTTGCTGCTTTTTTTGAAGACAGGAGCTAGAAACCTATATTTCTTTTCGTACACTTTTAATTTGAATGTTAATTCAAATAACTTAAAAAAAAGGGTATCATTTTGTCAACACCCAGCAGGTGTTTGGAGGGACGCCGTGCAGGCTTGCCTGGTGAGAGAGAGTTGGGCCCTTGCTTGCCCTGCACAATGTCTCAGCCATTTACTGCAAACCCGCAAGATTTATTTTTCCATTAACTTTGAAGCCAGCAGGTTGTATGTACAGGGAACAGGGATGTGACTTAGTTAATTAAGACACCCGTATCCCACGCTGGAGTGCTTGGACTTGGTCCTGTTTGCTCGACTGCGGCTTCCTGATGACACAGCCCTGGGAAGCAGCAGGGAGGGCCCAGGGGCGTGGGTCCAGGCCACTCCGGAGACCAGAGGGAGTTAGCAGCTCCTGCCTGCAGCTGCTGAGGGTGTTCAGGGATCAGTCAGTGGGTGGGTCCTCTCCTCTTGCCGCTCAAAAAATTAGTTTCTTTTAGAAAATTACGTAGGAGTAATTATTATGTATGACATTACATACTTATGTGTGTATGTTATATAATGGCCATGTGGAATGTTAGCATATGTATCAAGTCAAACAATGAACACTTAAATCTGTTCTCTTAGTGTGCTGTTAGATGTTCCTTAAGCAACTACAAGAACTCCTATATGACCCAGCAGTCCCACGGAGCTTAGCCAAAGGAAAGACGTCAGTGAGGGACATCTGCACTCGGTGTTCCTTACAGCTCCAAGAGCCAACCCACAGTGCATGGGCAGATAGGAAAATGTAAACGCACACGCTGCAGTGTTTCGTGTTAGCAAGGAAGGCAGCCATGCCACTTGTGGCAGCAAAAGACACTCTTCTTTGTTCATTTACTTTATTATTTCTTTTAAGATTTATTTTTGTTGGAAAGTCAGACATACAAAGAGGAAACACCGAGAGGAAGATCTTCTGTCCACTGATTCACTCCCCAAGTGGACGCAAAGGCTGGACCTGAGCCAATCTGAAGGCAGGAGCCAGGAGCCTCTTTGGGTCTCCCATGTGGGTGCAGAGTCCCAAGGCTCTGGGCCATCCTCGACTGCTTTCCCAAGCCACAAGCAGGGAGCTGGATGGAAAGTGGGGCTGTCGGGATTAGAACCAGCGCCCATCCCAGCGCATGCAAAGTGAGGACTTTAGCTACTAAGATTACCGTGCAGGGCCTGAAGACACTATTCTTAGCAAGCCAGGCCCAGAAACATGATCCATGTGCTTGCTGGTGCATGGGGTCTAAGAAGGACGGTGGTTGTGACTGTGTAGAGCTGCTTGTGATGAGCTGTGAGTCCAGGGTCGTCAGACTGACGTGAGCAGGCATCCAGGAGCTCTGCTATGCAGCCCGATGCCTGCAGGGCCCCCAAGTTACAGGCCTGAAAGCTGCTCAGGGAGAAGGTGCTAATGACCTTCTGAGTTCCACTCTCCTTCTCATATAAATGTGGGTCTTGCAGTCTTGAGTCCACAGCACTGCTGTGCGTGCACTAAGTCAGTTACAACTGTAATTGGCGCCGAAGTCTAGCCAGCGCTCAGGGCTGCCTCAGAGGGGCCCAGCCTTCCCTGCCTGGTCTCTAGTCCCAGCTGGTCTAGCTCCAGAATCAGTCTCCTTCGGAGAAGGCAGCTAGTGATGCTGGCTTTTGTGAGGTGGGACAGAACAGGAAACTCCCTCACTGGCTTATACGGGGCTGGCAATGTGGCATAGTATATTACACCTCCACCTGCGATGCTGGCACCCCTTCTGGCACTAGTTCAGGGTCCCAGCTGCTCCACTTCCTGTCCAGCTCCCTGCTTGTGGCCTGGGAAAGCCATGGAGAACGATGGCCCAAGTGCTAGAGTGCCTGCATGCATGTACGTGATCCAGAAGAAGCCCTGGGCTTCTGGCTTCGGTCTGGCCCAGGCCCAGCCACTGTGGCCTTTTGGGGAGTGAACGAGCGGAGGGAAAATTCTGTCTCCCCTGTCCTCTCTATAACTCTGCCTTTCAAGTAAATATTAAAGAACAAAGAAACAAATTACACGCACAAACATACAAAAGACACTTTCCCCCAAGTGCATCTAGGACAGAAGGTCAGTGTCCCAGCGGCCCCTCACCCGCTGTTTGTGGTGCTGTCCCTGCAAAGTGTCCTCCACTTGCACAGGGCTTGACCTAGCAGGGCAGGTGAAGAACAAACCCTGACACTCTGCCCTGGCAGCCCGGCAGGGATCTGTGTGGGGACACCTGAACGGGATACATCTGGCTCAGCTCGGCCCACACCTCCTGCACTGGGTGGGGCTGCATGGTCACTTTAGCTGAGGTTCAAGTGTGTGTATTTGAACTGGGTCTTTAGCACAACAGGGCTGAGACACGAGGCCTAATGATTTATTGCCCTCGCTAAGGGACTGGCATTACAAGGAGGCCATGTAGGTTACCCTACAGCAGACGTGTTGGAGTGTGGCTCTCTGCCCGCCAACCTTCGGTCCTGGGATGACACAACAGTGATATCCTCGCCAGGGCTGTCCTGATTGCCCAGGTCCTCGGAAGCAGGCCCCTGTGCATCTACACGCCCAAAGCGCAAAGGGGACAGCTGACTGCCTGCCAGGATCTAGGAGACACGCTGGCTGTTGGCACGCACTATCAACTGCCCAGGGGAGAGTACTGGCCAGATACCCCAGGTTTTGATCCAGAGGCACCACTGTTTCTGGAGACAAGTGGTTGAAACTGAATTCTAAGGTGTGGGAGCCTGAGGTGGAGCACCCATACACGGCTCACTATGAAGGGGCAAGCTGGGTGGCTGATGCTGGCCCATGCAGCGGCCGCCCGGAGCAGTGGACAGCAGGCAGAGCAGGTGCCCCAGTACTCACAGAAATGCCTGTGTCCTTGTTCAGGATGACCTGCAGCAGGTGTGGCGGCAGAATGGGTGGGGCCTTGAAGCGCTCCTCCGGCTTGGAGACGTAGGGCTCCTGATGGTAGGGTCCTGGCGGGGAGCTGGACAGCTCTGCGGACAGATGGGGGACAGGACGTCTATTGAAAATCGCGAGTCCGAGGGGCAGTCTTGTGTAACTCACGGTGCTGTCACCTAGTTTTGCTCGTGTCAATAAAGAGTTCCTAGTTTCTAGAAGGATACAGTTTCTGAGGGTAAACAACAGAGGAAATGAGGAAGGCTTCAGGAACCTGTGTGACGGGCATGAAGGTGTGCGCACGCCCCGGAGGCCATGGCTCTTGGACACCTGCCCCCCTCCACAGCTCGGGAACACCTCCGTTTTGTGTCTGGCTGGGCTGACGAACGCCACAGCACTCAGGCCTCGGGAGAGGATTCAGGGGCTCAGCTCAAGCTGCAACCACCGCCAGTCACAAGGAAGCAGACACAGCTGCCTCCTCGTCTGGGAGGAAACGGGTTGCGTAAGGCACAGCACCTTCCCCACAGAAAAATAAAACCAACCCGAAACGGAAAAGCTGCTTTCTAAAAGAATCCTGGAGTCCATCATGCTCAAGCTCCTGACTCTTGATATACAGATGTGTTCAGAAGCTTCTAGAATTGTAGCGTTTCATATCAGAAGCATCTGACTTACTGACTTCTGGCCAGCGGGAGAGGGCAGAGCCACCACCCAGAGAGCGTCTAGTGTGCTCTGGCTCACCCAAGTCCCCCAACCTCATTCTCTAGGGGACAGCTCCTCCCCTCACAGAAGCCAGTCACATCACAGCGGGGAACTGAGAAAAGCAGAGCAAAACCCAGAACCACAAGCGGTACGTGGGACAGCTGAAGGTGACTGCCGAGACGAGCACCTGTGACCGACCCAGCAGGAGATGGCAGACGGCAGATAGCAGAGCTCTTAGCTGGCTGGCCCACCCCAGCCCACCAGCGGCTAGGGGCCCAATTTCTTTGTGCATAGCAGACATCTGACTGTAAGTTTTGATGTGAGGCCTGGTGTTACAGTCCGTAATAAGTGGAAGGATATTTGGACACTGTCTCTCTTCCCTGACTTCTCCCTGGGCGGCCAGCCTCTTGGGGAATCCGTTCACGTCCTCCCACACGCCCCAGGGGGAGGAAGTTCACTACAGGTCACGGTGCACACCTCCTGCCTGAACTCGAGCCAGGAGTCTCGGCAGTTCCTTCCCACCTAGGGCATCTGGGTAGAAACTCTAGACTGCTGAGAGCTGAGGTGCACAGCCTGCTTCCTATGTGAGCCCCCTTCTGCCCTGGTCATGGAGCCTGGTGGGTGCTGAAGGAACACAAAAGGGACGGCTGAGGTCACGGAGGTGTCTGCCTGCCACCTGTCAAGGTTGAAATTCTCCCGGTGGCACAGGTGGGAAGCGAGTTGGCTAGGTCCCAACCCACACGTTTCTCCAGGGCCTCCTCAGCTCAGTCCCAGGCCTGAGCCCAGCGCTGGCTCTGTCCCTGCCGACAGTGGCCTGAGCCCAGCGCTGGCTCTGTCCCAGGATCTGCCATCTGTGTCCATTCCTGCACTGTGACTCATGGCTCCCTTGGGGCGAAATGCCAGCAACATGACCTGGCAGAGCCAAAGATTCGTTCTATGGCTCCTCAAGGAGCTATAAGCATCCACCTGCCGGAGCGGTTTCAGCTCAAAAGCAAGAGAGGAAGGAGGGTATGTCTAGATGGCAGAGCCCCCACCTGCACACGTGCGCATAAAATAACTGCGTTCATACCAGACACATCAGAGCACTTTTGGGAATCCACCATTAAAGCATCAAACACTTCAAAGTCCGTTTTCTTCACTTGGATGATGTTGTTAACTGTGCCAAGCTGGCTGGTTACGATGGGCTGGGGGAGAGACACACAGAAATCACTACATGGCAGGTCCAGGGTGTACTCGGTCCTGGCGGGCCACCCTGCTCTTCCCAGTCACACAGGCCACAGTCCATGCTGGCTCTGCCACCTAGCTCGGTCACACATACACAGGGAACTGGCCCCCTAGGCCTGGGCAAGGTAGGTACCTCAGAAGGGTCGTGTGTCCACTGCCCATCCACGAAGAACTTGTACTGATGCTCTCCTTCTGGCAGGTCCAGGATAGCTACAAAGTTGTTGTGGCTGCAAGGAAGAGGGAAGCAGAGCTCTCAGCTGGCTGGACCACCCAGACAGCTTGCGGGCCAAAACAAGGAAGTTCCCTGTTCAGCCGCGATCAGCTGCAGGGGCAGCAGCGGTTTCAAGCAATGGGGCAATGCAGTTGGAGGGTCTCATGCTAGAAGGGTGGGCAGTAAGGAAGCAGCGGCCAGGAGGTTTTCCAGAAAGCGTGCTCTGTTCCAATGCTAGGGAACCATATTCCTAACATGAAAAGGATGTGGGCCTGGCGGCATGGCCTAGCGGCTAAGGTCCTCGCCTTGGACGCACCAGGATCCCATATGGGCGCCGGTTCTAATCCTGGCAGTTCCACTTCCCATCCAGCTCCCTGCTTGTGGCCTGGGAAAGCAGTCGAGGACGGCCCAAAGCTTTGGGACCCTGCACCCGCGTGGGAGACCCAGAAGAGGTTCCTGGTTCCTGGCTTCAGATCGGCGCAGTACCGGCTGTTGTGCTCACTTGGGGAGTGAATCATTGGACAGATCTTCCTCTCTGTCTCTCCTCCTCTCTGTATATCTGACTTTGTAATAAAAATAAAAATAAATCTTAAAAAAAAAAAAGAAAAGGATGTTGTTCCCCAGGCATCGTTGCCTCTCCAGTCCTGAGGCCACGGAGGCCAAGGACGGCCACCCCAGATCAACAGCCAAGCCATCCTTTGCCATTTATCCTACTAAAAAAAGTTGCAAACTATTGCAGGTGGAGTGGGATTAAGGATTCCAGGAATCTTCTTCCACGTGGCTTTGCTCCTGACTTGGGACCGAGCTGCCCAGCGTTACCCTGGACACTCAAGCAGGTGTGACCAGCCGTATGCACCTCACCACCAGTTCTCATGCTTTCTCATGGACAACTTGCTGCAGGAAGCCACGCTGGCCTGGCTTCCTGAGGAAGTGCCAGGAAGTGATGAGGCCTGCGGAGCCTGTACCTTCCAGTCAGGAGCACAGGCGCTCAAGGTCAGAAGCAGGCACAGCTCCCTTTGTACCAACAGGAGAACCGGGCCTTGGGGGCCGAGCAGTGCAGCCCAGGGGAGGCCCCAGGCCAGGGCTCCAGCCCCAGCGGCCTTGGAGACATGCAGTCAAGAAGCAGAAGCTCCTCTGAGGTTGGGACTGCCCCTCTGATGTACCAAGCGAGATCATTTTCTCACTCTGTGTATTTTTAAGTAGTGACCCCTCTTCTCCCCCACACTCGTCTTTTAGAACCCAGCGTACCAAGTGCACCTAGGGGTCAGGCGAGGGCAGGTCGAGCCCCAGCTGGTGGATTACCTTCTTGTAAGAGGCAGTTTACTCCAGTTGTTGAAGGACCCAGACAAGTATACTTCCTTTCCGCCACCTGTCCACCGAAACACCGTGGGCCGGGCCTGGGCGGGGGCTTTGTCGTTCACTTCCAGGTCATGCTGCCAGGCCAGGAATTCCTCCTTTTCTGGAGCCTAGGGGCAGAGCAGTTTTCTCAGGGACAGGAAGTCATTAGGAGCTCCCTGACAGTAGCTGCCTCTACCTAGATTCAGTCAGGCTTGCTGATTGTGCCACAGTTTCCCCACCTGTAACATGGAGATAGTAAAATGGATTCTTAAGGTTGCTGGGAAGACTGAGAGACATTCTACGTAAAATGTT
The DNA here is from genome assembly GCF_030435755.1 of Ochotona princeps. NCBI lineage: Eukaryota > Metazoa > Chordata > Mammalia > Lagomorpha > Ochotonidae > Ochotona > Ochotona princeps. The sequence goes on along the minus strand of NC_080860.1, from coordinate 10,306,931 downwards.
GTGCAAACGGGCCGTGGCATAGCAGCTTAAGCTAAGAGTGCCAGTTCGAGTCCTGGCAGCTCCACTTCTGATCCAGTCACCCCTGGTAATGGCCTGGGAAAGGGATGGCCCGATGTCCTGGGCCTCTGCTCCCACATGGGAGTCCTGGAAGAAGCTCCTGGCTTTGTTACTAGCTCAGTTCTGGCTGTCAAGGTCATTTGGAGTGTGAACCAATGAATGAAAGATCCCCATCTCTCCCTTTAATTCTCTATAACTCAAGTAAAATAAATTAATCTTTTAAAAAAATGTTCTGTAAAGTGATGGGGACATGCATGAATGTTAGCTAACTAGCGTCTGTCACAGCTGTTAGCAGTCTGCGTTCAGGGCCGGCCCTGCACTGGGTTCAGCTGCTGCCTGGGATCTTGGCGCTGTCTCTGAGGCTCCAGGCCCGGCTAATGTGAGCGGAAAGGTGGTGGAGGATGGCCCAAGTCCTTGCGCTCGGGGTATCCGGATACCCTGATGGAGTACTTGGCTCCTGGCTTGGGTCTGGCACAGCCCTGACCTATGCAGCCACTTGGGGGAGGATCTCAAAGGATGAGGGGCCTGCAAGTTCTCTGCCTTTCAAATGCATAAATCCTAAAAAGAGGTCTACATGAGAACCGTAGGGCAAGTCATAAAACCTGCCTGCAAGACTGCTTAACAAATGTCACTTTGCTCCCTTCACTAAGCTAGACTGGAAGCACATGAACTGCATTCGGATTAACGCCTGAGCCCAGAGCTTGTCAGTTTGTTCACAGATGGATGGTGTTTCTGGAACCAGTCAGAAGAAAGATTATAAATAAGACAGAGTGGTCCTGTGTTGGAGCACAGGCTGACGGACCACCAGCACAGCCCAGCACGCATCACTGAAGTATTCTGGAATCAGCACATCCAACTCTGGCCAAGTGCGATAAAGGCAGTTGAAATTTTTTTTTCCTTTATAATAAACTTTTCTTTCAGTCAGAAGTCAAAACTTTCTCAAGGGCGGCAGCTGTAGGATGGGAGAGGTCTTGAAGGGGACCCACCCGCCGTGGGCTTCTGGCACTTTCTTTTCTTACCCTGCCCTGAGTATACGTAAGATGCGTGCACCTGCCGAATGCTAGCAAGACCTGCAGTTAGAGGCCAGCGCAGCTCTCAGGCCGCGGATGGTGTGATGCAACACGTGCCCGGCAGGGAAGCCTGACTGCGGTGGCCGGCCACAGGGCATCTCAGCAACTGCTGAGGTCACAACAAACTACGCTTCCCAGCCCACCCACTTGTGAGACACCTAGAAAGGTCAACAGCAACAGCTGGTACTTGTTGCACAACGTGCTTTGCCTCTGACAGGGTGCCATCACCCACCTGGTAGGGGCCCAGTGTACTATCGGGTGGGGGAAGGGCTGTTAAGTCAACAGGACTTCAAAGTTCACTTTTTGCACACTTTTTCGGAAATGCAACCAGTTGAGAAAACCAGTTCAAGCCATAGGACACAGGGCAAGGTGACAGCCGACTCTAGCTAAGGCTCAAAAGGAAGGGTGCGAATTCATAACGTCATCCCCCTAACGGGCCCTTTGGCCAGGGCTGATGACCAGGAGCATACAAGTGGACAGCAACAGCATTCTTCCCAGCCACCCCAGACCCACATCAGCCGCCAGAGCCAGTGGACCGGCTGTGTTAAGGCAGCTGGTAGGAATGCGGCTGGAGATGGAGAGGGGACGGAGAGGGGACGCAGCTGGGCTGGTGAAGAAGGAACGCAGATGGTTCCCGCCGGCCCAAATGGGGCTGCCAAGCGGTCTACGTGGACCCGCTTCAAGCAGCAAGTCACATCCAAACCCCACGGAGGCCTCCTTCACAATCACAGCTCCCGCGTCCCACTGACCTCCCCCCAAAACCCAGGGACTTCTCCATGCTTGCTTTCCGTAAGCGAGGCGAAGCCTCAGACTGCCCGAAACACCTGTGACCGCCACGGTCAGCTGTGCCCACTTTGAGCTAATAGACAACACTTCTTAAAGTCACCACCTGTTCCCACAGCTCCAGTGGGCCCAAAGCGGGAGGCGAGGATTCCCGCGGCTGTGAAATTAATTACCCCTAAGAGGAACAGCCGGCGGCTGGGGCGCAATTACTGCCAGCTCAGCTGTCTTCATTAATTAACAATATAAAACCCCGTCCCAGAGTTGCCTTCCGCCTCCCTCAGGACGGCTGGTTCCCGCCGGTCCCGGTTTGCTGGTCGGCTGCTCCAGGGCCACAGGGCAGGTAGGTGCCGGGGACCCGGCAGAGGGCTCCTTCCCCCCAACAACCCGCACCCCAAGGTCTCGGGGAGCCGCTCCCCTACCCCACGCCCCGCACCTTGATCTCGCCGTGGAAGAGGTCGGCATCCTCGGGGCTGTCCATCAGGATCTTGGGCCGGTGGTCCCCGTCCTTGGCGCCCCCCGAGCTGTCCCTCCGGGGCGTCTTGTGGCCCCCATGCCGCTCCAGCGCGGCGCGCTCGCTGCTCGTGTTGCCCATGGCGCGTGGGGGTCTGTGGGGTGGACACGGAGTGGGGAAGGCGGACAGGAGCCTCACGCCGCAGGGACGGGATCGGGGGCTGGCGGGACACGCGGGGACACGACCCCGGGGGCCACGGCCCTGCTGGCGAGGTCTCGAGACGGTGCTTTCTACCTGCTCTGCCCAGCGGAGCCTCGAACCTCAGACGCGGGAAGCGAACCCGGACTGAGCCCTCACCACACCCCCAACACCCCCCAGCCACTTCCGCTTCCGGCGACTCCGCTCGTCTTCCCGGCCCAGAAAGTCGGTGGTAGTGGTGGTATGGGGTAGGGTGGTGGCTGCGGCTGGTCCAACCCGGGACTCGCTCGACCTCACTTCCGCTTCCGGCCTGGTGTGGCCTCGTTGGGGGCTTCAGGGTGCGCAGGCGCAGTTGGCGGGGCGGGGGCGGCGTGTGTGCACAGGATGTGGCTGGCCGGCAGGGGGCGCGCCGGAGCGCCCGCGGTCTGGGCTGGTCACAGTTGAACTTGTCCAAGGTGGCGTCCGGTCAGGAAAACCCTATTCAGGCTCCAAAGCGTCACGGAGAAGTTTGCTGGAACAGGTCTTGCATTTGGCTCGCTGAATGTTGATTTAGAACCTACAAGCTTCTCTCGAAGTAAAGAAAAACAACACCACACCTTCGTTTTTGCAGTTTTCCTGCTGGGAAACCATAGCTGAGTGTGTTCACTACCAGTGCTAGTTCTAAGCGCGTAGTAAGGCTAGAGCTATTTTCTTTTGCATTTTAATCTCTTGAAACTGGATGTTTCTTAGAAGTGATGGAGTTTCAGACTGTCCTTTCCTTATGTCATAACATCTGCAAAATCCAGAAAGTTGCTTAGTTAAAAACAAAAATGCCTGAATGGATTGAGCAGCCATTTGGTAGAATGCTGAATGGCTTTTAAGAAGGAGGGGGTGAGAAGTGGCGTCGTGTGGGGCAGTGTCTGGTGGGAGGGCAGTGGGGACCACGGGCTCTGGAGTTGGCTTGCTTGGGCTGAGATTCTGGCTTTATCGTTCAGTCAGTAGGAGGAATAAATAGACATCAGCAAAGCCCAGAGTCCTGGAAGTTGGGCCAGGGGCAGGGAGCCTGCAGGGAGTTCCTGAAGCTCCTGGCTGTGGCGACTGAATTGACTGTAAAACTGGATCTCCCAGATGGAGGAAGCCAAGGGGTTAGGAAGGTGGTGACCCACACAGTGTGCTGTGAGCTGCTTGTCTGTCTGTGGCTCCTACTGGGCCCTGAGGGAACCAGGCCCCCCGTAGACTTTGCGTTTTCCCCAGGCGGTCTGAGAGAGAAGCAGTGTCCAGCTTGCCAGCTCGTGGGGTCTTATCTGGGCTGTGCAGGTGCCTTGGTGCGCAAAGAGTGCTTCCAGATGCCCGCTGTGGCTTGGATGAGATAACAAAGCGAGTCCGAGTCCCAGGTGCCGAATGCTGGCCATGGCAGGCTGAGGGGGTTGTTGGGGTGTCCCAACGAGGGGAGAGCCTGTGCTTCAGGCTCAGTGGGCCATGTGGGCTTGGAGAGATGACCCTGACCCCAATCCCTGGACAGTGTTGCCTGGGAGGGTGGCCAGCTTTTTTCTTAATTCCCCCAGTTTGTACAAAGGCGGTGTGTGGACTGGTCTTGGCCTGCCTTCTGTTCAGCAGAAGTAGAGCTTGGATCCTGAGGAGTGGAGGTTGCTAGTATATAGACAGCCTGCTACACAGTTCTGGTAAGCTCCACGGAACCTTCCAGAAGGGACATTTGTATCTTGGTGGTGCTCTGACTGCTCATCTTGAGTGTTTTGGTCTCTTGGTTGTCACGTAGAAGCTGCTGTATCAAGTTTTCTGACTTCTGGATGACTCGTCCATGGGAAGAGTCTGAGTTAGAAAACTGCCTTGTGTGCTCAGGGTGACCTCAAGGGCAGGGAGAGAAGAGGAGGGACAGCAAGACCAAGAAGGGGAGGGGAAGAGCCTTCTTGTGGCCATGGGTGAGTGTTGGAGGGCCATGAGGGATTGGTGGATAGGATTGTCGGGGCCTCAGGGGTTTGTAGGTGCGGAGGTGGGCAAGGATAAGGGGCCATGAGGGGTTATTGGATAAGGCTGCCTGACACGATGCCATGAGGTTACAGCAGATTGGTGGGAACAGGCTTATGGAGTTACAGCGGATTGGCAGACAACCAAATTTGAACTTAAAGGGCACACGAATCTTCAGGAAGCTGAGACCTAGGAGAAGCAGATGTTTACAGTGGCACCGAGTCCCAAATGGCAGGGGTCTTCAGGGTCAATGTTTGAGTCGCTGGTTACCTCCACCTTGCTGAATTAAAACTCGGAGAAGCCAATGTCGGCTGTAGGTCCCACACTGAAGATGACAGAGTGGACTTTCAAATTACCGGTGTCCCAGCTTTGGTCTCTGTGTCGTTTAGCTTTGCTTAGAAGTGGGTTGTGATTCTTCCAAGCACCAGAAATGCCTCTTTGATTCTCTTAGAAACTGGGGTGTGGGTGGCCTGGGCACCGCGGTGTCCCATTCTGCAATCAGGGCCAGAACAGATGACCAGATATGTACCCAAACAAGCCAGTACTTTTTTTAAATTCTTAATTCTTCCCTCCATTGATTTACTTCCCAAGCAGCCACTATGGCCATTGCTGTGCCAATCCGAAGCCAGGACATCCAGAGAAGATTTGAAATGTTTGGGAGGGGTTTTGCTTACAGTCATGGCAGTACTTTAAAAAAGGGTATGGAAAGTGACAGCAAAAGTGTATTTTGGGGGCAAAAAAGGAAAAATCTGTAGTTCTTCCTAATGGGCACTTTTGTGAACATTCTGAGGATTCCACATATGAATTGTGTATCAACTCTTGTACCAAGATAGACTGCTCCCAGATGCCACACTGTGGAGTTTTAGAAGTGGTCTCGTGCTGGGCTATTTTTGATAAGGGGCTCTGACATCTGTAAATTTTGGTACCCAAGAGGGGCTTCTGGATCCAATGCCCTGTGGATGCTGAGGGGGTTTTGTATTTTGTATTGCTGTTGTTCGTCGGCTGAGAGCACCTGCCAGGGTTTGGCACAGAGCCCGGCAAAGAGCAAACTGTGATGTTGTTGTTCTGTGGGAGAACAAGCCCCATGGAGCTAGTTTGTGTCTTCCACAGTCACCAGGTGTGGGATTATCTCGCCTTCCTGGGGTAGGTAAGGCAAGGGGATGGGAACAATCTTCTCTTTGATCATTGTGGAAACATTCCAGGTCCTAACTAAATCTTAGCCTGTGAACTACCCACAGGGCGATCAAAAGCCGAGGTCAACAGCAGCAGGCTGGGGCAGGCGTTGGACACAGTGGCTTCAGTGGCCGCTTGGGTCGCCCACATCCCATCCTGCAGGATCTGGTTGGAACTCTGGCTACTTGGCTTCTGATCCTGTTTCCTGCTAATGTGCACCTTGGGCGGCAGCAGCTGATGGCTTGCCAACTTCTGTCCCTGCCACCCACATGGAAAACTCATCTCTGTGTTTTTCCCTCTGTCTCTTTTGGCTTGCTCTCTTTCTCAAGTCAAGTCCTATTATGGTTAGGATTTAAAAATCTACAGCCAGCTCACTCGGGCATAAATTCTTGTTCTACTACTTTCCAGCTATAGGCCCTTGGCGATGGTACTCAATTTTTCCATGACTTGATCTATTTTGTTATCAAAAGTGCAACAAATGTACCTTTGTCAATGATTCTGGTGAAAGTTAAATATTATTCTATGGCACAATGTGCTTAGAGCAGTACCTGGTATTATGTCAGCTTTTAAAACTAGTTAGCTCAGAGCCCAGTGTAGTGGCCTAGTGGTTCAGTCCTTACCTTGCAATCACTTGTATCCCATATTGGGCGCCAGTTCATGTCTTGGCTGCTCCACTTGCCTTCCGACTCCCTGCTTGTGGCCTGGGAAAGCAGTGCAGGATGACACAAAGCCTTGGGACCTTGCACCTGACTAGGAGACCCGGAAGAAGTTCCTGGCTTTGGATTGGCTCATCTCTGGATGTTGGTGCTACTTGGAGTGAACCAACAGATGGAAGATCTGTCTCTCCTTCTCTCTGTATATCTGCCTTTTAATAGAAATAAACAAATCTGTAAATGAATTAGTTCAGTTTGCTTCTTGTTAAAAGTATTAACCATGGAGACTTGTACTTTTTTGTTCAAGTGTACTGTCTTCTCCCAGTGTATTTTGCCATCTTACATGAACACAAATACTCTTAAGTGCTCTTCTCCACTATGTCCACTAGAGGGCACCCCAGCCTCAAAGGAGGCCTTCGGGATGGGCTATTCATACTTGCGGAGTTCATATGAGTTCATTTCTTCTTGAAATAAATTGCAGATGGATTTTTATCTCTTCCTCTCTCTAGACTCTCTTCATGAATGCTAAAGAAATAAGTGAGAAGGTTGTGGGATAGGATTTTCAGTCAATATCTTGGTTTGTTTAATTTTTATTTTTTTAATTTGAAGGGCAGATGTAGAGAAGAGTTCACTGGTTTATTCCCAGCATGGCTGCAGTTGAGCTGATCTGAAGCCAGGATCCAGGAGCTTCTTCTGTGTCCCCAACGTGGGTGCAGTGACCCAAGGCCTTGAGCCATCCTTTGCTACCCTCCTAGGTTTTAAGCAGGAAGCTGGAGGGCGAGTGGTGTAGGCAGGACTAAAACTGATACCCAAATGGGATTCCAGCACTGCAAGGTGGAGGATTGGCCTGTTGAGCCATCTCTCTGGCCCTTTTCATCTTCTCTTAAAATTCAAATTTCCATCTCATGTATAGCAACATTTAAAAATAAAAAAGCCAAGATGATTGAATAAACTTTGATTTAGTTCCCTCTTGTTTATTAGCACCTCTGTACCCATAATCACCTGCCCATTCATCTGCCCATTCAACCACCCATTTCTCCTCTTCTACGGTCCATAAGTAATCATGTGAAACCTTCCATGTCCCAGGTAGGTACCAACCAAAACTTCAGGAATACAGAGGTAAGACAAACATGGCCTCTCCTCCTAGGGTGCTTGGAAAGACGGGTGTGAGACGGAATTCACACATGCTGTGTCTAACAACCATCACGGTCAGACTATAGGGAGTGCTCCAGGGCTGTGAGAGCATGCTGGAGGAGTCTGTACATCACAGAAGACTTCCCTGAACAAAGGGTTAATGAGTCAAAAGGGAGGCCTTTACCATGAGATGAAGTGGTCATTACCTGTGACTGGGGCACAGAGGGAGGTGTGCTCACTCATTCAGCAAATCCATGCAGAGACCCTGCTCTCTGTGTGTGTGTGTGTGTGTGTGTGTGTGTGTGTGTATTGGGAGAGGGGCCTTGCAGGTACAAACACCTATACTTCAGGATGCCAACATCCGAAGGAGAGAGGATGGGTACAAAAACCAAAGAGACTAAATACGAAAGTGGCCAAGACAAGATGATGATAGAAATAGCGGCGTGCTCCCTAGAGGAGAGAAGGCAGGGTGGTGTGATGGTGACGAGGGTTGGCTGCCTCAGACGATGGGGAAGATGGGTCAGGCCAGCCTGCTTTGAGAAGCCGAGACTGGAATCCTGCAGAAAAGCCACAGATGCAGAGACCTGAGGAAAAACATGGGCACAGGAAATAGCATGTGCCAAGGCCCTGGGGCAGGAATGAATTTGGTACATTCAGGAGCAGCCGGAAGACCAGCATGTGACTGCAGCAGAGTGGAGGGAGTGGGGAGGAAGTGACAGTGTGGGGCTTTGTGGGTCACGATTCAAAGTCGGGGTCTTCAGTTGCATGGAAGGACATCGCAGGGTGTGGCCTGGGCTTAGGGCAGAAAGGTTGCGGTTCCATTCAGGTTTTGAGGTCACCCTGGGCTTCTGTCCTATATGTTTTGGTGATGTGACAGCAGGGCCGCTAGGCAGAATAGTGGTAAGTCCACTGACTATACCCAGCAGACAGCCACAAAGCTGGGACTGTGATAGGCTACTTGGCAAGGGGAAGCTAAGCTAGTGGAAGGAATCTAGATTCGTCAGCTGACCCTATAGGGAGATTAGCACGTGGTCTCGGGTGAGCAGAGTGCTTAGGTGGGAAAGAGGGAGGCAAAGAGGTGCAGTTTGAGGCGTGGTCAGGGCTGACTGGGAAGGTGTGGGGCCATGAGCTGAGGGGTGTGGGCCACCTCTGGAAGGCAGGAAAGGAGGTGGCCCCTGGGGGCCTCTGGAAAGGGCTCTGGTTTTACTGCCATCTGGATTTCAGGCTAGAGACCAGGGCAGCCTTCCCCTCTGTGGGATTATGAGAAGCCACGGTGTTGGTAACACTTGGAACAGCACCAATCGGCAGTGAAGACCCAGGAGCCCCGTCAGCTCACTGTGATCATTGAGGTGAGCTTTGGGAATGGCTCAAAAAGTCCATGTGTGGGGTGCGTGTCAGGTCTGTTACAGGCTAGTCGTATAAGGTTTGTCACCTCTATAGGAACTTGCAACAAGATCTCTTGGCGTAATTGCCCCTTAGTATCTCCAAGGAATTGACTCCAAGATCCTTGGAGATGTTCAAGAGTAATATTTGCATAGAATCGACACACACCCTCCCACATATGCTAAGCCTTTTGAAGACTTATAATCCTCTAATGCAATGCAAATGTCATGTGAGTCATTGTTATAATGTATTGTTTAACAATACCAAGCAATACTGTTGAGCAAGAGTGACACATCTATGCACATTCAATACACTTTTGAGGGAGTATTTCAACCCACAATTGGTTGAATCCATGCATCTCATACACACCAGGGGACAAGTGCCTTTACACGAACTTCAAAACACACCTGGGATTCCAGGTCACTTGTGGGAACAGAGGCTTGGTGGCAACACCAGAGGCAGACCGCTTGGGAACACCAAACAGCAGGACACGTCCGTGAACCCGTGTGTGAGTGTGCCCTGGGACAAGCCACTCAGAGGGGCAGCGAGATGACCGCGGTGCCGAGGTCTTGGGAGATGTGATCGGGCGCTCAGCTCTGCTTGGGAACAGGTGCACAGAAGGGAAACTCCCGTGTCTCATGCAAGCAACGCACAAGGGCAACTCTGCACTTGCTGCGGCAGCCCCCGCGAGGTGCACAGCTGCACAGCCCGAGGGCAGTGAATGAACGGAAAAGCAAATCGGGACCTCTCTGTGGGGATTCCCCAGCTACGGTGGGTGGGGCTTGAGTGGTCTCTGTGCCGTGTGTGTGTGTGTGTGTGTGTGTGTGTGTGTGTGTGTGTCCGTGTCCAGACCAAGGTTCAAAAGCTATTCTTGGGAAATAGCTTAGGCATAAATAAACATCCTTTTTTTTTTTTTTTTTTTTTTTTTTTTTTTTAAGGATTGCTGGTAACCTATGAATGTGAAAACTATCTTAGTTTGTTTTCTTTTTCTGTAAGAGTGTCTTATATTTAGAAGCTTGGCTCTGGGGTTATAGGTATCAAGATACATGCGTGGTGCTGTTTTTGCTGAAGGCAGCTGTCCTGCTGTAGGCCAAGGATAATTTGCTGATCCAGGAGCTGAGGCCAGCGATTTTTTTTTTAATATATGTCTGCATCTGCTTCTGCCCATAACCTGTGAGCAAAGGCCAGGCCACGGCGAGAGCTGGAGTCCGATCTGCCTTTGTCATGCTGAGAGCCGCGCTGCCAGAGCCTTTGTTTTTTTTCTTACAAGCTGATGGCATCACATTTTGTCAGTGCCTTCGACTTGCCACTCTGACATCTTTTCCTAACGTTGTGGTCTCTGCAATGAACTCTAAGCAACCTTCCCAGGGGGTCTTTCTCAATCGTATCAAAACTTCAAAAGTTGAACCTGGTTGCTAAGGTGGAGCAGGTGCTTCATAAATAAATGGGAGTGACTATGCGATGGGGAAAGGGCTTGGAAAGCTGCGAGAAGCCATGGACCCTGTGCGGGGAGGGCACTGTAAGAAGCAACATGCTTAATTGGACAAGTGGTTCTTTGTTCTGCCTGGTGCCCGCATCCCTGTCTGGTAAAAACACTTTGATTTTCCTCTGGGGGGGAATACCCCTCCCCCACACCCCGGATCCACAGAGTTTGCATGGAGTTGCTCTCCCCCTCAGCCTCAGAGAATGAATCTTGATTTCAGGCCCGGCTGAAGAATGCTGGACTTCAGCATTCGCTTGTGCTGTACCCCCGTATGCTCGTTGCCAGGATCCATGCTGCTGGATGGCTTCCCGCTTCAGACCGGTCGTGCTTGTGGTTGAGTTGAGCCATTTATTTCAACGGTGTTGCTGAGCTGGTAGGAGCAGGTCCCGGGCTGGTGCTCTCGGCCACCTGGTCTCTGTGAAATGAAGATGGACTCAGCAAGTGGATTTCAAGAAATGGGACAGGAGGAGCTCCCAATAACACTGAGCGCCCGGCCCCATCCGCACCTGAAGCTGTCCGTGGAATTCTGAGTTACCCGAGCCTTGAGCCCTGCTGTTGGCTCCAGCTAGCTCTTGTCCTTGGCTGATGAGAGGGTCTCTTGGCTCATGCTTTGGGTCGATCTCCGCTTTACTGGAGAAGAAAGACGAGCCATCCCACTTGTTTGAGCCTTGAAATTACCATTCTGGGGTTGGGGGAGGCACCAAAACTTAGGGCTCCTTAGATCTCCAGAATCTCGTAGTGGCTGAATTGTTCTTATGTTCTTTTGACTTTAATGGGGCTTTTAGAAAATAGTTATTCATTTGATCTTTGTTTTGTTTAGTTTTTAAAAATAGTTACTCATTTGAAAGGCAGGGTGATAAATACTGCTTGACTTTGCCCGCTGCCGGTTGGCTGGTTCATTCCCCAAAAGGGCTGGTGTGGCTGTGGCCAGGCCAGGTCAAAGGCAAGAGGTCTCCTGTGGGCAGCAGAGACTGAGGTACTGGGGCCATGTTCAGCTGCTTTCCCAGGCACCTTCCCACTGGAAGGTGGAACAGCTGAGACTCACCCCTTGTACTAGCATCCTAGGAGGAGGCTTAGCTGGGTGAGCCACAACTCGGGCACCAGGATGAAGACGGCTGGTGCCCTGTGGAGGTGCTTTTTAGGCCATGTGTTACTATGAGATGGAGGCTTCTCTAGCCCTACCCTTGACCTCACTATGGTTTTTACAGACTCAGGCTGGGAGTGATGAGTGCTGTCTGGGTGTAGAAGTTTCTAGAAGTTTGAGAACCCCAAAAAACACAATTCACACGCTAGGGTAAACAGGCTTCCTTAAAAACCACTTTTATTCTGCCTTTCAGCAACACTTGTTATTGGAGGTGTGTAGAAGACCAGGGATCCAAACACACAAAAGACAAGATGTCAGAAATGGTGGGATCCAATATATCGGAATGACATTAGCATCTGTGTGTGTTAAGAATCCATGTCCCTGAGTCAGTGTCCTCCTGGGACGCTTGCTGGCTTAGAATGGACACCAGGGTGAAATGACAGATGGAATATACTGTCCATCAAGTTTTTTTTTTTTTTTTTTTTTGGCTAGGATCTAGTATTTGAACAGGTGCCTAGAGTCACGATTCTCTAAGAATAGCACTTTGTATTTGCATAGAACTTGAATTCTCCCTCCAGGGGCATCCAGGTCTTATCACAGTGAGACCTTTTCCTACTGGTGCTGGATGGTGAGCAGTCGGGGGTCCTTACCTCTTGTCTGCAGGTGAAGAAAGCTGAGGCACACAGGTTAGTGAGTTACCTAGAATAACTAGCTTGCAGAACTAGTGAGTGGCAAAGAAAGGTATTGAAACAGGTGTTTGACTTCTGAGCTTCTGCTTATTCAAGGAAAGATTATGATCACTGTGTTTCTAATGTTCGTTTTTGAAGTGGTCCCCGCCATGGGTGACACCTATGATTTGAATTGTCCCCTGACTCCATGTTCTGGTCTAAATCGATGCATTTGAATAAAAGCGGTGTATCACATCCACTCGCAGAAAACCAGAGGGGGAAAGGAAGAATACACTCAGTGGCATAAACACAATACCATTGCGTGCTGTCTTGATAGAAGGCGCTGAACCCAAGGCCTGCTCCGTCTTTGACTCGGTGTTGGGGACCCGTGGGCTCTACCTGGAGACTTTGTTCTTCCTGTTAACCAGAACTTGTGGTTTGCCTTTGTGGCTCTAAAACTCCTTAAACATGACCTTGTGTGCCACCAATGGCACACATGTCATGCAGTCTATGGTAGTGTTTTCTGGTAGGCAGACATAGTCTATCCTTGAACCTGTACCTCCTGTTAGGATATTACTTAGCAGGAAAGGGATCTAGGGGTGAGCATTTCCAGGAGGCATGGGCAAGGAGCAGATCAAAGATCTTTGCTGTCATGAAAGAACGTGCTTGCCAAAGAGTAGATTCTAGAAGTCCATGGAGTGCATTCCCTGAAGCGGGACCCACAAGGTACTTGAATGTCTAAAGTTGACTGCGTGGAACATTCTCCGTCTGTTTGCATCAAGAGCGAAGCTGTGGTCAAGTTGACCCAGTGCAGTGCAAGCAAGGGGCGGGCGTGTAGTGGGAGGCGCAGGAAAAGTGAGGTCTGATCTAGCCAGGACCACCTGCTCCTTGGAGCTTCTGACTCCCTGGGGGCACAGTGTGTGGGGTGATGGAGGAGTTGCTACAACATGAGCTAAAGGCAAAGGAAATCCACCTGCTCCGTGGCATGAGACAACCTGAAACTTGCTTTGTGAAGGCCAGCATCCTCTGTTCTTCTAGAAAGCTCCCATTCTCCCCAGATCTGGACACCACGCCCCCCTGTTACAAGTAGGGAGATCTCCTGAGGCCCATCTCTGGAGATCTGAACACAACAGGCTTTGCTAAGCAGGGACGTACTGGATGTTGTCGTCTTTGTCTTACACATCAGCGACTTGGGCCCGTCTGGGGGGGAGCGTGCCGCTCAGATTTCCTAACTTGGGGATTTGATTTTTGGTTGCTGTTGGTCTGCCAGGGCCCTGCCTCTGGAAAGTTCTGGAGGAAAGGGTCTCGCAGTCCGAAGTCCAGGATTCAGTCCTCAGGAGCTGCTGTGGGAGCGTGTGGATGAGCCCGGGGGAGCTCCCCGCCGACCCGTGCTTCCTCAGGGGCTGCATGGGTGGGAGAGAGAGAGCGTGAGAGAGAGGGGCAGGGCATGGACTGAGCTCCCAGGGGAGCCTTTCTTAGCTCCACAGCCCCCCAACGGATGTGGAAATGATGCTGGTTAGAGGAGCAGTGAAGTGGCCTAACGGTGTTAGGCTCTAAGGGCGGGCTTCTGCTTTGAGAAACATGTCCTGTTACGTTGCTTACGAGGCACATGCAAAAGCCATAATGAGACCGAGGCAGCAAAGTGGTTGGTGGGTTTTTGAGTCGCCTTCTCTTCCCCAAGGGTTAGCCATGCTGTTAGCTCACACTGTAGCCTGTAACTAAGACTTAGAAATGATGCAGGCACTGTGTGTGTGTGTGTGTGTGTGTGTGTGTGTGTGTGTGTGTGTGAGAGAGAGAGAGAGAGAGAGAGAGAGAGAGAGAATGAATGAATTTACTGAGTATCCTGTACACAGCCACACCTCCGTATCCCTGGGGGATTGAAGCCAGGGACTCCTCAGGTACCAATACCCGTATGTGGCAGCTTCCTTATCTAAAGTGGCATCAGGTTAGCCTATAACTTTTGCATAGCCTCTCCTGGATACTTTAAGAAAGACTCATTTCATTTGAAAAGCAGAGTGAGAGAAAGAGACAGAAAATCTCCCTTATTGCTGGTTCACTTTCCAGATGTCCATACCCTGTAGGTATGAATCAGTGTGAAGCCAGGAGCCAGGGACTCCATCTTGGTCCCTCATGTAGGTGACAGGGACCTCTGGACATGGGGGCATCTTTGGATGCCTTCCCAGGCACATGAGCCAGAGACTGAATTGGGAGTGGAGTGGTTGGTTCTTGAACCAATGCACCCAAATGGAATGCTGCCATTGCAAATAGCTGCTTAGCCAGCTGTGCCACAATGCAGCCTCATTTTTTTTTTCAATCCACGGATGGTGGAATGCACAGATTCAGGGAGCATTGGAAGTGGAGAGTTGATCATGCCTTCAAACTGACTTCTTAGAAGACTGTCCCAGTTTATGATACAACCCACAGTGTAGTATCCAGTTCTATTGACATCCTGGCCAACCTGTCTGTTATCTTTTAGAATTGTTTCAATTTGGCAGATGATTAAAAAAAAAATAGAGGGCTTCATGGCTGCTCCAACTTGTGCTTTCCTGGTGACTAGCAAGGTTGAAGGTGTTTACTTTGGTTTTGTCATCAAGGTGCTGTTAGTTTGCAACCTTCTCAAAGCAAAAATCCTTCCGTTGTCACTGACAGCTTAGGATGTGCCTCATTTCTCTATCAACCCAGCTGAACTAGCCAAGACAGGCCCTCCTGACTTTTTTTTTTACTCTGGAGTCAAGAAAGTTCTCTGACAACACATTTATGCAAAGCAATTTCCAGGAAGCCTTACCTCAGCCAAAATGATTGGAAAGATGGATTTGCTTTTATAGTTTTTTTTTTTTTGCAGAAAGGCCAAATTCTTGTTTTATGTCCACTTTGGTAATATGAAGAGACTTGGAAGCATTCATGTCAAGTGGGATGGGAAGATTGGTTTATTTTGGTGCAGCTTAAAAAAGGATCCTCTGCATAGCTCTCCCATCACCCACATTTCACCAGCTTTCTTCCAACCGTAGTCTATTGAAAATATTTCTTTTGTGAAACAAGATTTTTTTTTGAGCATGTACCCATCTGCTAATTCACTTCTCATATGGCAGCCCTGGCTGGGAATAGGCCAGGCTGAAGCTAGGACTGGGAGCCAGGAGCTCCAGCCTGACCCCTCCCCACTTGTGGACATGGGGGACAAGCACTTGGGCCATTCTTCCTCTGCTTTCCCAGGTGCATTAGCAGGCAGCTGGATCAGAATTGGAGCAGCCAGGACTCTAAAGGTGCTCATAGGATGCCAGTGTCACAGCTGGTGACTTAAGATGCCATGCCACAATGCTGGACTTGGAAGGCTATTTTCAGGCCAGGGATCCTTGTGCAGGATGGGCTAGTATCTGCTAACTCTGTGTCTGTTAATGGGACACCGTAGTTAGGGCCCTTAACCCTGCATGGGGGTCAAATTTTTTCTTTAATGGAAAGTTCAGAGCATGATGTTGCTCATTGCTAAGAATGAGAAGAGAGGCACTTTAAGTACATGGGAGGGTTGTCCTTGGCTGTTTAGATCACTACAAAAAAATCATGGAGGCTAATTTTAGTGGATGGTGTCACATAGGAATTTAACTTCTAGAAAATAAGCATTTGATCAAAAAGAAAAAAAGGCAATTATTGACTTGAAGCTGGAGGCTCCCACTGTATCCACCCATGAAAGTGAGGATGTCACATCTGCTTTTTCTTTGTAAGCATGGAACATGGCTCCAACACTTAAAAGAATACTGTGCACTCTAAACGGCCACCTGCTGTGGCTGGTGCTCCGCAAGTGTCACATCTTCCAATACTGCAAAGGTTAGCAGGATGGCATGAGATGGACGAGATGTCAGGCACGGTGTCCTCTGATGGATGGGCTCCAAGATGTGGTTCAATGACCTTCAAAGCTCATCTCATGGCCCTGGCCTGAGAAACTCATCTGTACATGAAACAAAGCTCTCCTGTACTACCACGGTCATCTGAGAAGTTCACATTTGTGGTAGAAGACACCTGGCTCCCTTGTACCCAAGCTTTGCAATTGGCTTTATTGCTAAAAAAAAATTCTACAGGCAGGGTTCAGTATGATGGCTCAATAGACTAATCCTCCACCTTCAAGCACTAGCATCCCATATGGGCACAGGTTCATGTCCTGGTTCTATTTTGAGTCCAGCTCCCTGCTTGTGGCCTGGGAAAGCAGTAGAGGAGGGCTCAAAGACTCGGGACCCTGCACCCATGTGGGAGACAAGAAAGAGGGTCCTGGCTCCTGGCTTCAGATCAGCTCAACTCCAGTTGTTATGACCATTTGGGGAGTAATCCAGTGGATGGAGGATCTTTCTGTCTGTCCTCTGTGTAAAGCTGTATTTTCAATCAAAAATCTTTAAGGAAAATTCCACAGACAATTCCCCTGATACAGAGGGAGTAAGGGGAAACTTATGTGTGTATGTGTATATGTGTGTGTGTTTGTGTAAGAGAGAGAGACAGAGAAAGAGACCGCTGACCAACAAACCCTCCCAGGGAAGCAGCAAGAGCTAAAGCTTCCACCGGGTCTCCTTGGTGTGCCATTCTGCTATACTAGAACTAAATATCTGGTCTCCACCCTGGTTCTTGAGCTGCCAGTACCCTAGTGGATAAGGCTGCTGGAAGATCTTGTTCCGACATCTGGTCTCTGACCCCGGTTCCTGCTGCAGGGCTTACACGTCCCTTGGCATTTCCTGGCAGCAGCCTCATCTCTTGTTCTAATGAAGTGGCTCCTGGGTAGTAGTCTCAGGGTAGGGGCTGATGGCACGGGGAGCCAGTCTGTGACCAGAGGGTTGGGACTCTGTCTTTTTCCTGCCCTCCAGGGAAGGCAGCAGTTCACTTCAGACTGCATTCTTGGGTAAAACTCAGAAGTCCCACCTCTCGGTGATCGTCTCATCCCCAGGCCTGGTGTTCCTAGCTTCTTAGTGGGAGTTCCTAGTGCCTCCCTGTGAGTCTCTCCACGAGGTGGTACCTTCATGCCCTGTCTTGGCATGGGGTGAGGTCTTGTGGGGAATTGATCTTTGAGAGCCAAATGATCCCCTGGAAACTAGCCCCAATAGATGGTGTCTCAGCAGTAAATGTGCTTTTTGTGATATTTTTGGTTTTGATTCTCTCTGTTGTAAAAACACCAGTTAGTTGTTGTGCAAATCAGGAGGCTGTGAATGAAATCCTAGATGTTAAGCTCCTTTTGCAAAGTTTGCCCTGTGCAGTGATCATTGGAGTGGAGTGGTAGCTGCCTCCTTTTAACAGTGCTCTCTCTTCATCACCTTCCCACCAGTCCCTGTTGTCCTGTAGTGTTCACGCATGGGGTCTCTCTGTCTGACCCTGCAGTCCTTGCACTTTGTGGCCCTGGGTCCTGGCCCATCACCCCATCTGCTTGTAAAGAAATCCCAGTTAGCTTTACAACTTGCACTACTTTATTTGCCTTTGTAACTGGCTGTCCTAGAGAGAACACCGATTTGGACAAGGGTGGTGGGGACAGGGTGGCTGTGAGAGAATTACTAACTTGAGTTTAAATCCTGCCTTCCTTGCCTAACTCACCATGGCACCGTAAAAAGATCACCTGACCTCTCTGAGCCTCAGTGTTCCCATCTACACGATGGGAATACAGCACTTACTTCTTGGCGTGGTGGTGACCATCTGTTGACGAAGCTGTGGGACGGTGCCTGCAACATGGCAAGGTCTGTGTCTGTCACCTGCTATTATTAACCCCACTTCACTCCAACACTGATCTGGGCAGTGTGTATTTTCACAAGCTCCCAGGAGTTGAGCCAAGAGAAGCCTTGGCCTCATTCCCTGGAAACACAGGCCTTGGAGCTTGGCTCCTGAGTGCGACACCTTGAACTCCATTTAATGGTGTCATAACTTCTCGGGTCCTTTCTCAGTAACGTTGATGATGCAGTCAGAAGAGAATTAATCATTGCTGTCTATATTTTTGTGCACTAAGCTAAGGGCCAAACTACACACGTTCTGTAGGCCACCTGATAAACCTTCATCGGAATGGATGAGCCAAACCCCATATTGTGGTGGAGGAAACAGATTTGGGGGGCAGTTATGCAGTGAGCAGGCTGAGAACTCTGGTGCCAAATCTGCAGCATAGACACCACACTCCACAGCCTCTTGAACATCTACAGGCCTGCACCCTATGCCTGCTTTACATAAAGGCAGGTGTGACCTCATCTATTCCCCTGCTACCTCTCCCTCCAAGCGTCCTCCAACTGCCATCCCTTAAGTGACATATCCTCAAAGCAAGGAAACCTGAGTTTGCTTTCATGTTGTGGCCTCCCTTTTTCCTGTGACCTGGACAACGTCCCCTGTTTTTCCCTTATAGTGCTTCCTGCTTGGGTGTCTCCCCTTCCTTCCATGTCCTCTGGATTGCTAGGGTTCTGGCTCGTAGGGAAGGAAGTTGATCTGCTGTGACATCTGCTACTCAAGGGATTGCCAAGGTTGGGTTGGCTGCTTGAGCAGCCAGAAGGTGTCTGCTTCCTTCCTCACCCACCCTCTTTGGTTGACTAAACCACGTGGGTTCGGCTTTCTGAGCTCAGCCCTTGGATCGGAGGCAGTAGAAGTAGCTGTCGTGCTCTAGTGGGAAGCTAAAGGATTTCTCAGCACTCCTGTCTGTCAGACCAGGAGTTAGTGTGGAAAGGCAGAGATGGATCTGGGGGCTGCTAGGGACTCCTAGGCTGTCTGAATATGAATTAATGCAGCAAATCACTTCACAGACTATATGGTAAGGCTCTACACTTCTGTGGAACCATGTGACAGGTTATAGTCAATTGTGTACCTAAGTGACATTTGTCACCACTACTGGGCGGAGGCTGTGAGAGGCACATGTGAGAGATGGGTGTTTGGTGCACCTGTACCACCTGTTCTCATATCGGAGTGCTTGGGTTCAAGTCCCGGCTCCACTTCTGATCGCAGCTTCCTGCTAATGGGCGCCCTAGGAGGCAACAGTGATGCCCTAAGTATTTAGTTCCCCACCTCCCACTTGAGAGACAAATACTGATATCCAGGCTGTGAGCTTCAGCCTAGCCCAGCCCCACCTTTTAAAAGCATTTAGGAAGTGAGCTAGGAAATGGGAGATTGCTTTTCTCTGTCTCTCCAATGTTTCAGAAAGCTTCAGGGGGGAAAAAAGCCCGTGTGGAATTCTGTTGTTTTCCTCTGCCTCTGCTGTAGGCTGAGGACGCCTCATGCTCAAGATGAGAGGGTGGTGAACTGCTGTCCAGTTGAGACACCTGCTGTCGAAAACAACATTTGACTGAAGCACGGCCATGCTTGCTCATGCAGTTATTATGGGAGGCTACTTTTGTGCTAAAATGGAAGGGCTCAATAGTTGCTACCAAGATCATACAGCCTGCAAGGCCTAAAATGCTTGCTACCTGGCCCTGTGTGGAAAAACAGGGTTGGTTTCTATTCTAGTTAGATCAACTAAGAGGTGGTGCAGCTTTCAGTAGCCTTCAGCCCCAAAAGAATTTCTGGAGGAGCAACCTTCCCCAGCCTGCAAGGCCCAGGTAATCACAGCAAAGCATGCAAGTCCCGTCAGTTTGGGTTGTTGGTGTCTGGCACAGAACCTAACCTTCCTGATGGAGCCCCAGGCATTTGCCACTGTGAGGGACTCAGAGCATCTACTTACTTCCTCGTGAAGTGAACGGCACATGAGATGCCAATGATGAGAAGGCCGATGATGATGGAGGCGATGGCCACCCACTTGGCGTTCCGCCCCAGCCGCTTGGCTCCTTCGAAGTCTCCTTCGTTGTAGCTGTTCTGAGACTGGGGACACAGAGGGAGAGATGGTGATAACCGAGTACCCCAAGACTGCCATGGGGAGGGGTGTGTAGTACACTGTCTTGATGAAAAGACCCCAAGAGGCCTCTGAGAGGACTTTGCTCGTGTCCAGGCTGATGCACAAGCAGCCTGGTGTCGGCACCTCCGGGAAGGCCTCCCAGACTCCCACACCTGTTGCCTGGAGCTGTTCATCTTAGAGTCTGCTGTGGCATATGAAAGTGCCTGGTTTTTAACTTTTCCCTCTAGGCTGTAAGTGCTGCATGGTAAGGGACAGCTGGCTATCTCCTCCAGCATGGTAGATGCTGGCATTTGGGTTTGGTTTATTCTCCACAGATCCATGTTTGGGAGCTTGGTCCCTGCTGTGGCAGTTGCGATCACTGGGTTCTGAGGGGGGATTCCAGGTTGGAAGTGAAAGGTAGTGTTTGCACCACCCTTGAGTGCAAAGAAGAGTCATAAAACCCATTCCATGTGTCTGCTCCAGACCCTAGCTGATACAAGTGCCATGAGCTTGAACCAGAAAAACCATGAGCTAAACAGACATTCTTTCTTCATACGGGTCCTGTCTCGGGTATTCCATCACTACAGCAAAAGAGCTGACTGATACAGTATACCAGTGCCTGACGTAATACTTACATTGTAGGAGATACTTGATAGATATTTGCAGAATGAATGGACAAATGCGTGTTTCTCATGTCCACTAGAATAGCGACAGCATCATGGGATGACCCATGGTTGAGCTTGCTGCCAGTTTGAGTGAATATAGTTCCCTCACAGCATGGCCATACTCACTGGTTTGCTATTCTCTGTGGCTTCTATTTTGCTACCATGACAGAACCGAGCAATGGGGACAAACACTGCAGGACCTGCCAAGTCTGAAATCTTTGTGATTTGATCATCTATAGAAACACATGCCTACTTCTGCAGTTCAAGGTCAATCCGTTGAGATCAGAGACCTTGTTTATCTCTGTCCCCAAGCCAAGGTTATCCCCCAGTTGGTACCTAATGATATGACTTCCTCAACTGCTATGGCACTTCTATGCTGGCTGATACACAGTGGCTTTTCTGTGTTTTCTTCTCCTTTCCCAACGTCCAGCTGCTCTTGGTCTGTGCCCTGAATCTCTCTAGATTCTCCCATGACCTGGCATCATCTGAAGTGTTTTTATTGGCCTCGGCAGGCCATCCGTCCTCACTCTGGGCAACGTTGTTAAGTATGTAAACATCCTCCTCCTCACTGGCTCTTTTGGTGGTGCCTGGTACCTGGTAGGAGTTTGAGAAATACGTGCTAAGTGAATGACTCGGTTTCCCTGCAGAATGTGTGTGCCTAGCATGTAGAGCGGCTGTCCCTGGGACCTGGCCTAGGGCCATCCAAAGGGCAGGTGTCCAGACCATCCTTGCTACCTGGATGGAGGTGAAATGCTGCTTTTCTTACAGCAGGTCCACTTTCTTGGCCCACTCTCATCTCTCCAATTGGAAACCCTGTAGCTGTTAAACATGAATTTCTTATCCTAATGGTCGCCATCACCCAACTTTGAACTTGACTACTCTGGATACTTATTTAAATGGAATTGTAGTGTTTGTCCTTATGTGACCGGCTGCCTTTACTGAGCATTGTATCCTCAAGTTTCATCCAGGTTACAGCACATGAATTTCCTCTTTTTGTAACTGACAAAAATGTTTTGAGACAGAGAGGGATGTGTGAGATGGAGGGAGAAGGAGAGAGAAAGATGAACAGCACTCCCACATCTGCTGGCTCACTCCTCCAGTCCCCGCTATGACTGAGGTTGGGCCAGGGTTGAAGCCTGGAACTCAATCCAGGTCTGCCATGTGAGTGGCAGAAACACAGCTTCTTGACCCATCCCTGCTGCTTCCCATGATCTGCGCTGGGAGGAAAGTGGAGTCACGAGCTATAGCAGGACATTGAACCCATGCACTCTGTGACACACAGGCCACCTAACCACCCGGCCAAGTATTTGCTTGATTCTGTCTCCTTAAGGCGTTGTGGGGATATGCCACAGCTGGTTGACCCATTCATCTGTTGATGAACACAGGGGTTGTGTTTTGCATTATAGTTATATTTTAGCGTGACAGGGTGGAACATCTCTAGTTTAGGCAGCCATCCTGAACCTCCTACAAGCCATGATGCTCACCACCTTTAAATTTCTTCCAAGAAAGAAGGTAATAAATCATGGACTCTAGACCCGAGGAAATGAGAGCTCAAATGTCTTATCAGCTGTCCACTTGTAGGGCCTGTGGTCAGCCTTTCTCAGACTCAGTGCCCACATCTGAGCACTGGGGGCAGTAGAGCCAACGCCTGTTCACAGCTGAGGGGCTCAGGAGTTGATGCGTGTCAGATGGCTCACCTGGCAGCAGTACTTGGTATATATTCAGGAAGTTTGGCCTGTGGATTGCCACTCTGTCTTGCTTATGTTCCAAAGCTGGGATCCTGGGAAAGCAATACAATCACGCTGCCTCAGACTCTTCGGCAACCCATGTTTGAAAAACTAAGAGGCCTCGCAATCAGAGCACAGAACACTGGCATCTGTAATGCTGAGCTGTGGGGGAATCTAGAGTTATGCAGATCCAGATCCCCCACAATTGGTTCTTATTCTATTAGGCTACTTTGGAAAACAGTTCGGAGATGAGTCATGGTCATTGCTGTGTTGGTATCACCAGGGACAAAATAATGAGATGCCTGCTCTTCCCAAAGGGTAGCGACTCTGGGCTCTTAGGATGAAAAACCAATTTCATGTTCTTAGCAACAGTGACCAAAAAATGGGCAGGACAGCCAGTCTGTGCTGGGTTGCTGGGTCTTTCTGCCATCTGTGTGCACCGGCTGCGAGCTCAGCCCGGACGCACTGTTTGAGTGATGTGATGTGCAGGTCAGCAGAGCCGTGCTGGGCGCCTGGCTGAAGGGGAGCTGGGTGGATACCCCGGCTGAGTCCTGCTCAGCCTCTGCCTGACACTGTGCGTTACCCTCATGTATGCGAACTGCCATCTCTCTAGGATTCCCCAGGGAGACATTGAGTACATCCTGAACTGCCTCTGCTGTGGACTTGAGAAGCCAATTTCAATGTCAAGCATAGGCTCTCCTCTTGCCAGGAGGAATCCCTTATCTGCTCTGGTTCTTACAGAAGAGGCTGCCCACGGGCAGATCTGGGTGGATGGGAGGGGAGACTTCAGAACTCTGGTGTTTCATTCTGATGGACTTCATTGGCTGGGGAGGGGGACGGAGGTAGAGGGGTTGATCTTGGACTTCAGGGTGCAGAAGTGACAATGATGTAGAAGAAATACTCCCTCCTGCCTGATACGTTGGCTCTAATTCTTTCCCACTTCCAATGGAGGGTCTCTTGGTGAGATGGACAGATTCAAGTGGTGGAAACGCATTTTGGAGAAAAGGCAGGCCTTATAAATTTTTCCCCAAAGAGCTTGGTGTGCAAGTGATCCCATCTGAAGTGAAAGGAGTAGAAAGCCATACGATGGCTGTGGATCTTTCAAAATGTATATAGTCTTTGTTCTTGCAAACATCGCGCATGTGATCTGTGCAAATACATGCTCTTCCCCTAACTATATTTCTCAAGGACAGCCCTCGTTAGCAGTTTGGCACGTTGGCTTCATGGTTTGTTTTTTTCCAGAAAAAAATAATGTGAAAGGAAAATGGTCTCTCCCCGCTGCTTCCATTAAGACTCAGCATGTCATGTGTAGTAGGAAGTGACAGCCATTTGTACCCCATGACAAACCTAGAATAGTAGTCTGTCTCCTTCTCCTTCCTCAAATATTAAAACATTGAGAATTTCCCACAAATCTCAGCAAACACAGCTTCATCGCTGATCCTGGCCAGGCAGGCTGCTGTCTAAACAAAGGCTTCATCCTTTATGTACTGAAATCTTTCTCTCTCTCGATCCTTTCCATAGTTTTTTTTAACCATGAACGAACTAATCTAAAACTTGGTAACCCTGGCAACTTGGCATTTGTCTGCTTATAGGCCTGGGCTATGTTTTTTGGTTTGCTTGTGGGCCCTTCTGGAGTTGGACTCCCTAAGATGGCTCTTTATTTTTTCAAGTAAAACCTGTTTCTGGAATGTTCTAAATGGCTTGTACTCTGAATCTTGGATGAAAAAAGAATGATCACACGTAACCTTGATCATATGTCAGGGACAATGTTCTGTGCTTCTCCAGCGTCACCTTGTTAGTTCTTACAACAAGCCTATGAAGTAGTTGTCTGTTTCCATTTTACTGATGAGGAAACGGAGGCATGGGAAGTTAAAATGATCTACCCTGGGGGTGGGCAATTGGCACAAAGGTTTAGTTGTCAGATGAGATGCCCACACCCGGAATTGGAGTCCAGCTCCTCTGTTTCCCAGCCAGCTTCGTGCTATGTGTACCCTGGGGCACAGCAGGTGATGGCTCGAGGAGTTGGGACTTGGCCACCATATGGGAGACTCAGATAAAATTCTGGGTTCCTGGCTTTGTCCCGGTGTTGCAGGTATTTGCAGAGGATGGAAGAGCTGTTTGTTTCTCTACCTTTCAAATATAATCAAAATCTTAAGAGTTTGCCCAAAAGTACATAGCTAGTTTGGTAATGTGTGTGTACATATTTAGACACATTAGTTTTTACTTTCTTTTGGTTAAAAATTATTAGTGTTTGGGGGCTGGTGTTGTGGCACAGCAAGTAAGGCTGCTGCCTGCAAAGCTGGCATACCATGCAGGTGCTGGTTTGTGTCCTGGCTGCTCCACTTTCTATCTATATTCTTGCTAATGCCTGGGAAAAGTAGCAGGAGATGGCCCAAGTGCCTGAGCCTGTTGCCCATGGGGGAGACCGGGAAGAAGCCCCTGGTTCCTGGCTTTGGACTGGCCCAACTCTGACCTTTGAGACCATCTGAGGAGTGAACTAATAGAAGATTTTTCTTTGTCCCTCTGTCACGGTAACTCTGACTTTCAAAAAAAAAATTGGCAGTGTCACACTACACTTCGGCAATTGCTTTCTTCCACCGAGTTAAGAGTGGGCCATCTTCCTGCTTTCTTTGTACACTCCTGGTGAACATAATGAGTTTTTCATTGGAAAGGCAGATTTACAAAGAGAAAGATCTTCCATGTGCTGGTTCACGTCCCGGATGGCTGCAATGGCCAGAGCCAAGCTGATCTGAAGCCAGGAGCTTCCTCAGAGGTTCCCACCTGGGTACAAGGTCCAAAAGCATTGGGCCATCCTTGATTGCTTTCCCAGGCCACAAGCAGGGAGCTGGAAGGAAAGTGGAACAGCCAGGATATGGGCCGATGTCCCTGTGGGATCCCAGTGCACGCAAGGTGAGGATTAATCAATTGAGTGATCATGGGGCCCTTAAAATAATGGGTTAAACAGAAGGATTTCTGCATGTTGCATCATTGTTGCATTGTTGCATTCTTGGGGGAAAAAAGTCTTTGACATGTTGCAGTCTTTTATTTTCAGAAAGCTTCAAGCTTACAGAGGCTTTTGTTTCTAGTTGCCGCATTGTTTCTCATGGCCTCACAGTCATTGACTGAAATGGCCATATCTCACCTGTACACATCTCGGCTACTTGAAGCCTGCAGCAATTACATAATGGGCTCCAACAGACATTTTTAGTCCAATCCTTTCTCATGCACTCGAGACTGTCCTTGGGGTGGCTTCCTAGAAACGGGATTGCACAAAGGGTTTATGGATTTACATTTGCAGAGAGGGTCAAATTACCCTGCCAAAGTGTTACACAAATCTGCCCTCTCACTAATGGTATTTAAGTGCCCTTTCCCTCACATCTTTGATCTGAATTTCTCCATTCTGATGGGTGAAAACGAAGCTCACCACCATTGGACTGAGTGGTGAGTTTGAGCCAATTGTTGATCCTTGAGGTCCTGGCTTTGTTGTCACTCCATCAGAGAGGTCCTTTCATACCAGCTCATGCATCTAGCCATCTTTCCTCCATGACCCACAAAGCACCTGGAACCCCAGAAGGAGAGGAATACTTGTTGAATGAAGAAATGTTATATGAATGAATGTGCATTGATTACAGGCAACTCATTGTGGTGAATTTTTAATTCAATTTTTTTGGGCCTTGTTTTCTATTGGTTTGTCTTATTTGTGAGAGCTTTTTATATAGATTAGCACTGTGCAATAGAAATATAAACACGATCATTAAAACCTTTATATTAGTAAACTTCAAGATGCACATGAAGTTGTGAAGGTTGTACCCACAGACCCTCCCCCGGGCACCTTCCCATGATGATATCTTGGGTAACCAAAGGGCTTTGTCCAAATCAAGAAATTGAGATTTGCATTATATACTATTGATTCAGGTGCAAATTTCATCTGTCTGAACATGTTTCTGACTTTCTCCATACACGTAAATTTCTAAGAATTTTTTTTCTCGTGTAGAGTTTGAGTAGCTATGTCCACAGTGGGGATGCAGAACTGCTCTGCTACCACAAATCGACCCCATCCTACCACCACACACAAACATGGCTATTTTTCATAAGCCACAACTTCTCTTCAGACTTACTGTATCTAAAAAAAGATGAGAGGTAGAGCATGAGGAGTTCAGGGGTAGAGAAAGATGAATCCAGGAGTCAGGAACTCCAGGCTAGTCTCACACATGGGTGTCAACCCAGGTCCTTGAAACATCAGCTGCTTTTCCAGGCCTCTTGGGAGGGAGCTGGGTCAGAAGCCAAGGACCTTCTTTCAGGTCGCCTGGGCCATCTTCTGCTGCTCTCACAGGTACGGTGACAGGGGTAAGCCACCTATTTGAGAGCTGGCTGCTCTACTTGCAGTCCAGCTCCCTGCTAGTGCTCTGGAAACTGGGTGAGACTTGGTTCTGTGAAGGTAACCAAGAACACAAATGTGACTGTGGGGTGGGGACAGGGAGAGAGAAAGCAGAGGCCTGAGAGAAAGCCAGGAACTACATAAGTCATAACCATACACCATCACTGAAGATCACAACTCTACTAAGATAGTCACAGTAGGATAGGCAGGATGAAGCCACTTTCTAAGCTTTGTGTCAATAGGTCCTTAAGAAGAACTATCATGGGCATAAAACTATTTTATTGCTCATTTTGTATGTGATAAAACTGACTCAGAAAGGAGTAGATGCTGGTTTGGATTTCTAAGGTAGCGGAGCGGAAGACCATGTGTTCACCCACCAAGGCCTTGGCAATAACTAGGGTCATGTGTCCACAGCAACGGAAGAGCTCAATGCTGATTTGTGGCTTTCTGCACCTGCACCAGGGACAGAACTTGCATCAGATGGAAAGGGTGGGGAAGGTGGGGAGAGATGGATTGACAGGCACTGGGTTACAGCCACAAGGAAGTATCCATTTCCTGGGTCCTACTGACAATAGGGCCAAGAGAGATCCCATGAACCTTTGTATGTATCTCCATTAAAAAGCTACAACGTTGAATTATTAGATGTTTTCATTATAAAGAACTATTAAACGCTTGAAGGAATAAATACATGGATCATGACACAATGCATACAGGTAACAAAACATTGCATGGTGCTCCATACGTGGTGTGATTTGAAATGTGTCTGTTCTTTCTCGAAGGAAAAAAGTTTAAAGATGGAAAAATTTAGCCACTGATGGAGAAACTAGGGCAAATGGATCCCTAAGCTGTGTTACTATTCTCACTGTCAGAAATTCATTTTCTTAGCAAAAATTTCCACATTATTTACCCACATAGAAACTTACTATCCCAAACCCAGAATGTTAACAATGAAGGTGTCAGTTATTTTTAAAGTTTAACTGGATTAAGTGAATATAGACATATATATCATATCCTGGATTAAATGAGTTAATATATTCAAAGTGCTTAGAAGAGTACTTTGTCACTATTAGCTGTTACTGAGGTCATTATTGTTTCTGTGGCCGGTACTGGTTGACGAAGGTGACAGCAAATGTGCTACTCGATGTATTTCTGAGTGTTCTACATTTCCCTGGCCTAAGTTGATCCTTTTTATGTTTGTGGTGAGGGACCCTGGGAGAACACAGCACATTTCACTTGCAGGGACTGGACAGGATGGCCACGTTATGTGGCCTCCACGGTACAAACCCATCCTGCTCTCCCCGTTGCTCTTGCAAATGGGGGCCCCCTCAAACTCGCAGGCCAGCCCCCCGCATGCCTCTGTGGCTTCATCCTGTGTTCCCTCTCTTGTCCATCCCCTCCACCTTTCCTGCCTCATGTCTCTGCCCAGGTCACTTCCTGTACTTGGAACCCTCTCCCGGAACTCTCTGCCTCCTGTGACCAGTGTCGGCTGGCCCTCTGGGTCTCAGCTTACGTGCCAACTTGCCAGGATCACCTTTTCAGGCCACCTTGTCCTCAGCGGGTGCCCTGCTGGCCATCTGTGGGCTCTGACTCAGCCCCTGGAGTGCCTTCTTCCTGACTTGGGGACTTGGCAACTTGGCTCAGCTGCCCTTGGACTCTGGCGAGTTAGCCTCTGCCATCTGACAGTGTTTCGTGAGGCCACAGCATCTCTTGTGGTCCTCGCCATTCTAACCCCATGGCCTGAGGGAGGATCTGGCAATCTGTCCTTCTAGTTAAACCGGGAAAAATCCCTCACAGAGTCAGGTTTGCGTTTCTGGCTTCTTGAGAACACATGTCCCCGAGTTCAAGAGAACTTTGAAAAGCTCATGGAAAATGGAATGAAAAGATCAGCTTATTCTGTGTGCAAAAATGTGTTAATTCATGCATACAAAGGGTCTTCAAAAATTTTGTGCAAAATGGCTACCATGAAAAAAAAATTCATGGATTTCAGGGTTTTTCTGGTAGCATACAAATATATTTTCTGATTTCATTATCCATGAACTTTAAAACATTTTACATTTTATTTTGAAAGGTGGGGACCTGGGTAGGGAGAGTAAGGGGTAGAGAGAGAGAGAGAGAGAGAGATGGAGAGAGAGAGCATGTCCCATCTAAAGTTGCACACCCTGGTGCCTGCAATAGCCCTAGTCAGGAACCAGAACTCCATCTCATCACCCCTACGAGTGGAAGGAACACACGTGCCTGAGCCTTGCCACCTAGGGTGTGTAGTAGCAGGGAGCTGGATTGAAGGTAGAAGTGGGGCTGATTCCGAAGGCTGACATTCCGGGTGTTGTCTCAGCCACTGCAGCAGACACGTGCCTCCCATAAATTTTTGAAGAGCCCTTGTTTCTGTCTGGACAGTGGGTGGTTGCTGGAGTGTACAAAGAACACTTGGTTGGCCGAACAGATGAAGCTCTCCATGATCCTAAAGTGACGTTAGTTATCTGAGGTTTTGTTCATGTCTTTGTTTTGGTCCTCCATGCTAGTGCCTGTCTAGAGATCTGAAAGATTAACTTTTTAACTTCTCTGTTTGATTTTGTGTGGGAGACCTGCAGACAAGATTTCATCTGAACCTTAGTTTCCCTCAAAGGCAAGTGGTAAAAGCATCCTCTGATTGCACTCTAGTGTGGGGAGTCTCTTCACCGAGGCTGAAGTTGGAAGACCAGCATCACTGGCCCTAGAGACGAATCCCTGTTTCCTGATACTGGCAGGTGCTGTGTCATGGAGGTTGAATATGTGCCTCCATCCAAGTTTGTCTTCTTGTGGACTGTTGAGTGAGTCACTGTGGGCTTACACAACTTCTCTGTATCTTCATCTCTGATCCCGTGAGTGTGGGTGATGGGAACAGACATATGTACTTAATGAGATTTCCAGGCAGGCAGCCTGAGCGTATTCACAGAAAGCTCTTAGTGGAGTGCCTGGCCTATGGCTAGAACTCGCTATGTGGCAATGATTGTACATTTTCAGGAGAGAGTACCTCTAACGGGAAGTTTTCCAGATGATGAAATGCGGGCTACTTTGTGTATTCATTGATTCAATCATTAAATATATATTAAGTCACTACTACATAGTAAGTAAGTGCTGGGGCTATCAGCCAGGCATGAACTTGGTAGACAAAACTGGTGTTCTCCGAGACTGGAGGGAATGTGACAGTCCTCAGCCACATCACTGGGCATGGGAATGCCGGGCAGTGAGAAGAGCTAAGCAGGTGGGCAGGGCCCTGGGGCAGGGGAGAATCGATAGGCTATTGGGCATTCACAAGCCAGAGTCACTGAGGAATTTCCTTGGCATGGAATGTCTCCCTTGCTCTGGCTGTCGATATTTGCATATAGTGTGTGGGAATTGTACCGAGCCCTGTCTTAGTACAGAAAAAATCAGAAAAGAGATGGAAGGATGTTGACCATGGTGGTGGCCCACTCAGAGGAAGACAGGGCTGTGTCAAAACTCCATTTTTCCCACTTGTTCTGTTGGTATTTTCCTACCTATTTTACAAGTTATTATGAGGCTGAATGAGATAATAACCAGGTAGGGACCTGGTGATTGTCACCCGTACTGCAGAACCCCATGGCAAAGTCAGTATTAATACTCCCAATGTGTAGGATTAACTCCCAATTAATATTCCCAATGTGTGAGCATGCTCAGTGGAGATTTAATTCAGACTCAAGGACACACCTGATGTCCGTCTTTAAATCTATTCCCAGCCCAGACTCAAGCTAGATGTCAAAGGATAGAGTTTACAAACTGTCCCCTGAGGAACTCTGCACCTGCAAACCAGATTTCTCCAAGAAGGCTTATAAAGCTGCGAAAGAACAGGGCTCAGTTGAAAGAAAGATTGGGATATCACGTGCTTGATGAGGGATGGAGAGCAGAATATACCAAGAACTGTGACAAACAGCCCAGGAGAAAATTGGTAGGAAGCAAAAGTTTGGTGAGGTGGTTAATATGCTGCTTTGGTTCCCACATCTCATATCGGAGTGCCTGGGTTCGAGTCCCAGCTCTGATATGTATTCTAGTCTCTTGCTAATGTGCATGCTGTGTAGAGGTGGTGCTGGCCCCAGTAGCTGAGCCCCTGCCAGCCCCAGGGGACACCTGGATTGAGTTTGCAGTTTCTGGGTTTGGCCTGGTCCCAACCCTGGCAAAGGCAGGCGTGTGGGGAGTGATCCAGTGGATGGGAGATCTCTTTGCGTTTCTGTGTGCCTGTCTCCTTGCCTATACACAAGATAAACACAAAAGGAAAATGGGCAGAGGATCTGAACAGACATTTACTTGAAGAGTTGCCAGTAACCACATGAAAAGCTGCTGGGTATCATTAGTCACTAGGGAAATGCAAATCGAAACCTCAGAAGGAGGCTTGCTTGGATAGCTAGAAGCAAGGAAGGCAACAGGTGTGGATTGTGAGGATACCCAGCACTTGGGGGGTATAAAATGGTACAGCCCCTTGGGAAACAGCCTGGCAGGCCCTCAAAATATCAGACTGAAAGTTATCTTCCAACCCAATGATTCTACCTCTGACACTACACCTAGAACACAGGAAGCTCATGTTTGAACTAGAAATGTGGTTTGAACTAGAAATGAATGTTCGTAGTAGCGTTCCTTGTAAGAGCCAAGAAGCAGGATCTGCTCAAATACCCATTAAAGAATGAATGCGACAGCAAAATGGGGGTATTCCCAGGCCTAGAATATTCTATATGCACGCAAAAGAATATTGTGTAGCCTTAAAGAAGTTCTGATCAATGGAAAAACTGGGAAGAACCTTGCAGATGTGACACAGTCAAGGCCATGTTCAGCAGCTCCTACAAGGAAGGATTTCACGTCCGTGGAGCAGGCAGCATCAGTCAGTCCACAGGGGCAGGAAGGAAGCTGGCACTTGCTAGGGGCTGCACTGAGAGCAGATGGGGAATGAGGGCTCATGGACTGGGTGGTTTCATTACTGAGTGATAAAAATATACTGGAATGAAGACCCGGCACGGTAGCCTAGCAGCTAAAGTCCTCGCCTTGCATGCACCGGGATCCCATATGGGTGCCAGTTCGTGTCCTGGCTGTCTCTCTTCCCATCCAGCTCCCTGCATATGGCCTGGGAAAGCAGTCGAGGATGGCCCTTGGGACCCTGCACCTGCATGGAAGACCTGGAAGAAGCTCCCGGCTTTGGATAGGCTCAGTTCTGGCTGTTGTGGCTGCTTGGGGAGTGAATCAGAGGATGGAAGATTTTCCTCTCTGCCTCTCCTCCTCTCTTTGTACATCTGACTTTGCAATAGAAATAAATAAATCTTTAAAAATACATACTGGAATTAGTGTGGTAGCATAATTTCTGGAATGTAATAAAGATCACTGAAATGCATACTTCTTTTTTCTAAGACACATGGTCCGGTGACAGAACTTTCACATCTCAAAGGCTCTAGTGGACTAATGGGGATTCCCAAAGCCATTGGTGGTGCTTGGTAAGAGCGGGTGGCAGGGCGTGGAATCGGCTGGGAATGCATGACGGATTCTCCTGTGCCTGCTGCAAGGGGTAGCCAAGTCATGCTGGATTTGGCTTCTGTGTGTGTGGGTGGAAAATGCTCTCTAGAAATCGAGAGTGGTAGTTGGGCAGGCCGCGACTGAGCAGGGGAGTTTAAGAACCTCATTTGAATAAGCTCCTCTTCAACTTGCAGGTCTCCAGTAGGTAGGCAAACTGGGGCCTGGACACAGACAGACAACTTCTTTAATGATCAAATTAGCTGAGTCATTGTGGTATGGAATGTGGTTGCCATTAGACGGAAGCACAAATGGATGCTAAACATGACAGTAGGCTGCATCAGGGCCAGGATAAAGGACTGGTCTGTTAAGAGTTCTTATGAGGGCCTGGTGCGATGGCTCAGTGGCTAAATCCTCAACTTGCACACTCCAGGATCCCACATGGGTGCCGGTTTGTGTCCCAGCTGCTCCATTTCCCATCCAGCTCCCTGCTTGTGTCCTGGGAAAGCAGTGGAGGATGGTCCAAGGTTTTGGGACCCTGCACCCACATGGAAGAACTAGAAGAAACTCCTTACTCTTGGTTTCGGATGGGCTCAGTTCTGGCTGTTGTGGCCACTTGGGGAATGAACCATTGTATGGAGGATCTTTAAAAAAAAAAAATTTTTTTTTTTTTATTTTGGGAAGTCATTTACAGAGAGGAGGAGAGACAGGTAGATCTTCTGTCTGCCAATTTACTCCCCAAGTGGTCACAACGGCTGGAGTTGAGCTGATCTGAAGCCAGGAGCCCAGAGCCTCTTCTGGGTTTCTCACATGGATGCAAGGGCTCAAAACCTTGGGCCATCCTAAACTGCTTTCCCAGGCCACAAGCAGGGAGCTGGATGGAAAGCGGGGTCACCGGGATTAGAACCGGCGCCCGTATGGGATCCCAGCACATGCAAGGCGAGGACAAGTGTGCTTTTGTGAGATGCCCTCTGGGTAAGAGATCCCCAGTTGTTGATTTAGGGGGACATCCTAGGATTCCCTTCCCAGTTTAAACAGATGGCATAGCATATCCTTGGAAGGTTATTTCTACCCCAGGACCTTTGTGCTTCTTTGGCCTGCACAGGCCTTCTTGTGGCTGACTTCTCATCCTTTGCCAGTGCTGATCACCTTACCTTCTGCCTCTATGAATCCTTGTCTTTCACAACTCTGCTTTCTCTCTCCTCTCTCCTCATTACTTAGTGTGCTGACAGGTGCATCTGATGGCAAGGCAGGGTGTGAGCAAGCCTCTTTGGGCTGTGGTTCTGAAGTCGGACTCTCCACATGTCTGTTCTGGGCCTGGTGGCTCAGCTGGTTCAGAATTCTCAGTGTGTACAGAAGCGACTCATTCACTGGCTCTCTGCAAGAGCTGCTTTTGGCCACTGCAAAGCCAAAATGGCAGTTGTGCAAGGGCAGGCTAACCCCCAGGGCCACCACCTGGGAGGTAGTACGAGGTAGGGGTTCACACAGTGTTGCAGGAATGAACAAACCCCCAAATGCCTCCCTTCTTGCTTTCCTTTCTTGGCAAGAAGCAGCAGTGGGAAGTTCCCAGGAGTTGTAGAACCTTCTCTGAGGGAAACAAACACGCGTGGAGCACTCAGGAGAAGCTTCTCTGCTGGCTTTCAGTTCCCCTCCTCATCTGAATTCCTGCCCCCAGATCTTATGAGATTCTCAGAGCTATCTGTCAACCACATAGAGCTGCTGCCCACAGGGGCTAGGAGTGGCTGTCCCTGGAAGAAGGCAAGCCTGGTGACCCAGGCTTTCTTGACTAGTGGCCCTGCCAATGCATGCGTGCCACATTCCTGGATTGCTCATTTTTCCTTCTCCGTGAAAGCGGCCACCGTCGCATGGAGAACTACAGAGGGGCTCGTGGGATGCTTGAAGGGATGCAGGCATTGTTTCTGGAAACTGCTGTTGGCTTGTGTTGGGAAATGCTTTCCGAGCAGATACAGGGCAGTTCAGGGGAAAGCTTAGGCAACATCTGACCTTCCAAAACGGGAGGAATTTCTTATGGGAACATCAGATGTCCTCTGAGGTGGAGAGACACAACCAGAAAGTGGGTTTATCTTGGCTGAGGTGAGTTTCTGCTGAGGTAGACAGAGAACTGCTCCTTCCCATTTGGGGCTCAAAAACACCACTGGCATTGGGACAAACAACAAAACTGCTGAGATTTGCAGGCCTTTGCTCAGTGGCCAGAACTTGGCTAAGCCGTAGTTTCTCTGTCCTTAGCAAGCTTCAAGACCAGAATCAAGCCTCATTGATCCACAGTTAGCTAGGGAGCTGACCATTTCAGATCAGGAACACGTAGGAGTTAGAGCAAGAACCACCCTTGACTATGGGGAAGAATGCACTCATTGCTAATGCCATCATGTTTAGAGAAATGCTTGCTTCTGACCCTTCAATATGGGATATGGGCATCACAAGTAGGGCCTTAGCCACTGTGCCAGTCACCTGACGTTTGTAAATATTGTGTACAATAATATTGTGGACAATAATGCTTCAGTTCTCATGTGACTGCCAGAATTTCTCATTTGGATTTTGCTGGTTTCTACGTGTCTGTGCTGGGAGTTGTGAAATTGATCTTCCACAGTGCAAGCTACATTTCCTATGCATCACCATGAGTGCGTTCAAGCCTGCTTTTGATTTTTGAAACTGTTTGTTTTCATCTACTCAAAAGACAAGCAGATCTCTTCCATCTGTTGCTTCATTCTACAAAGGCCCGCATCAGCCAAGTCTGAGCCACAGTCAGCCAGGAACCTGGAACTCAGGCTGGCTCCTTCATGAGGGTAGTAGGGGCCTAAGTTCTTGGATGCTCATTCGCTGCCTCCAGGGATGCATTAGCAGGATGGCTGGCTGGAGGCACAGGTGCTTGGTCTGGGAAGGGGTATGGACATCCCCGGCAGCAGCGTCATCACTGCGTTACCATGCCTGCACCATCTTTTCGATATTGGAGGGGGGTCATTTCTTTGAATTACCTTCAATTTCAGCTCTGACTTCTTAGACTTTGATATTCCCAAGGAGCAATGGTTTTTCTATTGTTGAACTCTTTGGTGTGTGTGTGGGATAAAGCTTGTGATGATAAACTAAATTGAAACTATGTCATTGTAAAAATTAAAAGAAAAATGAGCAGGAGGGAGGGAGGGATGTGGGGTGGGAAGTATCATGTTCTTAAAATTGTGTGAAATGTATGAAATTTGTTCCCTTTATATCAATTAAAAATCAACTAGTATATTTTTTTAATCCTCTAGAACTCTCTTGCTCCTACTCAGCCTGCTTCCTGTCTGCGTTGTGGATACAACATAGCTGCTGATCTCTGAGGATGTTAGCTAATCCTAAAGTTATCTTCTACCTCTTAAGTTACTCATATTCTCTTCTGTAAAACACAGGTCTGTTAGTTTAGAACTGCTCAAATGCGTGAGAACCTTTGTCTGCCTCTTCAAATGTGAAAATGAGATGCTGAAAAAACTGCCCAGAAGTTTTGGCTATGAGAAAGGCATTTGTCAGAAGGTGGACCATAGAATGACTGAATGCAGGCATTACTATTTCTCTGGAAGACTTCTAAAGGTTTTTCCTTTTGGCTGGTCACATCTCTAGGAAATCTCCCATCTGCTGTCTGGATGCCAGAGCAAGGGAGCTCTAGGAGTCTGGTTATTATTTTTGTTACTATAACAACATACCTGAGACTAGGTTCTTATAAAGAAAGGAAGCCTCTTCAGCTTACAGCATTGGTTGGGGGTCCCAACCGTCTACTGCTGGCTCTTGCAAGGGCTGCCTCATGGTTGATGATATCATCACAAAAGTGCATGCAGGAAGGGAGGATCTCATTGCAGGGGGGGCGGGGGAAAGCCTGAGCACAAAGAGGGGCTGGATATTGCCTCACAAAGTCTCCCCTCTACCCTGCCAGATGGAGGACACAGCCTCCAGCTGTGCCCAAACTGTAAACTGTAAACTTCTATCATTTACTCTCTGCAATTGCTTGTGGATAAGAACTATCCCAACCTTCATTTCACAGGGTGGAAAAAAAAACAAGCTTCAGAATGACAAAGGCATTTGCAAGAACCTCACAAATGTGGAAAATAGCAGAAAAGGCATTAGACCTCAGAGGGTGGTTTCTAAGAAGGTGTAAGGTGTGAGGGGGGAAAAGGGGGCTCTGATGAAAGAAGGCTTATAAAGAACCCAGTGCTATTGAGTGTATTGACCCTGTGATGGAACTGAACTAATGGACTGTTTTGACCTATGATTAAATCACTAATGGTTCAGTGGTACACATGAACTGCATGATGCTATCAAGAACTGAGGCTGGGCATGGACTCAGCTCCAACCTTCTGAATCAAAGACCCCAGTTCCCAGACCAACAGATGGTGAATTCATCTGCAATTTGCCAACATTTCTACGAGTTGTGTCTGGCAGGAGGCCAGAGATTTGCTGATCTTACCATTTGATAGAGACATAGGAGTGTACCGCTGGATGGAAGGAACTTGGTACAAAACAGGTGCTCCAGACATACTGGTTGGGTGAATATCTTTTCTCAATGGGGTTCCTTTCAAGTGAAATGTGCAGAGATAACTGGGATGGGTAGGGGCATGCTGCTCAAGGTCTGAAATGCTTCTGGTCTCCATTTACTTAATGCTAGGTGCAGGACTGTGTCTGCCTTCAGGAAGGGGCACCCTATTGAAATCCTTAGGAAGGCTCAGAATGGATGAACAGGAGAACAGGATTGGAGGGGCCAATTCTTGAGATGTACGTCCCCCGATAGTTATTTTTTAAACAAGCAGGATTCCCTTAATGGAGGAGTAAAGACCTGAGTGTTCTTGCCGCAGGTGACACTAGACCCACCAACATTCTGATATAACCAGGCAGGCATGATGTGCTAGTTTCCAGCTGGGGCATGCTGCCTTCCAAGCCCTTTGGCTCTAACTGGCGTGGAACAACAAAGATGCCTGTGGCTTGAGGAACACCCTCCTTGACTGTGCATTTTTCAAATTTATCCTCTAGCCCCCACCCCCATTCCTCCCTGGTACATTTAAAAAAAAGCTTCTTGTGCTTTGTTTATTGTATCTGGAGCTACTGGTTGTTCTTTCTGCTATTCTACAAACTAGTTATTCTGAGCCTGGTCAGTATCTTCCACACACCTTGCAGTGTGGCACTCTTGGGGTGCCACTGATCTTTGGGTGTGTCCACGTGATCTTAGAATTGCAAGGGGTGAGCATTCTCTTCCTCTGTTTCCTGTCAGGGTCAGGAATCGGTGCAGGTGAGATGTCCTCTGGTTAGGAGCTGCCAGCACCTGCTGTTTATCATAGACTCCACAGAAACGCACGTAACGTGACAAAACCCTGGAGAAGGAACACACCTGGCAGGCACCCTTGCTTTTCCTCTTTGTCCCTTAGAATCTTGATCAGGAAACCTACGGAGCACAGGTATGCACTGTTTCCTTGAGAGGTATGCAGTAGCGAGGGTGAAAAGCTTGAGTTTTAGACTTGGATGTTACTTGTTTGATGCTTTTTGGCTATTTTCCTATATGACCCGTGAAGTCTGCAGGTTCCAAATTCTCCCGTGTGACAACTTTTGCGTAAACCTAGTATAAGGCTGGGGGCTTGATGTGCCCAATTTTGTTTTATCTTTATGACAATTTTAGTCAACCTGAAACACCTTTCCCATTTTGGCTTAATAGGGGAAAACTCCAAGGTCTTAAAAGGGCACGACACATTCTCAGAGTCAACTTATTCTCACCAGTGCCGGGAATCAAATCGCCCCTTGCTATAGCAAAGTATTTAAAAAAAATGGAACAGGGATTTAAAAATGTGGGCTCAGTGAGTGGCATCCTTAGTTCTGGCCTGTCACCACAGGTTAGAGCATTTACTTGTCTCAGACCACTGCAGGAAATTGCCTTTGTGGGCAGTTTTCTAAGTGGCATAGAGAAAAAAAAGATGAATTGGCTGCTTCGTGAATAAACCAGGAGGGAGTGTGGGCACCAGTGCCAGCCACAGAATCTGCTGCAGCCTGGGGAAGTTGGCTGCTTGTATCGCTTCCAATCTTCCTGCAAAGAAAAATCCACTCAGGGCCGGGTTTCAGGGGTGAGGAAGAGCGGAAGGAAGGAAATGGGCTAGTTGACCTCAAGGAACCTGGTACCATGGCTTCCAGAATTCCAACATGGGAAGGAAGAACAGGAGTGTGCAGACATGAGAATCTAACAGTCTCCATTCAACCCCCTCCACCCCAGTTCTGCTTTAGTAAGCATCTACTCTGCGCCAGGCTATCAGGATGTTGAAGGTACAATTGCACAGGTAATGGTCAAAGAGCTTCTCTCCTGTCAGGGGACACAGGAAGCATGACCAGTAAGGCATGAAAATGCTTCCAGAAGTCCATGCAAGGTAGAATGAAAAGAGAAATTCACTTTGGCACAATTAAGAAAAAAAAAAACCCAGATATAGTTGTCGTGCCTTTCAGCAGTTCATAGAAAATAAGTAGTTTGAACAAACTTTGGCTTTCAAAAGGTTTTGGTGTTCAAATGAACTTTCATTCCATTCCCCCCTCACCTCCCCCTCCCCCGAACTTCAATTATGGGAGATACCAGCGGCAGAAGTGCCAGGCTGAGTGTGTAGGGCAGAGACAACGGGGTTGGGGGGTTAGATGGGATTGGTTGTTGGTAGTGGCCAAGGGAGCCCACATGACGAACTTGAGCAAGGATTTTAGAATGATGTTTGAATCTATGTCCTTAAAGCTCACAGCATCTCCAAGAAATATGGCTGCAGTTTTTCCCAGGTTTAAAAACGGAAGTGGTTTTGGCACACCGCACAGCTCTCCTCAGCCAAACTACGATTGGAACCTAGAAAGCTGGGTGGGAGGTGGGGGGGGACACCTGAAAGGAGGGCGGAGGCGGGGCCAAGGAAGGAGCCCTGTGTTTGCAAGAAACCAGGGGGAGCAGGGGCTCTCCCCAGTGAGGGGTTGCCTGGTGGTGCACTGGCAGGCGGGGGAGGGAGCATGACTGCCTGGATTGTCCTGGAACAGTGTCTGTGCGAACCTCACTCCACAGCTACCCGCACAGTCACTGGGGGCCCCAGCTTTTCCAGTCGTGTCTCGGTGGTGTTCCTATGGGGACTGAGCGCTAGCTCAGAGCTCTGAAGGATGGCGCAAGGGGAACACCGGGTACAACAGCGAGCGCTGGGTCCCCCAAGCACTCCGGGAGCAGGGTGGAGGAGTAAGGGGGACCCTGGGAATCCTGGCTCGGATAAGGTCCGAGTTCAGCAAATGGGGGCGGAAGTGCAACACGTTCCTGTCCGAAGCAAAAGAGAACGGAACACACATGTGGCTAGTGAGACCCGTGCTGGGGGCACCCCGAGAAGGGCCTGGAGCAGTAGCAACTATCAGCAGCCTAGGGGGTGTCCTGGGCCACAGCGTGGAGCCAGAGACCCAAAAGGAGTGTTTGATTCTCCTGGTTATTCCCCTTTGCCCCCAAAGAGTGGCCCTGAACAGCAGCAGCAGCATTGAACACGCGACAACGACCAGGACAGGGGAGCCTCCAGACCCCCAGAGGAGACAGGTGCCCCCAGAGGTGGCAGACGTGCTTTGGGGCTCTATAAACTGACACTTGAACAAGACGGCAGGGGAGAGAGAACTCCCCGGTGTGGATTGCAAGCGCGTGGTGGTATAAGCCTGGAGGAAGGCTTGGTGAAGACTTTTGAGTCCAGAGTGCAAAAACAGGTGCTGATGGCTGTGGGCAGAGTTCTGGCAATCTTAGAGAAACTTAGGGGCAGGTGCAGGGCACAGGGAACTCAGCATGCTCACAGGGCCACAGTGGAGGGGAGCAGCAGGTGCATATCACCGCCACCACTGCCACAGCTGCAGCCCCGTTGCCTCTGGCCCCTGCGGACTCACCATGATCGAGAAGACCAAAGCCACGATGTTGATGGGGTACGCGGGGCAGAAGCAGGCAATGATGGTGAGCCACAGGTAGTTTCTGGGCCTGGGCGCGTCCTCTTCGGTCTTGTCATCTTCTGTATTGGCCTCAGGGCTGCTGTCCGAAGGCTGTTTGAAGTCCGACTTGGGGCCGTACTGAGACATGGGGAAGCCGGGCAAGCGCCGGGAAGGCGCGGGCTGGGACTCTGGCTGCTCGGTGCGCCTTGAGTGGTTCTGAAAAGCCGCTGGCTCAGAGCTCCAGGGAGAAATGATCTCACCCCTCCTGCAGCTTGCTCTTCCACAGGCGCCCGCCCCAACTCAGGGCCTTGGGCCAAGAGCCTCCCCACAAGCAGGGAGGGAGAGAGGAGGGGGCAGGAAAGCCAGTCTGCCTGAGAAACTGGAGAAGGGCACTTTCTACAGGACAGGTTAGAAGGGCAGACCCCCCACTGAAAAGTCCAAGGGGAAAAAGAGGCGTATGGTGCTTTAAGTTCCCACTAGCCAACTGGCTGGTGGAAAGTGCTTGGCTTAGTTCTCTAAAGCCGCTGGATTTGAATGGACTATGCCCAGGCTGTCAGTTTCCACAGTTGACTGCCTGGCATCCTGTTTGCTCCCCTCCCTTGCCTCCGGCAGCCCAGGAATCTACTCCATGGCAGCTTCCTGCGTTGGGAACCAGGATCCTGGTGCTCGGGCCCCAGCTGCCACGCCTCCCTGGCTCCACCTGGGCACAAGAACCTGGAGACCCAGGTAGAGAGCTCGTGGGCATCACCCTATCAGGGCCAATCTATTTTTCTAAATGTGGAAGCCAGAAACTGCTACCGTCTCCACTGTTCCACCTATCGGATGCAGACAGATGGAGCAGGTGGAGAGGACCCAGATGGGATGGGGAGTGGAGAGAGAAACTCTGGTATGGACAGCAGATGCATCCATATTGGAGCTACTCATTATTGGCAGTAAGGACCAGAATGAAAACTGTGAATCCCTGGCAGGGTTAGGGTTTGGGTGACCTCAGAAAAGTCCCTTTTCCTTGCCTAGTCCCGTCTGAAAAACAAATGAGTCCCTGCTCCGTGGGAGTGTTGTGAGGAGCCTGTGCGATTTCACATTAATCCAGTTAAGCCTGAGTGAGTGTTCAGTGAATGTTCACATAGCCAATTGCACGGTGTTTCTCATCAAATGTTCGCTGTGGCGAGTATTTTTCTCCAAACGGGCAGATGGCTCTGGGTTGGCAGGACCACCGGGACTTGAACATGACATTATCGTGTACAAAAACAATCGCTTATATCCTCACACTTGCAAATAGTAGGCATTTTGCTGGGCTTTCTCAGAACATGAGGCCACTGGGATAGTCTCACTTCTCTCCTGGGGCTTGCTGCCTTCGCTGGACTGCAAAGCCCTGGGGAGAAGGGATCACCTTACGCATCTTGGTGTCAACACCTGGCACACTGCCTGCAGCACGAGGCATCACCCTGTAGCTTGCAGGCTGGACACACTGGAGAGAAACCAGAACTTCCTGCCTTGCCAGATCCCTCATGGGTTGGTTCATCAAGTGAGAATAGCTAGATGATGCTGCTCATTGTTGAATTTGTCAGCCAAATGTTTGGATCAGCTATTTCCTCGGTTCGGAAGGCCATTCCCCTAAACTGTCACACAGCTCTAGTTGTGAACTCAAAAGTCATTTATTGGGCCCGGCACGATAGCATAGTGGTTAAAGTCCTAGCCTTGCACACTCCAGGATCTCATATGGGCGCCGGTTCTAATTCCGGCGGCCCTGCTTTCTATCCAGCTCCCTGCTTATGGCCTGAGAAAGCAGGTGAGGACGGCCCAAAGCCTTGGGACCCTGCACCCGTGTGGGAGACCCGGAAGAGCTCCTGGTTCCTAGCTTCAGATTGACTCAGCTCCAGCCGTTGTGGCCGCTTGGGGAGTGAACCATCGGACGGAAGATCTTCCTCTCTGTCTCTCTTCCTCTCTGTATATCCACCTTTCCAATAAAAATAAATAAATCTTTAAAAATAGTCACTTCTTTAAGTAGTTTCTCTTGGAATGGGTCTAGCACGGGTTCCCAGAATCTCATGCTTTAGTAGCAGGTGTATGCACGTGTGTGTGGCATGTTTTACAAAGGTAACATTCACTTCTTTTTGGATTTATTTATTTTTAATTGGAAAGTCAGACATACAGAGAGAAGAAGAGACAGAGAGGAAGGTCTGTCCACCGATTCACTCCCCAAGTGACCACAACGGCTGGAGCTGAGCCAATCTGAAGCCAGGAGTCAGGAGCTTCTTCTGGGTCTTCCACGTGGGTGCAGGGTCCCAAGGCTTTGGGCTGTTCTCCACTGCTTTCCCAGTCCACAAGCAGAGAGCTGGATGGGAAGTGGGGCCACCGGGACACAAACCAGCACCCATATGGGATCCTGGCATATGCAAGGTGAGGACTTAAGCTTCTAGGCTACCGTGCCGGGTCCCACTTTTCTTTCCTTTGACAGTAATCTCTTAAACGTGTTCAGAGCCATATATTCAGCACTTGGAAATGTCTTGATGATGGACATTGTGTCATATTAGTTAAGCCACTGCTTGGGTGTTCCCTTCTGGAGAGCTAGTTCAAATTCTGGCTTCTTTGCTTCTTGTCTGGCTTTCTACTGATGAGCCTGGGAGGCAGTGATGATGGTCCAAATACTTGGGTTCCAATTCTAGTTCTTATCAACA
Organism: Ochotona princeps; assembly: GCF_030435755.1. Classification (NCBI taxonomy): domain Eukaryota; kingdom Metazoa; phylum Chordata; class Mammalia; order Lagomorpha; family Ochotonidae; genus Ochotona; species Ochotona princeps. The sequence goes on along the minus strand of NC_080860.1, from coordinate 10,264,161 downwards.
GTGAAAGTGCTCAGTGAAGACTCACTGAATGCTTTGTGTGTGTGTGGGGGGGAAGTGGGGGGATTGAGACTCATTAATCTAGCCTCATGGCTAAGCCCCAAGTTTGAGAAGTAAAACTAGAATTTTACTTCTCAAAGTCCTGGGCTGCACTGTCCACTGTGACCCTCTGGTGTCATCCAGGAAAATGAAAAAGAGTTGTGAACCTGATGATCAGGAAAACACTTGTTGAAAACTAGTCCAACACTTCAGAATGAACAGGCCTTTAGTGAGTACCTTCTGTGTGCACTCAACGCACTCCCTAATATGTCCTATCTCATTTAATGCCTATAGCAACTTTTATGAGGTAGGTGAAATGGTTTCTGCTTTACAGATGAGGAAACCTCAGATGATGTGTGTTGAGTGACTTGATGGGGTCCTACAGCTAAGCAGGGGCAGCAGGATCTGAATTAGATCTGAGAGTTGTTCAGTTGGCAGGGTCAGGCAAGGGAGTCAGATGGGCATATCTGAAGTTGGCTGGAGTTACCATATCCTCAGTATCTCAGGGAAGATGGATTAATAGCTTGTTGATGGGTCTAAAATGTAGCAGTAAAATCAGTCACTTGAAACACTTAAAGTGAAATGGAAAAGACAGTGCCCACACCAGAAAGCGTAATGTATATGGTGCTGATTCTTGAGGGATCTGCTAGCTCGCTCAGTTGGGGTTTTCTGCTCTAACAGCTAAGCCTCACTCATTTTCTCTTGAGAGGTCGCTTTATTGCTCTTGGATGAACCCTACTGGCTGATTGCTTCATAATGTGGCAATATTGTCTCCCTTTAATGTGAGACAGAGGGGCAGGGAACTTCCTAACAGAAGTCAGAGGCGGTGGGGGAGGGAGGGCTGACTGAAGTTCTCTGGATTCCAATGAGCAAATTTTCCCTTCTGGACCTTTCAAAAAAACTTTGTCCGAGTATAAAAGCAATCTATGTTCATTCTAGAAAGGTGAACCAATGAAGGGACACACAAGAGGACCACCCAACAGTGTTACCCCAACTGCAAGGAGCTATTTCCTTTCAGCTATTTTTCTTTGTGTGTGTATTTTTCTTCAATGAAATGTGATGATACGTAGCTTTGTTTCCTATTTTTCCTCAATGTTGTCTGCTGATATTTTTGGAGATATTTTTATAGCCTGCGTAAGTTCTCATTGATTGGATGGGTTGTTATTTATGTCTTTATGCCCTGATCACCAGGTGCTTCGGTTATTTTTAGTATTTTTTTGTTTACAAAAAATGCTGCATCAATGTCTTTTGTAAGCATGTCTGCATTTGGTAATTTCTTTGTCACTCCTAGACATAGAGTTAGATGGCAGCCTTTGAAAGAGCAGAGTTGGAAAGTTGAATTAGAAGATATGGAGCAGGGGTAAAGTTTTAGAAGTGAAAATATTTATTTGAAAGACAGTGTGACAGACAAGGAGAGAGACAGATAAATACACACACACACACACACTCTCTCACACACAACATGTTTCAATCTACTGGTTCACTCCCCAAACGTTCACAATAACCATGTCTGGACCAGGCTGAACTCAAGACCCAAGGATTCCATTCTGGTATCCCCCACAGGTGGCAGGGAACCCAGGCGTACTAGCAGGAAGCTGAATCAGAAGTAGAGTAGACAGGACTTCAACATGCACTCTGCCTTGGGATGCTAACTTTGCGAGCTGTGGCTTACCCTGCTACCAGCCCTCCCCCCCAATTAGTATTTATGCCAATGAAATCATCACAAGTTTAATGGACTATATAAATAAGATACTTGAAAGGAGATGGGTTTAGAAAAGAACTTCCCAGTGTCCAGTGGGTCTCCAAATGTTGACTATTCATGGAGTGATGTGGAATCTGAGTGTGCGTTGAAAACCTGTGTCTTTTGATCTTAGCTATGCCTGGAATTTCAAAGTAAAAAGTGAAAGAGAGAGATTGATTTTCTGCTGCTCTGTGAAATGCCAGAGAAAGAGTTCAGATATTTAGGAAATGGTAAGAGGTCGAAGGCATTTGCTGCCAAATTTTGCATTAGTCTCAAGGCCCAGCCCTTGGTAGTCATAAAGTAAATGTGGTCTCAGGGGTTTGCCTCAAAAGAACAGCATCTTTTTGGCTAATATTCCTATAGAACCATTTACCTTTCTGGTTTCCAACAACTTTAGTCTTCTTACAAGAAAAAAAGAAAAAAGAAAAAATGAGGGAAAGGGACTATGAGGGCAGACAGATGGTGTTAATTTCTCAAACCGTAACGGCTCCATTAGGACGGAGTAAATCAAACACAAGCTCCACTTCTAAGCCTGCTGCCTGCCAAGGTGCCTGGGCCCCTGCTACCCACGTGGGAGACCTGGGTGGAGCTTCTGATTCTTGGCTTCAGCTTGGCCTGGACCTGGCTGCTGCGCCATCTGAGGAGTGAACAGCATGTGGAAGAGCTCTCTGCATCTCTTCCTACCCCAACCCCGCCTTCAAATGCAATCCTTTCCTCATTTGTCCTTCCATGTCCTGGATAACGACAAAGTGTCCATCTCATTACTCTTTCTTGCTGACTGGATGATCTAGAATGTTGTATATTGCACTATCTGCAGCAGGTGGGTAAGCCCTCATTATAATTAGCATATTTTATAGAGCTAATGAACTTTTCAACTTCTCAATACAGACCAATATTCTACAGTCATCACGTGTGTAATGAATGCCCATTGTATACATTCATCTCATACATGTTATCTCTTTACAAACAAGAAAACCTGAAATCATACAGTTTATGTATATGGACCTGTGTAAGTTTGTATAGCTAAGTGGATGTAGCAGGCTGTGAACTATTTAAGAATTATATGGCCAACACTGACATTTGACTACAAAGAAGTCACCCAGGGGTGTGTGTTTGACATAGTGGTTAAGATGCCCAAATCCCATTTCAGAATGCCTGGGTGCTGGTCTCAACTTCCAATTCCAGTTTCCTGCTGATGTGCATCTTGGGAAGCAGGAGGTCATGGATGGATTACGTGGATCCCTGGATACCCACAGGAGGGATCCAGATTGAATTCTGGGCTCCTGGCTTCAGCCTCGCACAGCCCATGCTGTTGCAGGCATTTGCGGAGCGAGGCAGTGAGTGAAAGATTATCTCCTTCCTTCCCTCTGAAGTAGAATAAAAATAAATTATTTTTTAAAAAAGAAATTACCTATAATCTCAAATTAAGAGCCATTGACAGTTTCCATGTTCCTCGTTCTTGTATCCAAATTCCCTTTCCACACACTTGTCATCAAAGTGCATGAGCCATTTAGTGACATCACTTACTGAATCATCCCCACATTGTGATCTCTGCTTACTCATTTTTGATGACTCTAGTAACTTTATGATAATGACTTTCCTCTTGTTGGGTAATGTTGGGGAACTGTGAGTTTTTGTGTTAAAAATAAGAAAGCTGAAAACTCCTTCCTTTAGTCACTGTCCTGCCCAAGTTGGTGCTCTGGAGCCATCAGATGAAGCAGACACATCCTTAGCTGTCCGTGCTGGGACAGTCGGGGAGGGGCGGCCTCCTTGAGCAGATTGATTTCTGAAGAATCTCAACTGCAAACCACTTCAGGGACTCTGTAGAGCTGCAAGTTGCCATAGGGGATTGCAACCTGAAGTAATGGATGTTGCAGGAACTAGGAATTAGTGTAAGGAAGGTATTAGTAGGAGCAAAATGGAACAGACCAGAATTGCACTTAAGTGTTGCCTGGAGAGGCTGGGCTGCATGTCTGTGGAGCATGTTGTTTGATGCACCTGTTAAAGAGACTGGAGATTTTGGACTTTCATTAAGCTGTGTTGTACTCCTAGTTAAGTCTTTCTGTTCCTCACTGGCTGTTATGCATCTGACAGCATTTTGGGCGCTAGTGACACAAGGAACACTGATTCCTATGCTTATGTGTAGGAAAAGAGGAATCTTAGAATTTGTGATAAAAGCAGTGAGAATAATGGGATAATGACTTAGAGGGAGTGGATTACATTAAAAAAAAAAACATTTATTCAAAAGACAGAGTTATAGAGAAGGAGGAGAGGCTCAGATGGGGACAGGGAGAGAGAGAGCCCTACAAATGGCCTCAGTGGCTGGGGCTGGACAAGGCCAAAGTTAGGAGTCTAGAACTCTATCCAAGTCCTCCACGTTGGTAGCAGGGGTCCATCTTCCACTGCCTTACTCAATGTGTTAGCAAGGCACTGGGTTGACAGTGAGGCTTCCAGGACTCAAACCAGTCCTCAAACGGTATGCTGGCATTGCATGTGGTGGCTTATCCACTGTACTACTCTCACCAACCTCAGGAGGAGTACTTTAGATGGAGTGAAAGAATGCTAGATACACTTTGTTCGACCCTATGGCCACTCTCTATCTTGCTGTACTCCATTTCTCGCTTCAGCAGGCTAGCATGACAGTGCTGCATCAGTGGCCAGCCAACTCTGGATTGTTGGACGCTTTTATGCATGCATTTTAATGGAGTGCAGCTGCACTCATGCATGTGCGTATTGTCTGTGGCTTCTCTCACACTCAATCGCCAGAGCCCAGTAGATGTGACAAAGGCTGTGTGACTGCCAGTGGTGGAAATGCATATCAGAAAAATTTGCCAATTCAAACTCCCTGATGGGCTTCCTTGACACCTGGCTTCCAATGGATTTGATCAACAGAGAGTCCTGGAAGGAAAATGAAGTGATGGGAGGGAGGAAAGCGGGTGCGGGTCGGGGATTTTTTTTCTCATTGGCTGCTTTCTGACTGAGTTGCTTGGAGAGCTGAGGGAATTGCTGGGTTGAAGGCCACCAGTTCTAGAGGGGAAATGTTCTTTTTGGAACATTGTGAATTCCAGAGTGTCCCTGTTCCTATCCCTCCCCCAACTCCCATTGCTTTTGGAATATGGCATTGTTCTGTGCAAATAATGCTTCCCCTCATGTTCCTAAGGTGTTAATTGAGGCTTCTCGGTTCCAAGACGAGTTGAGAAGGGTCTCCTCAGGGCTGTGACAGCTGAGCATAAATCTGATGATGGAAGGAATCCAGATGTCTGAAGAGCTAAGGAGAGTGCCCGCCTTGTGGATAACCTGGCAGCTGTGAAGGCCCCGAAGTGGAAAGGAACTCAGAAGGGCATCAGACACAGGAAGAAGGTCCCCCAGGGGTTGGAGGTAAGACAGAGGGGGTGAGAACAATCGTGTCATGTAGGGCCTTTCCAGCACTGGCCTGAAATTTGTTCTAGAAAAGTAGGATGCCACTCAAGCATTTGCGGAAGCTTTGGATGTTAAGTTAATTAGTGTTCTCTTGTGATAATTAGTTGTATTGATTAACCATTGTCAGATACAGAGAGTGATTGGAACTGAACTTGGGAAGTTTTCTTGGGAAGAATATTTGTATCGTGAGCTCCAGAAAGTCTTAGCAAATTAGGCATCAGGACAGGCAGGAAAGAGGGTGGGTCTATGGCCTCTCCAAAGGAAACAAGGTCTTCTCACTTAGCTCCTGATGAACAGCCTGTGACTGTAGATCAAATTCCAAGCTATTGAGGGAGAGTCCGGCTGTTGAACTCGGAGCCTTGGGGCCCCAGCAGAGGGTGGCCAGTGTGGTTAAGTGTACATGTTATCTGTTCCTTGATTTGTTTGCTTGTACTATGCAAATGCATGCCTTGCGCTGTCCTAGGTGCTAGTGTGGCATACAGTGATGAACTAAACAGACCTTATTCGTGTTTCCCTGGAGCATATTTTTGTGGAGTGATAGCTAACAAACACTGAAAGTTACTTCAAAATGCACACATCGATTCAAATTTGTCCTCAAAGGCCGGGATTTAATGGCATTTGATACATAGTAGATATTGAAGGGTTAGTGAACTGAGCGATGGAAGTGGGGAACTTGATCAGGGGACTTAGAATGACCAGGGGAGAGCTCCCTAGGTGTGAGGACTAAAACAGGAGCAGTCAGATGAAGAACAAGCCTGCAAGTCAAGTCGGCAGGAGGAGTGCAACCAACAGGGACTCTCAGGTAAGATGCGGGAGACACACACAAATATCTGAGAAAGAGGAAGCATTGGGAGATGAAGTATCCCCTCCACAGGGCTGACTTCAGGAAGCATCTCAGGAAATGGTCCGCTGCTCCACTTCCGGACCTCCACTGTGAAGGAACTGAATTGCCTTTTGAATGACCACATTGTAATAACCCTAAACATGGGACATCTAGAACTGATTTTAGTGTTTCGAGGTTTAAGAAGATATCGTATTTTTTTTTTGGTGGCTTTTAGGCAATTTCAAAGCAAAAGCATTTAAATGTGGGGTCATGTGAGCCCAGGAGGCCTTTTGGACCCTACTACCATGGGGTCAGAGTGAAAGCTGTGTTCATCCCTCCATTCTAGGTGGTTTCCATTGGGTTCTCCTGTCCTGCCAATGGCTGATGGGAGACAGAAGATCCTGATCATGGAGATAGAGGGAGAGATTGACTTTGCAAATTAATCTCAGAAGTGACATCCCATCATGATTACTGTGATCTACTGGTTATAAATAGGTTACTAGGTCCCGCCACACTCATGGGAAGAAGATGATGTGAGGGCATGGATAAGGTTGGGAACATGGGGGCTCCTTACTACAGTAACCTAGATCCTGTGACTAACTCCCAGAGAGGAGCGGGGCTTAGCGAGGCTGTCAGGTGGCCATTATCCCACAACTAATGAATGGTAGAATGAGTCTGAGGTCTAAATTAGATTTGTTTGCAAAGCTTGTCCATTCAGCCTCTGTACCATTGCTTTCCAAAATGTAGCAGTCTCCCGCTGGCAGAATCTCAGCGCATTCACAGTAACATTTGCATGTGAATTTAGTTCTCTAGTCCTTATTAATCTCTCTCTTAGCCAAGAGAGGGTTGGCTTTGGGCTCAGAATCTTGGAAAGACCATGATAACTAGTAGAATTTAACAGCATGGTTTGCATTGTGTGTTCTCCTGGTTTGGGCAAGTAAAGTGGTTTTAAAGGAGAGGTAGTCACATGAAATTTTCTTTAGAATACATAAAAATATGAAACACATTATAATTAAAAAACTGAAGTAGCAGAGAAAGCACCAAGGACTGCGAACACATTGAAGATGATCTATGTTTAGTCAGGTGTAGGTAAATACTGCCTACATCATTGATACATCTATCCTGAAAAGCACCTCATAGAGAGGAATTCGGCATTTTGCCTCAATGTTCTTTTTGCTTTGGTTTTACACATGTGTCAAATGCTGTCGAGAGAGTAGGTGGCTTCTGGAGGATGCACAGCCCCCATGTCCAAATCCAAGGGTCATAAATGTGCTGCTAATATTTCCTTTTGTTTTTTTCTCCTCCTTCTGTGACCTCTATGACTTGCCCGGTAGAAACATTTTACTTTCCCTGTTCCCATCTCCGTATTTCCGGTTCACTGTTCTCCAACTCAGTGTTTCTGGGCCTTGGTGCCATTGGAGATGTCCTTGTTGTGCGGGGGGAGGGTGCTAAGAGGCACTGCAGTGGCTGGTAGCATGCTAGCACCCAGTGTGACAATCAAAGATGCCTGCAGACTGTGCCTGATGTCTACTGGTGGGCTAAACCACCCAGTTGGGTATTGTTGTTCTAAAGCAGTGTTCTTGGTTTCCCCAGGCTTTTTAAAACTGCTGATCTGCGAATCACACTTGAATAAGAGCACACTGAGCCCAGTAAGGTAATTGCATTCCTCTTGTCCTTTTCGGAGAGGATGTATGTCACAGTCATGGTGCAAAACAACCCTCCGGTGCGATGTTTGCTGTGAATTACATCAGTGCCTATGAGGAAGAGGGGGATTCCAGCATTAAACTTTCAGATGCAAATTGTCCCTGAGGAATAGGGACTATGCTTCATATAGTTCTTCCAAACATTTGGGCACATTAGGGGAAAAAAATGATTGTATCTGAGACAATCATTTCATTATTTGTGTTACTTTGCAAGAAACAAAAATTAATGAGCCTTACCTACATTTTTAGCAATTGCAGTTTGGGCGAAGTTTGTGGAATGAGCATTCCACAATGACTCCTTGGAAGTGTTTTTGCAGTCCACGCATAGGCTGGGGTGAGCCCCGCCTCTTGCCTGGCAGCGGAATGAACCACTTTTAATTGCCTATGAGAGCTTCCTGGGAGAGCTGCACATTAGTGAGGGCTTGGAGACTGTTCCATGTGCGAGCCGGAAGGATTGTAATGCCGTCCCGATGTCTTTAATTATACATGGTGTAGGCTTTCTATCGTAATCCAGCAGGAATGCTATTGGGCTCCGGGGGCGGGGCGGGGGGCTTTTGTGCATTAAGGATGAGCACGGTCCTGGATCTGTTATGGCTAGTGAAGGTATGACATGCTCTTGCTAAGGGAAAAAATCTCTCTAGTGTTCTTTTAAGTAAATCTGAAAGTAGGATTTCAAAATGAAAGCAACCGTAGCAAAGCCTGTGTTTGACCCAGGCTCTTCTTTGTCTGTCTTCCTGGACGGCCTCCTACTGCAACCCCTTTCCACACGATTCTCTTCTTTGTGACTCTGGTCTTGTTGCACACTAGATACAATGAGGAACAACACCTGCTTTTCCTCCAAGGTTTGCACTCAAGGGCGTTTTTTGTTGTTGCTCTCTTTATAAAAACCAAAATAAGGCACTGTTGTTCCAGGAGAGAAATCATGAAGCTGCCAGAATGGTCAAGCATTATGACATTAGACCAGGCACTCTGAGGTTGGGGGAAGCAGAGTTCAGGCAGTAAGGAAAGAAGTTTCCAGCTGCTAAGATGAAACTCGGACTGCGATGTGCCACTCCTGCTCTGAGTTCCCTGCAGAGCCTGTGTGTGCTGGGGAGGCTGGCCTGCACGCACCAGTACTCTTTCTGGCTGACCACCAGACACACCTGGGGAAGCTTCCCAAAAGAGGCAGGTGTGTTTTTAGCCTTGGCATTTCTGCTTGTGACAGTCCTGCTTTGAGACTCTGGAGTCAACCTGGATCTGGGCTCCAATGAGTTTTGGGTGACAGTCAATTCATAGAACTAAAAGGTATCTCAGAAGGGAATCTTCCATGACTGGAGGAACTGATTTAGGTCTATGGATGTTGTGGAAGCGGTAATGGCAGTCAAAGCAACTCAGCTGAAAATGACAAGGCATGTTTCTTGGGGCGGGCAGTCACGTCCCTGTCTCCCCCATCTCTTGCTTGGGTAACCGGCTCAGTGTCTGGTGGCCTTGGTTTTCTTGCCTGTGAGACATCAAACAATAGTGTCAACCTTAATGCTGTTGGAGCATTAACAAAAGAGTGAGTATCCAGAGCTTAGCACATAAGTGCTGAGAGTTCAGGACTCAGGAAAGAACGAAGTTGTTTGTGTTGAGAGGACTTGCGGTGGCAATGACAGAAGCTGAAGTCACGGGGGTTGCTTGAAGCCGGAAATGGGATGTTTGCGGGTAGCTGCGATCAAAATCAAAAGCATGAGCGGGATCCTGGAGAGGATGTTTATAAGAAGGAATGCCTTCTTCATTCCCAGACATGGGGAAAATTCCACTTAGACCGTGGGACAGAACATATGCTGACCCTTAGATGCTGAGTTTTAAAACTTCCGTTCCTCTAAGTGCTTCTGTTCCCACCCAAGGACATTGACATACGCTATTGCTACCACCTTTGCCTGATCTTGACGTACAGCTTCCCCAGATATCTCTGCCACACCTGATCGACCCACCTAAACAATCACTCTTTCTCCCCCTTTGGTCTGAAAGAATTTTTCAACTGCCACCTCCATCAGCACCTTCATCATCAACCTTATCATTAGCATCCCTCTCCCTCACCATTCTGAAAGCTTCCCAGATGTGGAAGCTTTGCTTTTCCATTGTATCCTGTGTCTTAGAAAAGTGCCTGGCAGGTAGCGTGTGCTTGTTACATTTTGAGCAAATGAGTGAATACAGTGACACGTGGATATTAATGCCATACTTTTTAAAAATTAAGAAAGTCAGCTGTCCCAAAGACAAGCAATGTTAGAAGGGAAGGGCCATGGAGACGACAAACTCCAAAGTATTCGTTTCTGTAGCGACAGTAGGTGTAGACCTGAGGGCTAAGGTTAGCATGCTGGTATCCAGGAATTTTAACACCATGTCCACAGTTGGCAAAGTGTGTGGTAGGGTCTGTATGAAGACAAGACATGAATGAAATTAGACTTCCGGCTGCCAGGACCGTATCAACCTGGAAAGTTGAGAATAAATAGCCCTAGATTGTGGGCCGGCCAGACTAGCCTCCTATCACCCATTCTGCCAAAATAAGAGCTCCACTGCATGTGCGGCTGTGTGTCCTTAAATGCTTTCTTGAGTCCTGGGGATCAATAAGAGTTAACTTCAAAAGAAGCCTGGATGGAACTCAAGGAGCTCCTTAGCATGTATATGAGCTCCATGCTTGTAAGTGCTGGAAGTTCAAAGACAAGGGCGCAGGTGACTGTGTTGGGCTTCCTGGCCTGCTACCAGGCTGGCTGTGCTCAATGCTGTTGTATTGGTTGAAGCAGTGGGGGAAGGGTTCAGAACAACAGCAAATGCCCAAGGATCTCAAGCTCTGGCATCTTGGGATTGAAATTTCATCCACCAGTCCTCATTCACTGGTCTACTCAGTTACCAGATGCCTTCTGCTATGGGCACACTCTCCACCCACAAATTCGCTTATTGGTGTTTTCACCCCATGCCCTGGAATGTGATTGCACTTGGAGGAGCCCTAGAGAAGGAAAGGAAGTGTAAATGAGGTTGGGGAGGGGAGTGTAGCCAAGGAGAGAGACCCCAGAGGAACCCAGTCCTGCTGACACCTTGATGGTAGAGAGCTACCATCCCATCCAATCCTTGGGGAAAACGCATTTCCGCTGTCCAAGCCACTGCCTTTGTTAGGGCAGCTCTGGGGGACCTGTGCCCCCACCCTCTTCCAGGCCCTGTGACATCCACACGGAGCTCTTGGACTCCCACCAATACGAGCTAGCTGGCGTATGCGTTCTTTGTCGCCAACGACTCCGCATCCATGGCAAGGGATTCTCCATGCTGTGTGGCAGGCCCTGGTGCTGTGGCACACTCGCTCTCTAAGAGCATGCCACTTGCAGGCCCTGTGTCGTCCAGTTTCCCACTTGTACCTTGGAGCTGCGGCTCCGTGCTGTCACTATTCTTGGCCTCTCTGAGGAGCCTCTTGAGGCTGCCTCGTGGCTCCTGGTCTTTGCTCTGAAATCCTCTTTTACACATTCTGAGTTGAAGTCCAGCTGTAATTGTGGAGTTTTAGATTTCTGTCTTCATGTATTTGGAGCCTCTGCTGTTTGGCATAAACATTATCTGTTATGTACTCCCAGTCAATGGCTCTTTCAACCCTGCTGTGATAGCTCTAGAAATTGTCTTTGTTCTGAAGTCTATAGGCTGTTAGTATAGCCATTTGTGCTTATTTTTAAAATTAGTATGTAAAAAAAGCATATTGCTGAATCTTGCTTTATCTACTTGGCCAGTGTGCCAATT